>NC_059220.1:52510093-52845450 GCF_020615455.1 Coregonus clupeaformis
TCTCCACAATTTTGTCCCTGACCTGTTTGGAGAGCTCCTTGGTCTTCATGGTGCTGCTTGCTTGGTTGTGCCCCTTGCTTAGTGGTGTTGCAGACTCTGGAGCCTTTCAGAATATGTGTATATATACTGAGATCATGTGACAGATCATGTTACACTTAGATTGCACACAGGTGGACTTTATTTAACTAATTATGTGACTTCTGAAGGTAATTGGTTGCACCAGATCTTATTTAGGGGCTTCATAGCAAAGGGGGTGAATACATATGCACGTACCACCTTTCCGTTATATATTGTTTAGAATTTTTTGAAAAATGTTATTTTTTTCATTTCACTTCACCAATTTGGACTATTTTGTGTATGTCCATTACATGAAATCCAAATAAAAATCAATTTCAATTACAGGTTGTAATGCAACAAAATAGAAAAAAACACCATGGGGGATTAATACTTTTGTCAAGGCACTGTATGGCTTTATGTCAGACAGTTGTTTAGTTTCCCATGCAATACAAGTTGTAGTTACAGCTGTCTTCAGATCTTGTCTCAGGCCTGTCTCCACAGCATTGCACAATAGGCTGCTGTATGTGTCTTGGTCAGGAGTCAGGCCTGAGTGTTGGAAGAAGTTTGTCTCCATTCTTTCAATGTAGTCACTCACATTTCATCAGTTCCCTGGTTGGTGGAATGGATTTTCTGCCAGTCTGTGCGTTTGGGGAAAGCAGCCTTTATAGCAGGAAAAACTGCATCCAGCTGGTCACCACGATCAGCAACTGGTACATCGCGGTCGCACATGTGTTTGTAGTCCTTCCATTTAAATTTCAAGCAGCTGCAGAGTATTTCTTCAATTTCTCTGGTGGTGGGGTTGTACATGGAGATGATTCCTTTTACCTCTTCCTCAAACCTCACAGCATCATTTGCTGGGTCAATGACGTTGCCCACTATTGCCTTTATTTCGTCAACATCCCACGGTTTCTCCATTTCCAACATCCCACCTACATTGGGGTTGGGGTAGCGTATTATCGGAAACATTCCCTCCAGCTTATTTTGGGGTTTTTTCTTTCTATCCTTCTGCTGGTCTTTTCTCCTTTGTCCTTTGTTGTGGTCCTCGCTGATACACCGTTTATCTTTGTCTTGGCTACTTTCTTCTTCATTCCTCCTGCTTGCATTCCTTAATATGCTTCTTGTTTCTGTGCTTTCTTATTTTCTCTTACGTTTCTCCAGTTCTTTCTGAGCTCTTCTAGCTCCTCTTCTTCACTCTCCCTCTCCTTTTTTCCTCTCTGCTCGTTCGTTCTGGTCCTTGTTTTTGCTGGTAGCCTTCTGTCTTCAGCCCCAGCCCCTGCAGCTCCTCCAACAGCTCTTAATCCCACGGCTCCGCCACCTGGCACAGGCCCAACCCCAACTAGGTTAGGAGGGGGTAGGAGGCCACCATCTCCGTCTGCTGGTGGAGGATTTGGCAGTGACGGATACAAGGGGGGCCCCATGAAAGGTTCCCCTCGGAGAAAGGCCAGCCAGGCTTCTTCTTTTTCTTTTTTTCTTTTTCCAGAAAGAAGGTACTCTGGTCAGATGAGACTAAAATTGAGCTTTTTGGCCAACGCTTTGTCTGGCACAAAACCAACACCTCTCATCACCCCGAGAACACCATCCCCACAGTGAAGCATGGTGGTGGCAGCATCATGCTGTGGTGATGTTTTTCATCGGCAGGGACTGGTTAACTGGTCAGAATTGAAGGAATGATGGATGGCGCTAAATAGAAGAAAATATTTGAGGGAAACCTGTTTCAGTTTTCCAGAGATTTGAGACTGGGACGGAGGTTCACCATCCAGCAGGACAATGACCCTAAGCACACTGCTAAAGCAACACTCGAGTAGTTTAAGGGGAAACATTTAAATGTCTTGGAATGGCCTAGTCAAAGCACAGACCTCAATAGAATAAAGAAATCTGTGGTATGACTTAAAGATTGCTGTACACCAGCGGAACCCATCAAACTTGAAGGAGCAGGAGCAGTTTTGCCTTGAAGAATGGGCAAAAATCCCAGTGGCTAGATGTGCCAAGCTTCTAGAGACATACCCCAAGAGGCTTGCAGCTGTAACTGCTGTAAAAGGTGGCTCTACAAAGTATTGACTTTGGGGGGGTGAATAGTTATGCACGCTCAAGTTTTCTGTTTTTTTTTGTCTTATTTCTTGTTGGTTTCACAATAGAAAATATTTTGCATCTTCAAAGTGGTAGGCATGTTGTGTAAATCAAATGTGTACGGCTATACACAGACAAGCTATGTTTGCATGATTTAGCATAATTAATTCATAATTACCGGTGGCTCGCACATGTGACTGACCAATACCTCACGAGGCTTTCTCTATCACCAAGTTGAGACCTTGAAACTGAGATACCTCGGTTGTTCCCATATTAATATTCTGGGCGTACTGCCAAGTTGAGGATCAGTGATAGTGAGGATTCCTCCATACACGATCAGTCAGTCACCTGCATGAACCCATCTAATTGGTTACAAGAAAGTAGCATTGATTTTGATACACAGAAATAACATTTCCCTCACAGGTTGATTTTCAGAATTGTTAGTTTCAATATCGGTGTTTTTGCATGTACATCGATTGGTTGATTAATCTTATGCTGCACAAAGATAAATAACTAAATTTTTCTAAACAAATCCAATCTGTTAGTAGTGGGACTTATTGCACCCGTTACTGAGACGGTTGTTCCAGTTTAGATGATTTGGGTAGTCTCAATAATCAATCTTCTCTAACTTGCTAGTCGTTCTAAATGCATGCTGCAAGTGATTAAACGTTTTAATTGTTGAATCTCCCCACTCTGGCTGGATTCCAATAGGATTCCAATAGGAATTACACACTTTGCAAGCCAGCATAATGTGATTTGCAGGCCTGATGTGGCCTGTAAACCAGGGGTTTCTGACCACTGTATTAGGGTATAACGAGGCCATGAAAGAAAGGCCTTATGATGTAATGTATTGTCATACAAAATATGCAAATACGGCTGGTAGAACCCTTCATAGAGGGTTGTAGGTAGAACCTTCTGCAAAGGGTTCTATCTAGTGCCAAAAAGGGTTCTCCAAACCGAAGAACCTACTAAGCACCTTTTTTTCTTAACATGTAGCATGCCTAATCTTAACCTTACGCTAACTACTAACCTTGTCCCTAAATCTAGCAAGCCTTAACTTAGCCTTACCAAATTACCTTAGCCACTTGCTAGCATGCATAAACTTAACCTTACCCCAACCCCTAACCTGTGGTGTAGTGGAGAGTAAACACACCTAAACGCTGTTCACGCACCTTTTTTATTTTGCCCGAATGTTTACCCAATGTGCTGTCATTACTCAACATGTTTTAGGAAACTCGTTGCCCTTAATATATCTGAGTACAGTTACTTCAAGTGATTGTGTAGTCATTACTCAAACCGATAAGAGTCACTGTGACCCTGTAGGGCCTTCAAACTAAACTCTGGACCTCGGAGCCAGTTCCACTGCATTTTTTCATTGTTCTCCTCTAATCAGGGACAGATTTAGACCTGGGACACCAGGTGTGTGCAGTTAATTATCAGGTAGAAGAGAAAAACAGCAGTCTCCAGACCTCGTAGGGTAAGAGTTGAATACCCCTGCTGTAGGGGGTCCAGATTTCAGTTGTATCAGCTTGAACATTTTAAGCCACACCTCCAATATAATTTCCCAGTGTGCCTTGCCTTTTAGGGTGAATTGTAGAGTTACCACCCATTAATATATTTGTTAGTGACAGAAACATGGCTGTTTAATTCGTTCATTTTCAGTCCTGTGGCCTTAAACAGGTGAGTTCCTAGGTGAATGTTATCATAATTAAACTCTTTATGCCACTACATTAATTATTTCTTATACCATTGCATTGTTGAGTACTCATTAGAGTGTGCATTATTTCACTATAATGCACGGTAAATCTGCACGGTAGAATTCAATGACTATAGTTCATTATTACATGCTCGAGCTGCTTTTAAAAGCAAAAGTCGAATTGTAAACATTGTCATTGTTGAATTAGATTTTCATAAAGCTAGGACTGATGGTTTGGTTAGTTAAACTAGCATGTCTGTTTGTTGAGTTACCAATGCAACTGCTGTAGCTATCTAGTAAACTTGTTAGCTACTTCAGTGGATGGTGAACACATTTCTACCGGCAAATTAACGCATTTCTAGTTGCAAGTGTGCTAAATTATAGAAGTGGTACAAAAGGGTTAATCAACTTGGGACGCTATGTGTTCTCTGGAAAATAATGCATCTCTGTAGAAGGTCTGTTCCAATCCGCTAGCGCGTCGTGGACCACCCCTTCCACATTGTTCATTATTTTCCATAGAACGCATAGCCCCTCGTTGATTATCCCCAGAGGTGTGGACTCGAGTCATGTGACTTGGACTCGAGTCAGACTCGAGTCATGAATTTGATGACTTCAGACTCGACTCGACAAAATGTACAAAGACTTGCAACTCGACTTGGACTTTAACATCAATGACTCGTGACTTCACTTGGACTTGCGCCTTATGACTCGAGAAGACTTGCTACTTCCCATGAAAACTGGGGAAAAAAAATTTCACACGGCCGCGCCGCTCTCCGTTTATCTGCATCTGTGAAAAAAATGTGCACCATCCACCTGTATGCATACAGAGAGCGCGCGCTGCCTGCACGTTATCCAATCACTGTAGTCCCACGTTGTTTTGATTCGACAGCATCTAAGCAGGCACATTGCAAGACAACCAATGAAGCACATCAAGCAACAACGCGCCAGTTGTCAAAATGATACCGAAGATAGTTTGGTTTGGCTATAAAAATTACGAGGTAGTCGACAAAAAACGAGTTGCAATCTGCAAAACATGCGGATCGAAGATTACAGACGGAGCTGCCACAACGTCCAACTTTGTTCGACACCTGAAGTTGCACAAAGAAAGGTAAGTTTTGAAACGAATGCTACGCACCTTATCGGATGTACCGTAACTTACTAGCTAGCTGCTGCATATTTACTGTATCAACGAGACAAACGCACGTCTCCCTTGCTGGTTCATGCTTACAAAAATATGGATTTTTGAACTGCTATTATATGGACATTCTAAAACGCTTTCGTGAAAAAACGCTTAACGTTCTTTAATGTACTAAGACAGTGTTATTAAAAGACCAAACTCTGTAAATATCATATTAATAAAGTATACTATGTACAAAACATCAGATGAGCCCAGAATATGAACGCAAACACGTTTAATAACACGCTTGCGTTTTCCTCCCATAGAAAACTATTATAAGAAAAGGCTTAACGTGTCTTAATATACTGAGACAGTAATATTAAAAGACCAAACTATAAATATCATATTAATAAAGTATACTAAATGTACAAAACATCAGATGAGGCCAGAATATGAACGCAAACACGTTTAACAACACGTTAAGTGTTTTCCTCCCATAGAAAACCATTATAAGAAAAGGCTTAACATGTCTTATGTAGGCTACTATGTATTCTGGGCTCATCTGATGTTTTGTACATAGTATACTTTATTGATATGATATTTACTTAGTTTGGTCTTTTAATAACACTGTCTTAGTACATAAGACACGTTAAGCCTTTTCTTATAATGGTTTTCTATGGGAGGAAAACGCAACGTGTTATTAAACGTGTTTGCGTTCATATTCTGGGCTCATCTGATGTTTTGTACATAGTATGCTTTATTAATATGATATTTGCAGAGTTTGGTCTTATAATATTACTGTCTTAGTATATTAAGCATTAAGCAACGTTAAGCGTTTTTCACGTTAAGCGTTTTAGAATTCAGTTTCAGAGTTGCTGGTGTGCTGCCTCATTGAGGTCGTTTATGTAATTTTGGTTAATCACAACTAAGCAGAACTGTCGCTGAAGACAAAATATCACAATTAAACAATGAATGCACCCCCTTTCACAACTCGGATGTAGTTGGTGCATCCCTAAACCCATCCAAGTACAACAGGAAACATAGTAAGACGTATACATTGTAAAGAGGAAAATGATAACACAGTCACAGTAGATCCACCATTAGCCTTCCCTTTTCATATCATGCCCAAACAGCAGACAGCGCATGGACAGAGTGCTACCGTAGTCTACAGTAGGTCTGTGAGGCAGCGCACCACTGGGATATATACAGTATATAATAAAATAATAACGATTATAGTAGTAATGTTCAGAGATGCAATAGATTATTATAGTGCAGTTCTTAACTAATGGGAATATTGTTTAGCTTATTTTTGGTTTAATTTGGTTTACTTTAGTTATTTAATTTATTCAATTATTTTGTTTTTCTATACTTTTCATGCCAACTTGCCATGGCCCCCCTAGAACCCCCTCGCGGCACCCAAGGGTCCCCGTCCCCACTTTGAAAACCACTGCTATAAAGCATATGACTTCAGTTTCTTGAGGGAAAGGGCTTTCTTATGAATTTTGAAGCAGTGAAAATATTCTTAATATTGCATACACTGAAACTGAAATGTATTATCGTAAACCGTAGTGTACAATAGGCAATGAATATTAACACAACAACATTGATATGAGTAAAGAGTAGTTTCAAATACAACATGTGTGGCTGTTAAGGATTTTCTGACATCTGTTTCATATTCTTCTCTGTTACAGGTATGAAGAATACCAGATGAACAAAATCATCGTAGATGAACCACAACAGCCTTCAATCTCACAATTCCTTGACACTCGTGTAGGGCGTTACAGCCTGACCCACCCACAGCAGAAGGCCATCTCCAATGCGATACTGTCTGACTTGATTATTGATTGCAATTTCCCTCTGTCTATTGTGGAAAATAAGAGCTTTCGTCACTTTCTGGCTGTGCTGGACAGCAAGTATACCCCAGTATGTCGCCGAACGCTGACCACAAAAACAGAGAGCCTTGCTGAGGAGAGACGGTCAAAGTTAAAAACTCAATTGAGCAACACTGACCATGTTTCAGTCACTGTGGACATTTGGTCTGATCGAAAGATGAGGGGATTCCTTGGTGTCACTGTGCACTGGATGGAGCGAGATGCAGAGAGGGTACAGCTAAAGACTAATCTCTTGGCCTGCAACCGCTTCAAAGGCTCTCACACAGCAGAGCGAATCTGTGACCAATTTGAGGCAATATGTGATGAATACAACATCAAAGCTAAATTGGACTATATAATTAGTGACAATGCTGCTAACATGCGCAAGGCATTTACAGTCTGCTTCCCCAGCGAACAGGAGGAAGATGAAGATGCTGGAGATAATCTTGATGATCCTGAGCTATGGCATGACTTAACCCAAGAAGACCAGCAAACCGTCGATGCTGCTATGGCAAAGAAACAGCGCCTGCAGTGTTTTGCACACACATTGCAGCTGGTTGTGGGAGACGGTTTGAAAGAAACAAAAGCGGCATGTCCTTCTCTCTCCAAGTTATCAAAACTTAGCTCCCTGCTCCACACAAGCACAACGTTTAAAGACATCTTCGATGGTGAATTTGGGGAGCACAGAGGCATCCCTGCTGCAGTGAGCACGAGGTGGAATTCCACACTGCGGCAGGTAAAAGCAGTCCTTCATTGTGATCAGCAAAAGCTCTGCGCAGTTCTTGAGAAGGCCGGGCATAATGAACTGTCATTCACACCACGAGAGTGGAATCTGCTGAAGGAGTTGGTGGACATCTTAAAACCGTTCGGAGAAGCAACTGATTTGACACAGGGGGAGAAAGTCATTACAATCAGTGCAGTTGTTCCATCCATCTTGTCCCTCAATCACCATCTTGAGAAGCTGAAGCCTCAAGTTCGTTTCCTGAGTGGCCTGGTCAGAGGTCTGCAGGCATCCCTGAAAAAAAGATTTCTTGGGATCTTCATTAATGTAAAAAATGGCCCAGTCTCAAGAAGGGATCACTGCCCCCTTTTCAGACACAGTCTACCTGAAAGCAGCTGCCTTGGATCCAGCCTTTTGTCTGCTGTGGATTGAGCCCCCATGTGCTGGTCAACCGTGACATCAAGGCAGAGGTGGCACAACGAGTTAAAGGTAAATATTATTGACTTGCAATGCAACTTAAATGCAACGTACAATAATTTGATCTTAATCTGATATAGGATCTAATGTGATATTAATCTGACTTTAACAATAATAAAACATTTCAGTCTTGAACAGTATCATCAACATCAGAAATAAGGGCTCTTTTGTTTCTGCTGTTGTGACACGTTTTTATTTTTATTTTTAGAATTGATCCTGCAAGATGCTGCAGAGACAGAGCAGCCTGTGCCGGTGCCTGCTGAAGAAGAACTAGAGGACATGGAAGGAGAAGGGCTGTTTGCTGCATACCATAAGAGGCAGAAAAGGGATGTTGGGACCCCACCAGCAGTACAGCTAAGTCACTACATTGACATGGCAGAAGGACAGAATGCCCTTTTGTTCTGGGCACTGAACAGTAAGACTCTTCCTTCACTCTTTCAAGTAGCCATCCGAGTCTTGGCAGTGCCTGCTTCTAGTGCTCCAGTGGAGCGAAGTTTTCAGCCATGGTGGCATCATTCTGCGTCCCCATCGTGCACAAATGACTGACAGACTTTTGGCCAATTTGATCTTTTGCAAATGCAATGCAGTATAGGGGCCTCCCTCCACCTGTCCACAGCACGCATGCGCGCACACACACTCACTCTCTGCTCATCACCTGTCCACACAGCTCTCTCTCTCCTGTGGTAGGAGTTTCACATGGAGTAAGATCTGTTCATTTGCAGTGCAGGTTCCCACACTGTTTTTACTTCCAGAGCTTTGGTGTTTGTCCTTCCCCGTAAACCATTTTCTCTCTCTCTCTCTCTCTCTCTCTCTCTCTCTCTCTCTCTCTCTCTCTCTCTCCTCTCTCTCTCTCTCTCTCTCTCTCTCTCTCTCTCTCTCTCTCTCTCTCTCTCTCTCTCTCTCTCTCTCTGCATTGTTCTAGTGCAATATGCTGTTCAAATACAAGCATTTATTTTGTGAAAATTAAATGTTATGTTTTTTGCTGTATTTGATTAATGTTATTGTATAAAAAGGTTTAAATAAATACAAATCTTACAGACATACATGATTTGTATACATTTTATTTCTGTGGTAAGAGGACTTGAAATGACTCGAAACTAAAATGGTAGGACTTTGGACTCGACTTGAGACTTGATGGCTTTGACTTTTGACTCGACTTGGGACTTGCCTCATCTTTGACTCGACTTGACTCGGGACTCGAGGGCAAAGACTTGAGACTTACTTGTGACTTGCATAACAATGACTTTGTCCCACCTCTGATTATCCCTTATATAAGGCCTTATTTTTAGGCCTAACTTTACCCTAATACAGTGGCCTGCAACTCATGGTTTACAGACCACATCAGACCTACCTGAAGTGACTTTATGCAGGATTGTAAATTCATTTGTAATTCCTATTGAAATCCAGCCAGAGTCAGGCTAGCCGGCAGTTGACATTTTTATTCACCCGCAACTTGCATTCATAATGACTGCCAGAGTCAGGAATAGTGAGAGGAGACTACCTAAACCATTTAAACTGGAACAAACATTTCAGTAACGGGTGCAAAAAATCTAACTAAATGATTTGACTAGTTTAGAAAAATGAATGTTATTTATCTTTGTGTAGCATAAGATTAATCAATCATTCACTCAATGTACTGTACATGCAAAAACACAGATATTAAAAACAATTCCAAAAAATCCAGCCAGGTCACCCGTGATACAAGTCAATATTCGACTTCCATCCATGTCTGAGGACGTCGGGAGATGATGTGGAAACTGGCCACTAGGAGCAACAGTGAGTGCTGTTACCTTAAAGTTGGTTTCGGTTTTGCTAGGGCGTTGTGGATGGTGGATGATCGTAAGCATCTGCCGCTGATTCCAAAAGTTGCAAGTTTGAATCCAGGGATAGAAAGTTGTTTTTGATATTTCTGTTTTAAGCCTACCCCAAACCTTAACCCTAACCTTAAACATTCAGAGTTAATGCCTGAACTTAACCTTAAACACTTAGAAATGTGACGTTTGAAACAACTTCGAAATTTGACGTTTGAGGAATATGGATGAATGACTAATTCTGACATGAGACTGTGAGAGCTAGTTGAAAAATCTACCTGCTGTAGAGCATGCTAGAAAAAAAGTTAATTTGTTATCATAACTTAAAAATATAGAGTTGATGTGACTTCTAAGTAATAGCAATTTTAAGTAATATTATTAGACTTACTAGAAGTATTTGAGTTTAAAATGCCTTGGGGTTTACAGTGCATCTTCTGTGGAAAATTTCATTAGAAGTATAGGGAGCGTTACTTTACTCATCACGAACGGCAATCAGCGTCGATCCACCTATTTTCTTTACCACTACATCTCTGCCCCTAACCCTAACCACTCCAGCAAACCTCAACCTTGCATGCAATATGAACACTAATAACATGGGCACACAGCATACTTCCCTGATCCCTCCAATCATCTTTTATTATCTCTTCTCCCATCTGCATGTGGCTACACGTCCGTTTACCTCCATAGGAAGCCCATTATCAGATTTAATCACCACATTGCTGGGTATTATTCTAATGAGCTCACGCTCTTGTCCAGAGCAACTTACAGTCAGTGCATTAAACTAAGGTTGATTAAAAAAAACATATCACAGTCATAGCAAGTAAAACGTTTCTGTAACCTTACTGATAATTTTGCTGTAGTTAAGGATACCTTGCTCTTCAAGGTATGTTGTATTTGTAACAAGATACCGTTTGATGTATCTTTTCCCATCTCTGACTAGTGCCAAGTACATTACTGTAATAGTCATAGTAATTTGCCACCAGCTTTCTTTAAATTACAGTAATATCAGAGCAAAGATACAGTGCAATACTGTAAAATGTGCCTACTATACTGTAAGAAAGTAAATACTACTGTAATCGTAACATTGGTATTTCACTGTAATTACATGGGATAGGTGAAAACAGGTTGGCTGCTAGGTATTTGTATATTGCAGCATATTTATAAATATTTGGTGTTTTATATCACTTGCACTTCTAGAGGCCTAAACAAAGGCTTCCAAACTGGCCATGATTACAGGGCAAAACAGACCAAAAGGACTTCACAAAACACTCAACCAGTAATGGTTTGTGATTTTCTTGGTTTTTCCTAAATTCTTTCCAAGTTGTTTTTTCAGTTCAATCAAATCAATCAATAATCAACCTCAAATATTACGTTTCAAAAGAATCAATAATGTCAAACAATTACATCTATTGTAACACATTATACCACCTAGTAAATTAATAACAAAGCAAAACAAAAGTTAATGTCATCCTGGAAAGGGAAAAGCAATGAATCACCATCAAAGCAAAGAAAATGATCAAAGCAAATAAAGCAATATAATGGTCTATTTTCTTTTCACTGTTTGTGTTTGTTTGTTTTCAAAGTGTCTGTTGAGAAATTAATCTCGTAGGAGTTTGGAGTCTTTGCTGGAGTGATTGGTCTGTTGGAGTGGTTGATGGTACGTCTGTGTCCTTGTGTTGGGCAAGGGGAAGGGGCGTGGTCTGAGCTGGCAGCAGCTGGATGGAGATGACAGTTGTGGTGGCCGCTGCTGTGCCCATGGTTGGCGAAGGGGTTGGTGATGGGGCGGAAACTTGGAAATGTGCTGGCGCCAGGGCCGGGACTGCAAACCAGGTATTGGTGCTGGGTTTGGTGCTGGGATAGGGAACCACAAACCAGGATTGGTGCAAATGCTGAATCATGATCTGGGTTTGTAGAGGGGAGAAAAGACAACCTGAGGAGCAAGCAAACAAACAAAGAAGCCCTAGACCCGGAGATCAGTGATGCCACTCCCTTGTGGCCTGCTCACTCCGGGTGAAGGTCTGATGTTTGGTCCATCCTTGTCTGGTGCTGGGCCTTGCACTGGAAACCAGGAACTGGGTCTGGTGCTGGATCTGCAGAGTGGACAATTGACAACCTGAGGCGGGAGCAGACACACTTGGAAGCCCAAGACCCGGAGGTCAGTGATGGTACTCCCCTGTGGCCTGCTCGCTCCAGGCGTAGGTCTAGATCTTTGGTCCTTCCTCCGTGCCTCTTCTGGTGTGGTGATGAATGGTTCCTGGTTCTGGTCTTGTTCTGGTTCTGTGAGAGTGATAGGTGTAGAGGAAGGATGGGGGAGAGAGATGTAGAAGGGGGGTGGGGGGTATGTCCATCGGCCTGGGTTGGTGGTGGAGGAGGAGCGATGCGGAGGCAAGTCTGGAAGCTGGAAGACAGAGGGAACAAACAGGGCCCAGATCCACCTAGCCACAGAGCACTCACAAACAGTTGTTAGGTGTGTTCAGTGTGAGTGCACCCGTGGGGGCAGTTCTCAGTACGTACCCTGTGCCATCTATGGATGGATTTCCTAGTGGGGAGGCAACCATGAACAGCCATCTGGAGTGAGTCTTTCTGTGAAAGGTGAAAGGTCACTGGTTCAACTCCCCGAGCCGACTAGGTGAAAATTCTGTTGATGTATCCTTGAGCAAGGCACATAACCCTAATTGGGGGTTTCTTTGGGCAGGTGAGCTTGGGAACTGGCTTTCCTCTGGCCTGGGGTTTGTGTGGAGTGGAGGTGGCGCTGGTGGAGGAGACAGCAGGGATGGGGATCTGGGTTTTTTAAGGGTTGAGACTTGCTGCCACTCTGATCTGTCTCCCACACACATTAAATTGTTAGGGGAACTACTACCACATTTCAATTAAATTGATACAGCACTCTCACTAATGGGTGTTACAAATATAGCCTCTTACAAGGCATACCTCAAAATATGTTCATGAGCCAGAAACAACAATACCATACACCCACTTGCGTTCAAAAGGTTTTGGGGCTCTATAAATACGATATGGTACTGTATTCTGTGGGGTACAGCATTCTCACTAACGGGTGTAACAAATATAGCCTCTTACAAGGCACGCCGATCGTTTACTGATGATACGGACCAAGGCGCAGCGTGATAAGCGTACATTTTATTAAGTACTTAACTCACGACAAAACAACAAACAAACGAAACGTGAAGTCCTAGGTTACACAAAACAAACCTTAACGGAACAAGATCCCACACTGACTAGTGCCAAACAGGCTGCCTAAGTATGGTCCCCAATCAGAGACAACGAGATACAGCGGCCTCTGATTGGGAACCACCCTGGCCAACATAGATCTCGACCCCACTGATGTCAACAACTACAGACCAGTATCCCTTCTTTCTTTTCTTTCCAAAACTATTGAGCGTGCCGTCTTTAGCCAACTCTCTTGCTATCTCTCTCAGAATGACCTTCTTGATCCAAACCAATCAGGTTTCAGGACTGGTCATTCAACTGAGACTGCTCTTCTCTGTGTCACGGAGGCTCTCCGCACTGCTAAAGCTAACTCTCTCTCCTCTGCTCTTGTCCTTCTAGACCTGTCTGCTGCCTTTGATACTGTGAACCATCAGATCCTCCTCTCCACCCTCTCCGAGCTGGGCATCTCCGGCGCGGCTCACTCCTGGATTGCGTCCTACCTGACCGGTCGCTCCTACCAAGTGGCGTGGCGAGAAGCTGTCTCCGCACCACGTGCTCTCACCACTGGTGTCCCCCAGGGCTCAGTTCTAGGCCCTCTCCTTTTCTCCCTATACACCAAGTCACTTGGCTCTGTCATATCCTCACACGGCCTCTCCTATCATTGCTACGCTGACGATACACAACTAATCTTCTCCTTTCCCCCTTCTGATAACCAGGTGGCGAATCGCATCTCTGCATGTCTGGCAGACATATCAGTATGGATGACGGATCACCACCTCAAGCTGAACCCTGGCAAGACGGAGCTGCTCTTCCTCCCGGGGAAGGACTGCCCGTTCCATGATCTCGCCATCACGGTTGACAACTCCGTTGTGTCCTCCTCCCAGAGTGCGAAGAGCCTTGGCGTGACCCTGGACAACACCCTGTCGTTCTCCGCTAACATCAAGGCGGTGACCCGCTCCTGCAGGTTCATGCTCTACAACATTCGGAGAGTACGACCCTGCCTCACACAGGAAGCGGCACAGGTCCTAATCCAGGCACTTGTCATCTCCCGTCTGGATTACTGCAACTCGCTGTTGGCTGGCCTCCCTGCATGTGCCATTAAACCCCTACAACTCATCCAGAATGCCGCAGCCCGTCTGGTGTTCAACCTTCCCAAGGTCTCTCACGTCACCCCCCTCCTCCGCACACTCCACTGGCTTCCAGTTGAAGCTCGCATCCGTTACAAGACCATGGTGCTTGCCTTTGGAGCAGCGAGGGGAACGGCACCTCTGTACCTTCAGGTTCTGATCAGTCCCTACACCCAAACGAGGGCATTGCGTTCATCCACCTCTGGCCTGCTGGCTCCCCTTCCTCTGCGGAAGCATAGTTCCCGCTCAGCCCAGTCAAAACTGTTCGCTGCTCTGGCACCCCAATGGTGGAACAGGCTCCCTCACGACGCCAGGACAGCGGAGTCACTCACCACCTTCCGGAGACATTTGAAACCCCACCTCTTTAAGGAATACCTGGGATAGGATAAAGCAATCCTTCTACCCCCCCCCCCACACACACAGCGGAGTCGCTCACCACCTTCCGGAGACATTTGAAACCCCACCTCTTTAAGGAATACCTGGGATAGGATAAAGTAATCCTTCTACCCCCCCCACAGCGGAGTCACTCACCACCTTCCGGAGACATTTGAAACCCCACCTCTTTAAGGAATACCTGGGATAGGATAAAGTAATCCTTCTACCCCCCCCACACAGCGGAGTCGCTCACCACCTTCCGGAGACATTTGAAACCCCACCTCTTTAAGGGGAATACCTGGGATAGGATAAAGTAATCCTTCTACCCCCCCAAAACATTGTAAAGTGGTTATCCCACTGGCTATAGGGTGAATGCATCAATTTGTGAGTCGCTCTGGACTAGAGCGTCTGCTAAATGACGTAAATGTGCCCTTGAGCAAGGCACTTAACCCTAATTGCTCCTGTAAGTCGCTCTGGATAAGAGCGTCTGCTAAATGACTTAAATGTAAATGTAAAATCTAAACGATCTAGAAAACACAACATAGAAAATATGACATAGAAACTCCACACCCTGGCTCAACATTTAAGAGTCCCCAGAGCCAGGGCGTGACAACGCCTCAAAATATGTTATTGAGACAGAGATTCTTTCCCCGCCCACAACATTTTCCGGCAATGCACCATAATTCACAGTATGCAGTAAATATACAGCAAAACAGGTAATACAGTACTTTACTGTAAAATTGCATTATAAAATCACAGCAGTGTAGCAGAATGCCATTGAGCCCCCATAATGCATTGCTCTTTACAGTACTGTACTGTAAAATAGAATTACAGTAGTTTTTGCCGTACATTTACAGCAATTTGTTACAGTGATATGTAACAAAATAGAGCTGACACAATTCCCTATATTGACTTTCATGAATTTTGGAAAATGTTCAATGAATAATAATCAAATTTTATGAAGATTCTTATCATTCAGAGATTATTAACTCAGTGTGCAGGGATACTTTTGATTCAGTAATTAACACATTTAAAGACAGAGATATACAGTACAACTGTAACCGGTGACCCTGTTTTATGGTAATAAGCTACTAACTAAACAATAGGATGTGACTTTGATTTAAGAATTGTTGTATTCAGAGTGGGGCAGTTCGCCTAGTTTTGTATTATTGTGCTTTTATTGAAAAGATAGGATAGTGGAGGAAAGACTGGAAAGGTAGGTAGAGGTCAAGTCAAAGGGCAATGGGCCAGATTCGGACCCATGCAGACTCTGGCATATATGTGTTCCTTCACTGTAATGGAAAACTGTAAATTACACGGTAATTACCAACAGTAAAATATTCTGAAACATTTTACTGCAGCATACTGTAAATTATGGTGCATTGAGGGAAAATGTTGTGGGCGGTGCAAAGAATTGCTGTTTTCAAATGGTACCGTAATTCGACTCCACAGCATGTATTATTTCATTTAATCAACAATATAAAACACACACATACAAACAACGACATCATACAAACATTATCTACATCACACCTGCCCAGACCCACTAGCCATCACCCCTATCTCCAGTGCCAGTATTTCCCGTCACATGGCCTCAAACTGCACGATTTTGTTTCTCTCTGTTGCCCACTTTATATTTTTTGATAGTAAAGCATTTGACCATTCCATTGCGTGAACGACGGAGGATTGGTTGATTTCCCGTTTTTAAGTATTTGTTTTTTTAAGATGATTGATGAGAAAAATTATTGTCCAACCCATCGGGTATTTCACTGCACTCTCTTATGCCATGTCTTGAAATATGCAGACAGACAAATTAAAAGTACATTTACATTATATTACTTCTGATAGCCATTTTTCCAACTCCGCCCATAACTTTTGGACTTCATGACATTCCCAGAAGGTATGAATTATTGAGTATTTAGTAGTTTTACACTTCAGGCATGACTGTGATTGTGCTGTAGAATTTGTGAATTTCAATATATTAACTTATACTGGATTAAGCGCACATTTTCATTAACTGTTATCTCATTAGTTATGTTCCAACTTTCCCTCCATCTTGTGCCAATATCAGTTCTTTTTTAATCTTTGTTCCACTAGTTTATATATATTTTTGGAAGAGATTGTCAGTTGGATAAGCTCTCTGCAAGGTTTTGTATAGCTTACCTATCATATGAATATCATTTTCTGACTCAAAAAGGATACCTTCAAGATTGCACTGATGTCTAAAAGATTTCAAAATCGATATTCTGTGATATAAAACTTTTGAATTGGGATGTATTTGAAAATATCTACATTGGTCAATCCAAAATTGCTTTTTAAAGCTGTCATGGAAATAAATATATTTCCCATTACCAAGTCATTTACAGTTTCTATGCCTTTAGTTTTCCATGTGGACCAATTTATCGATTAATTCTGAAAAGCTATCCAAGGATTGTTCCATAAGGTTGTGCTTCTAGGGAGTGATATTGGTTCTTGTAGAATACGTTTCATTTGCTTCCATATTGTTATAGTGTTCTTAACTATGAAATTAATACTGTTCTTAGCTTTATCTTTTGAAAATAAACACTTAAAAGATTCTGGGGATGAGCATGCACATCTTCAATATGTACCCATTGTTCCTCTTTAGTGCATTTAACTACATGTCGCAAGTAGCGAGTTGATACAATTCCAAGTCTGGAAGGTTAAAACCACCCTCAGACTTAGGAAGATGTACAACATTCCTTTTATTCTATAAATGTTATTTGCCCATATAAAGTCTGTTATGACCGAGTATATTTGTTTAAAAAATGTCTTATGTGGGGTAAATACAAACACTTTGGGAGCCATGCCATTCCGAAGAGGTTTATTCTACCTATAAGATTTATGGGAAGATTATTAGATTTAAATACATCTACTTTCATATTGTTAAGTAATGGAATAAAGTTATCTTTATATATTTGTTGTTTGTTGTCACTTATTAAGCATCCTAAGTATTTAATATATTTTGTGGTCCACTTAAAGGATTGCTGTAGATTGTAAATCATTTTTTCACATACATTTTTCTTCCTGAGATTTTAGAGAATTCTGAAAATATTTTTAACAAAGGGGTCATTGAGTTTTCAATATTGGTCAGGTATAGCAGGAGATAATCTGCAAATAAGTTTAGTTTATATTCATGTTTACAAATACTGATACCTGTTACGTCTGGGTCCTGCCAAATGTTTTCTGCAAGCAGTTCAATTGCCAGTGCAAACAGCAGGGGGGAGCTGGGGCATCCCGGCCTTGTGCCCCTTTCTAAAGCAATTTCATAAGATAATGTATTATTTGTATGAATTCTTTCTTAGGACATTTATATCATATTTTTATTAAATCTATTATTTCAGCTGGAAAATTGAAAGTTTCCAAAGTTTTGAATAGATAAGGCAACCGCCATTATTGATAAATCTATATTTTGTTTTTTTTGCGTATTGTGTTAAACTGAAACATGTTCTTGTATTTGTTTGTAAGTGTCTATTTTTAATAAACCCTGTTTGATTGAAATCAAATCAAATCACATTTTATTGGTCGCATACACATATTTAATGGACTGGACGGACCCTGATCTGGACGTCCGCAGGTGGCCAACAGGTTATCCAGCCGGATCGATAAATCTACCAGCTGGTCCAGGTTAAGATTAGTGTCCCTGCAGGCCAGCTCCCGACGAACGTCCTCCCGTAGACTGCATCGGTAGTGATCAATCAGGGCCCTCTCGTTCCATCCCGCGCTGGCTGCCAGTGTCCTGAAATCCAGGGCGAATTCCTGTGCGCTCCTCACTCCCTGGCTGAGGTGAAACAGACGCTCCCCCGCCGCTCTCCCCTCAGGCGGATGATCGAATACTACCCGGAAACGGCGGGTAAAATCCTCATAACGAATGGACTCAGCGTCTATTCCACCCCACTCTGCGTTGGCCCATTCCAGGGCTCTGCCTGACAGACAGGAGATGAGGGTGGACACGCTCTCGTATCCCGAGGGAGCCGGGTGGATGGTTGCCAGGTAAAGCTCCACCTGGAGCAGGAAACCCTTACACCTGGCAGCTGTCCCATCGTATTCCCTCGGGAGCGAGAGCCGAATACCACTGGACCCAGGGTTTGAGGGTCTTGATGGAGGAGAAATCGGCGAAGGAGGAGGTGTAGAAAACCCAACTCTTTCCCATCGATCCATGGTGTGGATCACTTGATCCAGAGCTGAACCTAGTCTCTGCAGCATGGTCGCGTGCTGGTGGATGCGTTCCTCCACCGAAGCGCTGGGATCGGGTGTGCCTGCTGACTCCATAAAGGGTGCGTGATTCTGTCAGCGTCTGGGTGAAGTGGGGAAACAGAATCAGGCGCAGGACACAGAACTGAGAGATAAATGGCTTTACTAGACTCAAAGTAAACCATAGCAAACCTTCCACGCAGGGAAGAGCAAAACAACAGCTCAACAGACGACGTAACAAAGAACAATCACTCACACACCCAGGAGGGAAAACAGAGGTAATATAGGGAAACTAATAAGCCTAATGAGTAACAGGTGTGAAAAATAAAGACAGAACTAGTGAGACACAGAAACATCGATCGGTGGCAGCTAGTACTCCGGTGACGACGACCGCCGAAGCCTGCCCGAGCGAGGGGCAGCCTCGGCCGTATCAGTGACATTTATATAAATTTTCATAGAAGCTTTTAAAATGGACATTAATCACGTTGTTATTTCTAATTGCCACTTTTGTATCTTTATCTTTTCAAATTATATCTGGTTTAGCATGTATTCATGTTGTGAGAGCTGCGAGGTATTTAACAGGTTTATTTGCCATTAAGTATGTCACGCTCGTCATAATGAGTGGACCAAGGCGCAGCGTGATATGCGTACATCTTCTTTAATAGTGTACTAGCAACACGATACAAAATACAAAACAACAAAACGAAAC
Organism: Coregonus clupeaformis; assembly: GCF_020615455.1. Classification (NCBI taxonomy): domain Eukaryota; kingdom Metazoa; phylum Chordata; class Actinopteri; order Salmoniformes; family Salmonidae; genus Coregonus; species Coregonus clupeaformis. The sequence goes on from NC_059220.1 coordinate 52,529,502, forward strand.
GTGAAGTCCTCGGTCAATAACACAAACCAACACGGAACAAGATCCCACAAAACACAAGTGCACAACAGGCTGCCTAAGTATGGTTCCCAATCAGAGACAACAAGCAACAGCTGATTCACGTTGCCTCTGATTGAGAACCACCCCGGCCAACGTAGAAACACATAACCTAGAACAGAACATAGAAAATGAAACATAGACACTACACAAAGAACCTAACACCCTGGCTCAACATACAAGAGTCCCCAGAGCCAGAGCGTGACAAAGTAATATGCTTTATTTGAGTTTAACCTGTAATTGTTGGCTCTCTTCAAAAGTAAAAGATTTTTATGGCCTTTTTCTAAGATAGCAATTCATTTTTATTTGTTTTTAATTTCTAAATCAGATTTAGCTTCTGCCGAGTATGAGATTATCATTCCCCTAATGTACGCCTTAAAGGCATCCCATATTAAATCGGGGGTCGGCTTTTCTCTATCCTCTATGTCTACATTTGTAATGGTAAAGGTTTTAACTTTTTCGTTTATGTATGTAATACATTTTGGGTCCAGAAGATGCACTCTGTTCATGATCCACATTCTGTCACTAAGTGTATTTTCTATAGGTGTAATTAAGCATGATACCGGAGAATGATCCAATATCACTATATTATGCATTTTCTTATCAAATTGTTGAGTGCATTTTTTAAAATAAAAATGTAGTCAATTCTTGAATAACTTTTCTTACTTTGAGAAAAAAAGGAATTGTATTTTGTAGTTGGGAATAGTAATCTCCAGGTGTCCTGTAAATTATTTGTAGATATACACATTTTCAGCCTCTTTGGAGGCTCCCTGAATTTGCCTTTTTTATTACTACGTCTGTCAATCTTATCATTAACATTAACATATTTTGAAGCGTGCCTTGCAAGCGGTTATATTTGTTGTACCTGTGAGTGAGAATGCTGTACCAATTTAACTCATACAGTGGGGAGAACAAGTATTTGATACACTGCCGATTTTGCAGGTTTTCCTACTTACAAAGCATGTAGAGGTCTGTAATTTTTAGCATAGGTACACTTCAACTGTGAGAGACGGAATCTAAAACAAAAATCCAGAAAATCACATTGTATGATTTTTAAGTAATTAATTTGCATGACATACGTATTTGATCACCTACCAACCAGTAAGAATTCTAGCTCTCACAGACCTGTTAGTTTTTCTTTAAGAAGCCCTCATGTTCTCCACTCATTACCTGTATTAACTGCACCTGTTTGAACTCATTACCTGTATAAAAGACACCTGTCCACACACTCAATAAAACAGACTCCAACCTCTCCACAATGGCCAAGACCAGAGAGCTGTGTATGGACATCAGGGATAAAATTGTAGATCTGCACAAGGCTGGGATGGGCTACAGGACAATAGGCAAGCAGCTTGGTGAGAAGGCAACAACTGTTGGCGCAATTATTAGAAAATGGAAGACGTTCAAGATGACGGTCAATCACCCTCGGTCTGGGGCTCCATGCAAGATCTCATCTCGTGGGGCATCAATGATCATGAGGAAGGTGAGGGATCAGCCCAGAACTACACGGCAGGACCTGGTCAATGACCTGAAGAGAGCTGGGACCACAGTCTCAAAGAAAAACATTAGTACCACACTACACCGTCATGGATTAAAATCCTGCAGCGCACGCAAGGTCCCCCTGCTCAAGCCAGCGCATGTCCAGGCCCGTCTGAAGTTTGCCAATGACCATCTGGATGATCCAGAGGAGGAATGGGAGAAGGTAATGTGGTCTGATGAGACAAAAATAGAGCTTTTTGGTCTAAACTACTCGCCGTGTTTGGAGGAAGAAGAAGCATGAGTACAACCCCAAGAACACCATCCCAACCATGAAGCATGGAGGTGGAAACATCATTCTTTGGGGATGCTTTTCTGCAAAGGGGACAGGACGACTGCACCGTATTGAGGGGAGGATGGATGGGGCCATGTATCGCGCGATCTTGGCCAACAACCTCCTTCCCTCAGTAAGAGCATTGAAGATAGGTCGTGGCTGGATCTTCCAGCATGACAACGACCCCGAAACACACAGCCAGGGCAACTAAGGAGTGGCTCCGTAATAAGCATCTCAAGGTCCTGGAGTGGCCTAGCCAGTCTCCAGACCTGAACCCAATAGAAAATATTTGGAGGGAGCTGAAAGTCCGTATTGCCCAGAGACAGCCCCGAAACCTGAAGGATCTGGAGAAGGTCTGTATGGAGGAGTGGGCCAAAATCCCTGCTGCAGTGTGTGCAAACCTGGTCAAGACCTACAGGAAATGTATGATCTCTGTAATTGCAAACAAAGGTTTCTGTACCAAATATTAAGTTCTGCTTTTCCGATGTATCAAATACTTATGTCATGCAATAAAATGCAAATTAATTACTTAAAAATCATACAATGTGATTTTCTGGATTTTTTGTTTTAGATTCCGTCTCTCACAGTTGAAGTGTACCTATGATAAAAATCACAGACCTGCAAAATCGGCAGTGTATCAAATATTTGTTCTCCCCACTGTATGTGGTTAAAGTGCCCCGTCAACTTGTATATCAATCAATCAATCAATTTTATTTTATATAGCCCTTCGTACATCAGCTAATATCTCGAAGTGCTGTACAGAAACCCAGCCTAAAACCCCAAACAGCTAGTAATGCAGGTGTAGAAGCACGGTGGCTAGGAAAAACTCCCTAGAAAGGCCAAAACCTAGGAAGAAACCTAGAGAGGAACCAGGCTATGAGGGGTGGCCAGTCCTCTTCTGGCTGTGCCGGGTGGAGATTATAACAGAACCATGCCAAGATGTTCAAAAATGTTCATAAGTGACAAGCATGGTCAAATAATAATCAGGAATAAATCTCAGTTGGCTTTTCATAGCCGATCATTAAGAGTTGAAAACAGCAGGTCTGGGACAGGTAGGGGTTCCATAACCGCAGGCAGAACAGTTGAAACTGGAATAGCAGCAAGGCCAGGCGGACTGAGGACCGCAAGGTGTCAGCATGCCCGGTAGTCCTGACGTATGGTCCTAGGGCTCAGGTTCTCAGAGAGAAAGAGAGAACGAGAGAATTAGAGAGAGCATACTTAAATTCACACAGGACACTGGATAAGACAGGAGAAGTACTCCAGGTATAACCAACTAACCCCAGCCCCCCGACACATAAACTACTGCAGCATAAATACTGGAGGCTGAGACAGGAGCGGTCCGGAGACACTGTGGCCCCATCCGAAGAAACCCCGGACAGGGCCAAACAGGAAGGATATAACCCCACCCACTCTGCCAAAGCACAGCCCCCGCACCACTAGAGGGATATCCTCAACCACCAACTTACAATCCTGAGACAAGGCCGAGTATAGCCCACAGAGGTCTCCACCACAGCACAAACCAAGGGGGGCGCCAACCCAGACAGGAAGATCACGTCAGTAACTCAACCCACTCAAGTGACGCACCCCTCCTAGGGACGGCATGAAAGAGCACCAGCAAGCCAGTGACTCAGCCCCTGTAACAGGGTTAGAGGCAGAGAACCCCAGTGGAGAGAGGGGAACCGGCCTGGCAGAGACAGCAAGGGCTGTTCGTTGCTCCAGAGCCTTTCCGTTCACCTTCACACTCCTGGGCCAGACTACACTCAATCATATGACCTACTGAAGAGATAAGTCTTCAGTAAAGACTTAAAGGTTGAGACCGAGTCTGCGTCTCTCACATGGGTAGGCAGACTGTTCCATAAAAATGGAGATCTATAGGAGAAAGCCCTGCCTCCCGCTGTTTGCTTAGAAATTCTAGGGACAATTAGGAGGCCTGCGTCTTGTGACCGTAGCGTACGTATTGGTATGTACGGCAGGACCAACTCGGAAAGATAGGTAGGAGCAAGCCCATGTAACGCTTTATAGGTTAACAGTAAAACCTTGAAATCAGCCCTTGCCTTAACAGGAAGCCAGTGTAGGGAAGCTAGCACTGGAGTAATATGATCAAATTTCTTGGTTCTAGTCAGGATTCTAGCAGCCGTATTTAGCACTAACTGAAGTTTATTTAGTGCTTTATCCGGTAGCCGGAAAGTAGAGCATTGCAGTAGTCTAACCTAGAAGTAACAAATGCATGGATTAATTTTTCTGCATCATTTTTGGACAGAAAATTTCTGATTTTTGCAATGTTACGTAGATGGAAAAAAGCTGTCCTTGAAACAGTCTTGATATGTTCGTCAAAAGAGAGATCAGGGTCAAGAGTAACGCCGAGGTCCTTCACAGTTTTATTTGAGACGACTTTACAACCATCAAGATGAATTGTCAGATTTAACAGAAGATCTCTTTGTTTCTTGGGACCTAGAACAAGCATCTCTGTTTTGTCCGAGTTTAAAAGTAGAAAGTTTTCAGCCATCCACTTCCTTATGTCTGAAACACAGGCTTCTAGCGAGGGCAATTTTGGGGGCTTCACCATGTTTCATTGAAATGTACAGCTGTGTGTCATCCGCATAGCAGTGAAAGTTAACATTATGTTTTCGAATAACATCCCCAAGAGGTAAAATATATAGTGAAAACAATAGTGGTCCTAAAACGGAACCTTGAGGAACACCGAAATGTACAGTTGATTTGTCGGAGGACAGACCATTCACAGAGACAAACTGATATCTTTCCGACAGGTAAGATCTAAACCAGGCCAGAACTTGTCCGTGTAGACCAATTTGGGTTTCCAGTCTCTCCAAAAGAATGTGGTGATCGATGGTGTCAAAGGCAGCACTAAGGTCTAGTAGCACGAGGACAGATGCAGAGCCTCGGTCTGACGCCATTAAAAGGTCATTTACCACCTTCACAAGTGCAGTCTCAGTGCTATGATGGGGTCTAAAACCAGACTGAAGCATTTCGTATACATTGTTTGTCTTCAGAAAGGCAGTGAGTTGCTGCGCAACAGCTTTTTCTAAAATTTTTGAGAGGAATGGAAGATTCGATATAGGCCGATAGTTTTTTATATTTTCCGGGTCAAGGTTTGGCTTTTTCAAGAGAGGCTTTATCACTGCCACTTTTAGTGAGTTTGGTACACATCCGGTGGATAGAGAGCTGTTTATTATGTTCAACATAGGAGGGCCAAGCACAGGAAGCAGCTCCTTCAGCAGTTTAGTAGGAATAGGATCCAGTATGCAGCTTGAAGGTTTAGAGGCCATGATTATTTTCATCATTGTGTCAAGAGATATAGTACTAAAACACTTAAGTGTCTCTCCCGATCCCAGGCCCTCGCAGAGCTGTGCAGATCCAGGACAGCTAAGCCCTGGAGGAATACGCAGATTCAAAGAGGAGTCCGTAATTTGCTTTCTAATGGTCATGATCTTTTCCTCAAAGAAGTTCATGAATTTATTACTGCTGAAGTGAAAGCCATCCTCTCTTGGGGAATGCTGCTTTTTAGTTAGCTTTGCAACAGTATCAAAAATAAATTTTGGATTGTTCTTATTTTCCTCGATTAAGTTGGAAAAGTAGGATGATCGAGCAGCAGTGAGGGCTCTTCGGTACTGCACGGTACTGTCTTTCCAAGCTAGTCGGAAGACTTCCAGTTTGGTGTGGCGCCATTTCCGTTCCAATTTCCTGGAAGCTTGCTTCAAAGCTCGGGTATTTTCTGTATACCAGGGAGCTAGTTTCTTATGACAAATGTTTTTCGTTTTTAGGGGTGCAACTGCATCTAGGGTATTGCGCAAGGTTAAATTGAGTTCCTCAGTTAAGTGGTTAACTGATTTTTGTCCTCTGACGTCCTTGGGTAGGCAGAAGGAGTCTGGAAGGGCATCAAGGAATTTTTGTGTTGTCTGAGAATTTATAGCACAACTTTTGATGCTCCTTGGTTGGGGTCTGAGCAGATTATTTGTTGCGATTGCAAACGTAATAAAATGGTGGTCCGATAGTCCAGGATTTTGTGGAAAAACATTAAGATCTACAACATTTATTCCATGGGACAAAACTAGGTCCAGAGTATGACTGTGGCAGTGAGTAGGTCCAGAGACATGTTGGACAAAACCCACTGAGTCGATGATGGCTCCGAAATACTTTTGGAGTGGGTCTGTGGACTTCTCCATGTGAATATTAAAATCACCAAAAATTAGAATATGATCTGCTATGACTACAAGGTCTGATAGGAATTCAGGAAACTCAGAGAGGAACGCTGTATATGGCCCAGGAGGCCTGTAAACAGTAGCTATAAAAAGTGATTGAGTAGGCTGCATAGATTTCATGACTAGAAGCTCAAAAGACGAAAACGCCATTTTTTTTTTGTAAATTGAAATTTGCTATCGTAAATGTTAGCAACACCTCCGCCTTTGCGGGATGCACGGGGAATATGGTCACTAGTGTAACCAGGAGGTGAGGCCTCATTTAACACAGTAAATTCATCAGGCTTAAGCCATGTTTCAGTCAGGCCAATCACATCAAGATTATGATCAGTGATTAGTTCATTGACTATGACTGCCTTTGAAGTGAGGGATCTAACATTAAGTAACCCTATTTTGAGATGTGAGGTATCACGATCTCTTTCAATATTGGCAGGAATGGAGGAGGTCTTTATCCTAATAAGATTGCTAAGGCGAACACCGCCATGTTTAGTTTTGCCCAACCTAGGTCGAGGCACAGACACAGTCTCAATGGGTATGGCTGAGCTGACTACACTGACTGTGCTATTGGCAGACTCCACTAAGCTGGCAGGTTGGCTAACAGCCTGCTGCCTGGCCTGCACCCTATTTCACTGTGGGGCTAGAGGACTTAGAGCCCTATCTATGTTGGTAGATAAGATGAGAGCACCCCTCCAGCTAGGATGGAGTCCGTCACTCCTCAGCAGGTCAGGCTTGGTCCTGTTTGTGGGTGAGTCCCAGAAAGAGGGCCAATTATCTACAAATTCTATCTTTTGGGAGGGGCAGAAAACAGTTTTCAACCAGCGATTGAGTGCTGAGACTCTGCTGTAGAGCTCGTCACTCCCCCTAACTGGGAGGGGGCCAGAGACAATTACTCGATGCCGACACATCTTTCTAGCTGATTTACACGGGGGACAGATTGTAGAGGCAGCAAGTCTTAGTCCTCCAATAGTTGAGCATTTTGCCATGTCCTTTCTGTCTGTTTTGCCCTGTAGTCGCTGCCAGTATGGAAGCCTTTCCAAAGGCCTCTAGAACGGCAAGAGATATAAAACAACAAACATTCATTAATATACTATAATGTCTAAACCACTTTACCTAGCAGCCAACCTGCTTGCACCAATCCCTTGTAAATACAGTAAAATACTGTGAAATACAAACCCCTCCCCTCAATGAATTTCATTCATCCATTCATAATGATTACAGTAGCGTAATTTTTTTTTACAGTATAATACAGTCAATTTTACGGTATTGTACTGTGTGTCATTACACAGTACTTGCTTTGATACTATATTTATATTACAGTAGGTGTACTGTAATATGAAATACAGAATTTTACTTGCCACCAAGCTGCCTGTAAACTACTATCGCTTTGGATAAAAGCGTCTGCTAAATGGCATATTATTATTATTATTATATTATTATTTATATATTATTATTATTATATTACAGTGTGGGGCCACGGCTCTAACCGCTGGACCATTTTATGTATTTTTAATCAAAATGAGGTCAACTTTGTAATTTTTTTCACAGATTGATGTTGTGATGCGTGTTAAGTAACATTGATGTACTGCCATTAGACAAGGTTAGCTATTAGCACTTATGTTGTGCATTAAAGTGCATAATGCACAGCTCATACTCATAATAATGTGCTTATAATGCATTATGAAGAGGGCATTCATAGGACGTGTTACCTCAAGTTTAGTTAACTTTTAGAGGACTCTCTCCTAGTTAGCGGCATGGAATTTCTGGTTTGTTTTCTGCTCTCATCTCTCGGTTGTAGCGTGTCAATAAAATCCCACAAATCACGTATTAGATATATGGCGAGTAGATTTGCCCTAGATTTGCAGTAATTAAGTCTCACTCAATTTGCAGGCTCCATGCCAACACAATCAAATCAAATCGCCGAATACAACAGCATGAAATGCTTACTTACAAGCCCTTAACCAACAATGCAGTTCAAGAAATAGAGTTGAGAAAATATTTACTAAATAAACTAAAGTAAAAACTAAAATCCAAAAGTAACACAAGAAAATGACAACAATAATGAGGCTATATACAGGGGCTACTGGTACCGAGTCAATGTGCGGGGGTACGGGTTAGTCGAGGTAATTTGTAAAGTGACCATGCATAGATAATAAACAGCGTGTAGCAGCAGTCTAAAAACAAAGAGGGGGGAGGGTGTCAATGTAAATAGTCCGGGTGGCCGTTTGATTAATTGTTCAGCAGTCTTATGGCTTGGGGTTAGAAGCTGTTAAGGAGCCTTTTGTTCTTAGACTTGGGGCTCCGGTACCACTTGCTGTGCAGTAGCAGAGAGAAAAGCCTATGACTTGGGTGACTGGAGTCTTTGACGATTTTTTGGGCCTTCCTCTGACACCGCCTAGTATATGTCCTGGATGTCAGGAAGCTTGGCCCCAGTGATGTTCTGGGCCGTAAGCACTACCCTCTGTAGTACCTTAGAGTCAGATGCCGAGCAGTTGCCATACCAGGCAGGGATGCAACCTTTTTGAGGATCTGGGGACCCATGCCAAATCTTTTCAGTCACCTGAGGGGGATAAGGTGTTGTCGTGCCCTCTTCACAACTGTGTGGTGTGTTTGGACCATGATAGTTTGTTGGTGATGTGGACACAAAGGAACTTGAAACACTCGTCCATGATCAGCTCCTTTGTCTTGCTCATATTGAGGGAGAGGTTGTTGTCCTGGCACCACACTGCTGTCTCATCGTTGTCAGTGATCAGGCCCACCACTGTTGTGTCGTCAGCAAACTTGATGATGGTGTTGGAGTCGTTCTTGGCCACGCAGTCGTGGGTGAACAGGGAGTACAGGAGGGGACTAAGCATGCCCCCCTGAGGGGCCCCAGTGTTGAGGATCAGCGTGGCAGATGTGTTGTTGCCTACCCTTACAATTTGAGGGCGGCCTGTCAGGAAGTCCAGGATCCAGTTGAAGAGGGAGGTGTTTAGTCCCAGGGTCCTTAGCTTAGTGATGAGTTTTGTGGGCACTATGGTGTTGAACGCTGAGCTGTATTCAATTAACAGCATTCTCACATAGGTGTTCCTTTGTTCCAGGTGGGAAAGGGCGGTGTGGAGTGTGATTGGGATTGCGTCATCTGTGGATCTGTTGAGGCGGTATGCGAATTGGAGTGGGGCTAGGGTTTCCGGCATGATGGTGTTGATGTGAGGCATGACCAGCCTTTCAAAGTACTTAATGGCTACCAACGTGAGGGCTACGGGGCGGTAATCATTTAGGCAGGTTACCTTCACTTTCTTGGGCACAGGGACTATGGTGGTATGTTTGAAACAGATCGGTCAGGGAGAGGTTGAAAACTTGACATTTGGTCCATGCATGCTTTGAGTACATGACCTGGTAATCCGTCTGGCCCCGCGGCTTTGTGAATGTTGACCTGTTTAAAGGTCTTGCTCACATCGGCTATGGAGTGCGTGATTACACTGTCGTCCGGAACAGCTGGTGCTCTCATGCATGCTTCAGTGTTGCTTGGCTCGAAGCGAGCAAAAAAGGCATTTAACTCGTCTGTTATGCTCGCATAACTGGGCAGCTCGTGGCTGGGTTTCCCTTTGTAGTCCGTAATATTTTTCAAGCCCTGTCACATCCGACAAGCGTCAGAGCCAGTATAGTAGGATTCAATCTTAGTCCTGTATTGACGCTTGCCTGTTTGATGGTTCGTCTGAGGATATAGCGGGATTTCTTATAAGCGTCTGGATTAGTGTCCCGCTCCTTGAAAGCGGCAGCTCTAGCCTTTAGCTCGGTGCGGATGTTGCCTGTAATCCATGGCTTCTGGTTGGGAAATGTGGGGACGATGTCGTCGATGCACTTATTGATGAAGCCGGTGAATGAGGTGATGAATCCCGGAACATATTCCAGTCTGTACTAGCAAAACAGTCCTGTAGCGTAGCATCCACGTCATCTGACCACTTCCGTATTGAGCGAGTCACTGGTACTTCCTGCTTTAGTTTTTGCTTGTAAGCAGGAATCAGGAGGATCAAATAGAGGGCGAGGGAGAGCTTTGTATGCGTCTCTGTGTGTGGAGTAAAGGTGGTCTAGAGTTTTTTTTCCTCTGGTTGCACATGTGACATGCTGGTAGAAATGAAGTAAAACTGACTTTAGTTTGCCTGCATTAAAGTCCCTAGCCACTAGGAGCGTCACTTCTGGATGAGCATTTTCTTGTTTGCTAATGGCCTTATACAGCTCGTTGAGTGTGGTCTAAGTTCCAGCATCGGTTTGTGGTGGTAAATAGACAGCTACGAATAATATAGATGAGAACTCTCTTGGTTGATAGTGTGGTCTTCCAGCTCTGTATTATCCGTGTTGTCGTTCAGCCACGTCTCGGTGAAACTTACAGTTTTTTATTGTCCCGTTGGTAGGATAGTCTTAATCGTAGATCGTCCAGTTATTTTTCCAATGATTGCATGTTGGCCAATAATATGGAGGGAAGTGATGGTTTACCTACTCCTCGGCGAATTCTTACGAGGCACCCTGCCCTCCTCCCCCTTTTCCTCCGTCTTTCCTTCACGGTGATGATTTGGGCCTTGTCTTGACAAAGCACTACAGTGGGGAAAAAAAGTATTTAGTCAGCCACCAATTGTGCAAGTTCTCCCACTTAAAAAGATGAGAGAGGCCTGTAATTTTCATAATAGGTACACGTCAACTATGAGAGACAAATTGAGATTTTTTTTTCCAGAAAATCACATTGTAGGATTTTTAATGAATTTATTTGCAAATTATGGTGGAAAATAAGTATTTGGTCACCTACAAACAAGCAAGATTTCTGGCTCTCACAGACCTGTAACTTCTTCTTTAAGAGGCTCCTCTGTCCTCCACTTGTTACCTGTATTAATGGCACCTGTTTGAACTTGTTATCAGTATAAAAGTCACCTGTCCACAACCTCAAACAGTCACACTCCAAACTCCACTATGGCCAAGACCAAAGAACTGTCAAAGGACACCAGAAACAAAATTGTAGACCTGCACCAGGCTGGGAAGACTGAATCTGCAATAGGTAAGCAGCTTGGTTTGAAGAAATCAACTGTGGGAGCAATTATTAGGAAATGGAAGACATACAAGACCACTGATAATCTCCCTCGATCTGGGGCTCCACGCAAGATCTCACCCCGTGGGGTCAAAATGATCACAAGAACGGTGAGCAAAAATCCCAGAACCACACGGGGGGACCTAGTGAATGACCTGCAGAGAGCTGGGACCAAAGTAACAAAGCCTACCATCAGTAACACACTACGCCGCCAGGGACTCAAATCCTGCAATGCCAGACGTGTCCCCCTGCTTAAGCCAGTACATGTCCAGGCCCATCTGAAGTTTGCTAGAGTGCATTTGGATGATCCAGAAGAGGATTGGGTTGAATGTCATATGGTCAGATGAAACCAAAATAGAACTTTTTGGTAAAAACTCAACTCGTCGTGTTTGGAGGACAAAGAATGCTGAGTTGCATCCAAAGAACACCATACCTACTGTGAAGCATGGGGGTGGAAACATCATGCGTTGGGGCTGTTTTTCTGCAAAGGGACCAGGACGACTGATCCGTGTAAAGGAAAGAATGAATGGGGCCATGTATCGTGAGATTTTGAGTGAAAACCTCTTTCCATCAGCAAGGGCATTGAAGATGAAACGTGGCTGGGTCTTTCAGCATGACAATGATCCCAAACACACCACCCGGGCAACGAAGGAGTGGCTTCGTAAGAAGCATTTCAAGGTCCTGGAGTGACCTAGCCAGTCTCCAGATCTCAACCCCATAGAAAATCTTTTGAGGGAGTTGAAAGTCCGTGTTGCCCAGCGACAGCCCCAAAACATCACTGCTCTAGAGGAGATCTGCATGGAGGAATGGGCCAAAATACCAGCAACAGTGTGTGAAAACCTTGTGAAGACTTACAGAAAACATTTGACCTGTGTCATTGCCAACAAAGGGTATATAACAAAGTATTGAGAAACTTTTGTTATTGACCAAATACTTATTTTCCACCATAATTTGCAAATAAATTCATTAAAAATCCTACAATGTGATTTTCTGGATTTTTTTTCTCTCATTTTGTCTGTCATAGTTGACGTGTACCTATGATGAAAATTACAGGCCTCTATCATCTTTTTAAGTGGGAGAACTTGCACAATTGGTGGCTGACCAATTACTTTTTTTCCCCACTGTATATATCTCCACTTAATTAGGTTTAGTTGTTAACAGCTGTGTAATTTCACTATAAAAGGAGCCACCTGTAGCAGCATGAGTGTTGCTATATTATGTGTGTGAGAGCTAGGTACTTGAGTCCACATACTCTACTTGTAAATATCAAAGGTGTTTTTCAAAGGAAGGTCATTCCATGAGGATAGGATCAAAGTATTTGCCTTAGGGCACCTATAAGTTACACGCTATCCTTTTCAGAGATTACCAAAAATAAATACCTAGCCTACTGACAAAATGAACAGACCAGTAGTAGGCTTTTCCTTCACAGACGCTGGACCTGTGTATGTAAATCCTTGTCAACGTTTGAAATATTTAACAGTAGGTTTTATAAAATTGGTATCTGGTGTGCGTGTGTGTGTGTTTTGAGAGAGAGAGAGAGTTCGGCACGTGCACAGTAAAACCGGATAAGTTCTGGCTGCTCAAACATTTTGAGCAGTGGCTACTCAGAGGAGGAAGGGGAGGACCATCCACCTCAGTGAATTTCATAAAAAGAAAAATAGTGAATCATTAAAAATGTTATCCTCTTTAGATAAAACTATAAAAAATACAGTACAGTTGAAGTCGGAAGTTTACATACACTTAGGTTGAAGTCATTAAAACTTGTTTTTCAACCACTCCACAAATTTCTTGTTAACAAACTATAGTTTTGGCAAGTCGGTTAGGACATCTACTTTGTGCATGACACAAGTAATTTTTCAAAAAATTGTTTACAAACAGATTATTACACTTATAATTCACAGTGGGTCAAAGCTTTACATACACTAAGTTGACTGTGCCTTTAAACAGCTTGGGAAATTCCAGAAAATGATGTCGTGGCTTTATAAGCTTCTGATAGGCTTTGACATCATTTGAGTAAATTGGAGGTGTACCTGTGGATGTATTTCAAACTCAGTGCCTCTTTGCTTGACATCATGGGAAAATGAAAATAAATCAGCCAAGACCTCAGAAAAAAATGTGTAGACCTCCACAAGTCTGGTTCATCCTTGGGAGCAATTTCCAAACGCCTGAAGGTACCACGTTCATCTGTACAAACAATAGTACGCAAGTATAACACCATGGGACCACGCAGCCGTCATACCGCTCAGGAAGGAGACGCGTTCTGTCTCCTAGAGATTAACGTACTTTGGTGCGAAAAGTGCAAATCAATCCCAGAACAACAGCAAAGGACCTTGTGAAGATGCTGGAGGAAACAGGTACAAAAGTATCTATATCCACAGTAAAACAAGTCCTATATCGACATAACCTGAAAGGCCGCTCTGCAAGGAAGAAGCCACTGCTCCAAAACCGCCATAAAAAAGCCAGACTACGGTTTGCAACTGCACATGGGGACAAAGATCGTACTTTTTGGAGAAATGTCCTCTGGTCTGATGAAACAAAAATATAATTGTTTGGCCATAATTACAATCGTTATGTTTGGAGGAAAAAGGGGATGGCTTGCAAGCCGAAGAACACCATCCCAACCATGAAGCACGGGGTGGTAGCATCATGCTGTGGGGGTGCTTTGCTGCAGGAGGGACTGGTGCATCACTTCACAAAATAGATGGCATCATGAGGAAGGAAAATTATGTGGATATATTGAAGCGAAATCAGTCAGGAAGTTAAAGCTTGGTCGCAAATGGGTCTTCCAAATGGACAATGACCCCATGCATACTTCCGAAGTTCTGGCAAAATGGCTTAAGGACAACAAAGTCAAGGTATTGGAGTGGCCATCACAAAGCTCTGACCTCAATCCTATAGAACATTTGTGGGCAGAACTGAAAAAGCATCTGCGAGCAAGGAGGCCTACAAACCTGACTCAGTTACACCAGCTCTGTCAGGAGGAATGGGCCAAAATTCACCCAACTTATTGTGGGAAGCTTGTGGAAGACTACCCAAAACGTTTGACCCAAATTAAACAATTTAAAGGCAATGCTACCAAAAACTAATTTAGTGTATGTAAACTTCTGACCCACTGGGAATGTGATGAAATAAATAAAACCTGAAATAAATAATTCTCTCTACTATTATTCTGACATTTCACATTCTTAAAATAAAGTGGTGATCCTAACTGACCTAAGACAGGGAATTATTACTAGGATTAAATGTCAGGAATTGTGAAAAACTGAGTTTAAATGTATTTGGCTAAGGTGTATGTAAACTTCCAACTTCAACTGTATATTCACGTCACCAAATAATTGATTAAAACACACTGTTTTGCAATGAAGGTCTACAGGAGCCTCAACAGCACCCTGTAGGGTAGCACCATGGTGTAGCCAGAGGACAGCTAGCTTCCGTCTTCCTCTGGGTACATTGACTTCAATACAAAACCTAGGAGGCTCATGATTCTCACCCCATTCCATATATTTACACAGTAATTATGACAACTTTCAGAGGACATCCTCCAACCTATCAGAGCTCTTGCAGCATGAACTGAAATATTGTCCACCCAATCAAAGGATCAGAGAATGAATCTAGTACTGAAAGCATAAGCCACAGCAAGCTAGCACTACAGTGCATAAAATGGGGTGTGTAGTTGACTCAAAGTGAGAGAAAGACAATAGTTGAACAGTTTTGAACAAATTCATTTCTTCAAAAATTAAGGAGGAGCAAGAGAGAGAAAGAGAGAGAGAACTAGCTATATTTCATCCTTTTTTTCACTTTCACTTACTTAGCTAGCAAATGCAGCTAGCTAGTTTAACCTACTCAAACACCTGGCTCAAATAGAGGGATGCTATGTTAGCTAGCTGACTATGAATATCCAGCACTGGAACTCTTCCAAGTCAAGGTAAGCTTTTGGGTTTACTAATTTATTGCCACCGAGGCCCGCCTGTGTAACTGCTAAACTGCTTACTGAATGTACACCGTACTGCATGATTGTAGCGGGTTTACTAACGCGTTAGTTCTGTTAGCTATGTTGACTATGACATTACTTTAGCTAATATGGTGACAACAATGTAGGCTGTGTGTAGCCGTTTTGTTTTGAACATTTGGCTTGGAAAGGTTTTTTCTCCTGGTCACAGACAGCTGATGCGTTGTGCATTGAAGTCCACAAGTGAGTGGAAAAGGTGAGAGGAGGAGAGCACATAGATGCGATAAGGAATACAACAAGCTGTTTGTATGTGGCTATTAAAGTGAACTGTTTGCGTGTGATCAGGGGTGTATTCATTCCGCTGATTCTGTTGAAAAACATTTCTTAAACGGAACGAAACATACCTGAGTTTGTCCAATAGAACTCTCGTTTGCAACTCTTGGTCTAATGATTACATTTACGTCATTTAGCAGACACTCTTATCCAGAGCGACATACAGTTAGTGCATACATTATTATTATTTTTTTCATACCCCCGTGGGAAGCGAACCCACAACCCTGGCGTTGCAAACGCCATGCTCTACCAACTGAGCTACATCCCCGCCGGCCATTCCCTCCCCTACCCTGGACGACGCTGGGCCAATTGTGCGCCACCCCATGGGGCTCCCGGTCTCCTGGATTCGAACCAGGATCTCTAGTGGCACAGCTAGCACTGCGATGCAGTGCCTTAGACCACTGCACCACTAGATCAGCTAGATGCAGGCAAGAGTGTGCAAGGCAGTATTGAATGTGTTATTGTCTGTCCATGTGTCACTGTCTGTCACCTCAAATCTTTCTCTCGACCTGTGTACACCTACATTGTAATCTTTCATTCATAGGCTAGGTTGTAGCAACCTCATGATGGGTATAGGGAAAACATTTCAGTATCATGTAGTAGCCTAAACCTATCGATGTTACATTGAACAGTCATAAAATATGCTGTAACATGCTCATATAAAAAATTATCATCCTCCCTCATCTTAAACGGCACTGACCACCACTGATTTTGAGGAAACCAATTACCTCAAAAAAATTAAGTTAAGACACTTAAATAGCAGTACTACTTTCATATGTGCAGTACTACCGTCATGTGAGTAATACAAATGCAGTTTCTTTTGGTGAGGTAAACTTAAATTTAACGCCCCCACTAAGCCACACCTCCAATAATTTCCCAGTGTGCCTTTTCAATTGAATTGTTGAGTTACCACCCATGACTGCATTTGTTAGTGACAGAGGCATGGTTGTTGAATTCATTCTTTTTCAATATTATTATTATTAAACCATTACAATTATACACAGCTGATTCATATAACCAACTCATCATTGGGGGGGGGGAGTGCATATCATATATGATATTGGGATTACTACGATTATCACACATGGATATCACATGGACATTTGTCACACATGGACATTTCCTCTGGCCGGATATGGTCTCGTTCAATATCCTGAGATATGTAACATCCTATTTTCTCTCTTCATGTGGAGAAATACTGACTGTATACATCGCATATCTGTGTTTTCTCAGCATATTCAAAATATTAAGCTATATTGATTCCAGATATGCTTCTCTTGGCTGAGGTCCATATCCGGATCTTGATATTATTTTTGATATTCTGAAAATAAGGACGATTTCTGATCCATTTCTGAGTTTTCAGCAAATGCTCAATAATTTGACAAATATGAAATCCATATTTTTCTTTCATGAACAAATCATTTTGGGATTTCCTCCGGATATCATACATGGTATGGCTTGGATATTGATTCATTAGATATCCTGAGATAGGCCTATGTGGACATCTTATTTTCTCTATATGATGACCAATACTGACAGTAGGCCTACATACAGTGCATTCGGAAAGTATTCAGACCCCTTGACTTTTTTCACATTTTGTTACGTTACAGCCTTATTCTAGAATGGATTAAATAAAACATTTTCCTCATCAATCTACACACAATAACCCATAATGACAAAGCGAAAACAGGTTTTTAGAAAAACAGAAATACCATATTTACATAAGTAAAGACCCTTTTCTATGAGACTCGAAATTGAGCTCAGGTGCATCCTGTTTCCATTGATCATCCTTGAGATGTTTCTACAACTTGATTGGAGTCAATCTGTGGTAAATTCAATTGATTGGACATGATTTGGAAAGGCACACACCTGTCTATATAAGGTCCCACAGTTGACAGTGCATGTCAGAGCAAAAACCAAGCCATGAGGTCGAAGGAATTATCCGTAGAGCTCTGAGACAGGATTATGTCGAGGCACAGATCTGGGGAAGGGTACCAAAAAATGTCTGCAGCATTGAAGGTCCCCAAGAACACAGTGGCCTCCATCATTCTTAAATGGAAAAAGTTTGGAATCACCAAGACTCTTCCTAGAGCTGGTCGCCCGGCCAAACTGAGCAATCGTGGGAGAAGGTCCTTGACCAAGAACCCGATGGTCACTCTGACAGAGCTTCAGAGTTCCTATGTGGAGATGGGCGAACCTTCCAGAAGGACAACCATCTCTGCAGCACTCCACCAATCAGGCCTTTATGGTAGAGTGGCCAGACGGCAGCCACTCCTCAGTAAAAGGCACATGACAGCCCGCTTGGAGTTTGCCAAAAGGCACCTAAAGGACTCTCAGACCATGAGAAACAAGATTCTCTGGTCTGATGAAACCAAGATTGAATTCTTTGGCCTGAATGCCAAGCGTCATGTTTGGAGGAAATCTGGCACCAGCCCTACAGTGAAGCATGGTGGTGTCAGTATCATGCTGTGGGGATGTTTTTCAGCGGCAGGGACTGGGAGACTAATCAGGATCGAGGGAAAGATGAACAGAGCAAAGTACTAATAAGTTGGGCGCTGGACATTGATCACAAGTCAGATTTAGTCCATTTTCAGTCAGACATGCAAGGATGTACATTACATATCATGTAAGGATATCTATTGAAATGATGAATTTTTTTAAATACGGATAAATAAATGATCAGGTAATGACTACAGATATGATACATTTCTGAAAATATGTGGATTTGTTCATGCTTAAGTATAAAGGCTTTTAAATGTCAGCATGTTGACACATACCCTTTCCGGAGTTAGAATATTCTACTATATGCAAGCGGGTGCACGCGCATCAGGTGCGTCTCTTGAATGTTTCTCACCCCCCAGATATCTCCCTGGACTCATACAGTAGCAGGGAGATTTCTGAGGTCTGGATTGGATGCATGTAGAAACTGTCCCATTACTGAGAATATCCTCGATCTGTATATGAAATTAAGGACATGCGACATGCATATCCTTATATCTAATAAAATGTTAGATATCAGGAAATATATAGATACAGATATCCCCTGATATTGACCCTTTTTGCTCAGTGGTAATGGTTGAATATGTTTTATTAATCCGTCTACAATGGCATTTGAATTACAGAAATTCTGTTCTGAATCTCCTATTGCTCTGTCAATAGGGGAAGAGGTCACACTTTAAATAAAACTAGCTAAAATACGCCGCCTTTTGGCAGCTTTGAGTAGGACTCTAAAAAGTCGGCACCAAGCTGAGCTGAACTGACAGAGGCGGAAATGAAAGGGAGAGGGGAGTGAGAGCTTGAGAGGAGGGATGGAAGAGAGAGTGAGAGAGAGGGATGGAAGAGAGAGAGAGAGAGAGAGAGAGAGAGAGAGAGAGAGAGAGAGAGAGAGAGAGAGAGAGAGAGAGAGAGAGAGAGAGAGAGAGAGAGATGTTTATTTCCTTTCCCTGCCTCTTTCTTATCTAATTGGCCCATCGGGAGCAGGGGCCAGTGTTCAGTAGGCTGGACCCGTTTGCAGCTGCACTGCCTATAATTGGCAATCCTCCACGAGTGGAACCACAGTCACGAAATACGACCAAAACCACCCCTAAACAGATCTACCCCCTCAGAGCTCCCAAACTATCCTCCATTCCTCTCGCTCACGTCGACTCCTCACTCACTTTCGCGGAACCGCACTCATGTTTCATGGAGCAGGAGACGCGAACTTGGAGTTGAATTGATGTCCGACAGAGATAGAGGCAGGAGCTACATGAGCCTTTCTTTGACAACCTGTTCAGTGAGACGAGCGCATCTAAGCCGTGCGTTTTTTGGCCATATCGTTCTCAGTCTGCGCACATACTTCTACTGGCAAACAGTAGGCTACTTGCAGACGCGAGAGGAGGAGCGGTGTAGTGTATAGACAGCGGGACCTTATTTTGGTACCTTATCATTTTTCACGTCTTCTAAGATTCCAATAACCTACGCGGGACTGACATCTTTCGTCACTGGAACTGTGTTAAGAAATAAGAGGCGTAAGAGATCTATCTATCTATCTATCTATCTATCTATCTACTCTGAGCTGCGCGAGGGTTCGGAATATCGGGGTGTAGACTTAGTTTCAAGACAGCTCTCCCGCTGCGCATGCTACACCCGGAGTAAGGTAAATATAATTATCAAAACTTGTTGTCAGTGTTCCAATTTACTGCGATTTTTTAACACATTTTCTTATGCATAGGTTAGTTCAACACTAGAACCTTGACCTGACGCACCGTCAAAAATAGCTTAGGTATAAACTGTCATAGTGTAGGCTAATACAGATTATTCATATAAGAAGCTTACTGTAGAAATGTTAAAATTGCTATTTTTTACACTCCCTGGTAGCCTTATATGCTTCACTTATGGACAGATGCGATGCATCCCACCTAGGAAAATGTGACTATGTCTGACTTCCAATCTATGTTCGGTTTTGGTTGAAAGTGAAAGTTGAAAATATGTCTTTTAGGCCTACATGTTGTTGAAAATAGTATTTTTCATGTAGTTGAAAATACATATTTTTATGTCATTGAGGTCCCAATGATTTAACAACATAATTTCAACATGCCTGCATACACATGGACACAGTATAAAAAATTGGTCTATGAATAATTTTATTAACAATCATACATCACTCCAGTATTTACACACATTATTTATTTACAACATTCAAGTGTTATTGTCTTTATTCCACTACTGAAGAAGCATGACTCAAATCACCTACTCATATTTCAAACATCCAGCATGACAAAATATACATTTTTTATTATTCCATTCCTCACCATTAAGTTAATTATTGCTAATACATATTAAAGAATTTGTTTCTATTCGGTTTTGATATTTCATATGTACATTTCATGTAAAATTTAGTAATCGTCATTATTTATGCAACCAACTGAGAATTAATTTATACAATTATTATTATTATTATTGTTATTATATATTTTTTTTCCCCAAACAATGGAATAAAACAAGCTTATACTTTGGGTTGGACATTGCATCATATTCTTACTCATTTAATCAATGGCATCAACATAGTGGAAAACCAATGAACCAACCAATCATCCAACTCATGCAATGAACAAATAAGTGAAAAAGCAACATATCTTGGTCCATCTTAGTATGAAAAACAGTATAGATTCAGTATGTTTCTTCCACCTTGTCAAAATTGTACATGGTATGTACACTGAGTGTACAAAATGTTATAGACACCTGCTCTTTCCATGACAGACTGACCAGGTGAAAGCTATGATCCCTTATTGATGTCACTTGTTAAATCCACTTCAAATCAGTGTAGATGAAGGGGAGGAGACAGGTTAAAGAAAGATTTTTAAGCCTTGAGACAATTGAGTTATGGATTGTGCATGTGTGCCATTCAGAGGTTGAATGGGCAAAACAAAAGATTTAAGTGCCTTTGAACGGGACATGGTAGTAGGTGCCAGGCGCACCAGTTTGTGTCAAGAACTGCAATGCTGCTTGGTTTTTCACACTCAACAGTTTCCTGTGTGTATCAAAAATGGTCCACCACCCAAAGGACATCCAGCCAACTTGACACAAGTGTGGGAAGTATTGGAGTCAACATGGGCCAGGATCCCCTGTGGAACGCTTTCGACGCCTTGTAGAGTCCATGCCCCGAAGAATTAAGGCTGTTCTAAGGGCATAACAGGGGTGCAACTCAATATTTTGAAGATATTCTTAATGTTTTGTGCACTCAGTCTAAGTTTAGTATAACTTTTCAGTTAAAATCAGTGGTGTAAAGTACTTAAGTAAAAATAATTCTACTTAAGTAGTTTTTTGGGGTATCTGTACTTTACTTTTACTTTTACTTCACAACATTCCTAAAGAAAATGTACTTTTTACTCCATACATTTTCCCTGACACCCAAAAGTACTAGTTACATTTCGAATGCTTAGCAGGACAGGGAAATGGTCCAATTCATGCACTTATCAAGAGAGCATCCCTGGCCATCTCTACTGCCTCTGATCTGATGGACTCACTAAACACAAATGCTTCGTTTGTAAATTATGTCTGAGTGTTGGACTGTGCCCCTGGCTATCTGTAAATAAAAAATAAACAAAATAAAATGTTGCAGTCTGGTTTGCTTAATATAAGGAATTTGAAATGATTTATACTTTTACTTTTGATACATACGTTTATTTTAGCAATTACATTTACTTTTAATACTTAAGTATATTTCAAACCAAATACTTTTAGACTTTTACTCAAGTAGTATTTTACTGGGTGACTTTCACTTTTACTTGAGCCATTTTCTATTAAAGGTATCTTTACTTTTACTCAAGTATGACAATTGGGTACTTTTTCCACCACAGGTTAAAATCAACAATACTTCAAAGGATTTCACTACTGAAAACTGAAACAAACAAATTAATCAAACAAAGACAAACAGATCAATCCCACTTTTCAAGCCTGCTTAAGGTGTGGTGGCGTAGTAAACACCACCCCCGGCTCTAACAGGGGCATGCTTGATGTGGTCTCTCACAGCTCTGCGTATGTCATGTTCTGTGGCCTTGCCATTCCATTTCTTGACTGCCCCGCAACACAGAAATAAACATTTAGTTATATTACATAAAACACTCAAAGTAATGGATATGTAGCATCTATGACCTCGGTTACACTCAACACTTAAATGCAACTTCTGTCGTCCCATCACTCCATGCTGCATTAGGTCTGAATGCATAAAAGTCACATTGTGCTCGCATTAGGTTCAGATCTGCCAGGATAGGCATTGTGTTCGGAATTTGAAATAGGCTGGACGCAATCAGGCCATCGAATATACATAAGCAATGTAAAGAGATGTGGTGAAAAGTACATTCTACACAAATTACTTTCATAATAACAAAGAACAAATGTGTGTGCCTGAGGGGACAATATTTTTCATAAAGCCAAAAGGGGTGAGAAATACATGAATATAGGTGAACAATTTGCACTAATGTAAATGAACATAGATGATGGGACATATTCCCTTTTGCTTACGAGATGAACCGCTATGGTGACAAATATTGACCATCTAAACCATGTGTGACCTCTCACCTCACTGGCTGTAGAAGTGTTCTTCCTAACCAGTCTCTCAACAGCTCTCTGACTGAGCTCCACCCTTACTGGGTCCTCAGAGGATAGGACGGCTGGGTAGAGATGTAGGGATGGAAGGATGAATGGATCAATCATTCAACAAGTCAGTCAAATAAAGAGAGCTTTAATGTCCATCTCCCACCCATGGAGATAACTATACAGTGCATTCGGAAAGTATTCAGACCCCTTGACACATTTTGTTACGTTACAGCCTTATTCTGAAATGGATTTAATTATTTTTTTCCTCATCAATCAACACACAATACCCCATAATGACAAAGCGAAAACAGGTTTAGAATAGATTGCAAATGTATTAAAAATAAATAACAGATACCTTATTTAAATAAGTATTCAGACCCTTTTCTATGAGACTTGAAATGAGCTCAGGTGCATCCTGTTTCCCATTGAGCATCCTTGAGATGTTTCTACAACTTGATTGGAGTCCACCTGTGGTAAATTCAATTGATTGGACATTTACATTTTAGTCATTTAGCAGACGCTCTTATCCAGAGCGACTTACAGTTAGTGAGTGCATAATATTTTTTTTGCTTTGTCATTATGGGGTATTGTGTGTAGATTGATGAGAAAAAAACAACAATTTAATCAATTTTAGAATAAGGCTGTAACATAACAAAATGTACTGTATCTTACACTCCAGACAGTCTCGGCGGTAGCGAGGCAGCTTGGCTCATCTCCTGGTCAGTAGGGGGTGAGCGAATCATCACAGGTTCATACACACACAGTACAGGGAAATAGAGCCTAGTTAATACAACACTGCTATAGAGAGAAATAGAAATGGCGTCTTTTTGCAGGCACTAACTCCGCCATGGTTCGTTGGACAAAGCCTACGGGGAAATTAATGGGTTTTTTTGTAAGGTTTTTAGATAAACACCGAAAATAAGGTTTGTGGTAAACACAGGCTTATGAGATCTTATATGTTTTGTTCTATGAGATAATCCTTATCAGCCAACGTCACTTTGTGAATTTTTAAGCATTTATATAATCATAAAACCCACATAAAGGCTTCATAATTCATAAAGGTCATGTTAACTGACTGATATTATCTCATGGAACAAAACGTATAGGTCTCCTAAGCCTGTGTTAACCTCAGACCTTATTTTCGGCGTTTATCCCAAAACCCTATTCTTTCCCCATATGAATGGCTGAACGAACCAGAGGTAACTCATTTCCGTTTTATAAGGACTACAAGCTAGCGAGCTCTATACCATGCCTTCTTAACTGCCCGTGGGAAGATTAATTAAGTTGTAATGATTTGAATTAAATATAAAACTTCAGTCTCACAGACAACATTATGTTAATACATGTAGTGTATAACAAGAGGTATTACAGAGTGTTAGGGGTTTTTGATTATGCTATCTCTTACTTATCCAGCTCTGTGTCAGCTCCTGATTTCTGGGCAACTGAAACACCCTTGGATGGTACTGCCTTAGAGGGTACAGTCTGCCCTTTGACTTCTTGAGGAAGATACAATCTTCCATCAAGTGGCTCCGTTTCTTCATCAGACAGTGGAGTAAATAGTGAGAGCAGCTCCTTGGTCTCCTCATCCTGAGGGAAAGAAAGAGTAAACTCACACCTTTCCCTGTGTCCTACACATCACAAGGCAGTCACAGCCTACTGTAGGGGGTGCCCCTCAATAGTCTACAGTGGCTTCCTCTATCTCCTTTGTTTCATTTGCACTGATCCGATATGCAGATAGGTGAAAGCATTATGGTATTTGTTTTCACCTGTCCAGTTCATTCAGATTGGTATGAGGGAACAGAATATAGTGACAGTGAGCCACTTCAGACTATTGAGATGCACCCAAACACTTGGGTAAGGTGCCATACTGTACTGTACCTCGAATTGTCATAAATGCACATATCATCACAACACTAAAGACTTCGTTGTACACTCACCTGTATAAGTAGTGGCCTCTCCCTTTCCTGAGCCATGTAGCCCAGAAGAATCCTCAAAACACAAGTCTGGGAATGAAGTTGAAGACTTCAGCTTTAACAGAGGCTTTTTCAATTCCAACAATGATAGATTGAATAGACGCATAGTACAGAATGAATGACTGACTGCCCAGTTCAACATCAGTTCCTCGTCTCACCTCATACTTGTATTGGAGCAGCAGCAGATTATGGGTGATGACAAACACAGCCTTTTTGTTCCTCAACACCAGGTTCCCCATGATCCTGGACCTCTGTCAGGCCTAGAGGAAAAATAACACTTACATTACGAGAGAAAGAGATGGGACAAAGATGCACACAGTTTGACACCTTTTCAAAACCTCTAGCTATCTCCCCTTCCCTTACCTGTTGACAGCCTGCACCAGCTCAGTGAGTATTCTCCAGCTAGTACTCCGGGACGCTCTCCAGCAGCTTCCAGCACACCCTCTGCCACATTGTGTCTAAGCTCGTGCAGGAGGAAAAGCTACAGGGTTAGTGTTTGATGTGCTAGCTCCTCGAAGGAGACAAACAATTCTGTAACTCTTCTGATGAATGGAAAAGTGTTGCAGTTGACAATCATCAATGCAGGAGGAACACATGTTTGATGCAGCCTTGAACACAAGCCTTCCTCAGTGCATAGACCACGAGCAGTCTTTTCCATCTGGTAACAACACAGTGTATTGACAGTGAGTGACACACAATAACATAGAGTGCATTCGGAAAGTATTCAGACCCCTTGACCTCTTCCACATTTTGTTACGTTACAGCCTTATTCTAAAATTGATTAAATTGTTTTTCCCCTCATCAATCTACACACAATACCCCATAATGACGAAGCAAAAACAGGTTTTTAGAAATGTTTGCAAATTTATTTTATAAAAATAACGGAAATATATCATTTACGTAAGTATTCAGACCCTTTACTCAGTACTTTGTTAAAGCACCTTTGGCATCAATTACAGCCTTGAGTCTTCTTTGGTATGACGCTACAAGGTTGGCACGCCTGTATTTGGGAAGTTTCTCCCATTCTTCTCTGAAATCCTCTCAAGCTCTGTCAGGTTAGATGGGGAGCGTCGCTGAACATCTATTTTCAGGTCTCTCCAGACATTTCGATCTAGTTCAAGTCCAGCCTCTGGCTGGGCCACTCAAGGACATTCAGAGACTTGTCCCGAAGCCACTCCTGCGTTGTCTAAAAGTGAAAAAAAGACAATGCCCTTATGTTGATGACTTTACAAATCCAATCAGTTTTCCACGTTTATTCAACGTCCTAACATTGATTTCCAATGACATGGAAACAACGTTAATTCAACCAGAGAGAGTGTGTGCAGACTTAATAAACACAGACAATTGCTTTTGAGGCACACAAATGACTGAGATATAAACTAGTAGGCCTATACACTATATACAGTGCATTCAGACCTTTTGACTTTTTCCAAAAGATTTTACGTTACAGCCTTATTCTAAAATGTATTAAATAGTTTTTTTCCCTCATCAATCTACACACAATATCCTATAATGACAATGCAAAAAAGGTTTTAGAATTTTTGCAAATGTATAAAATATAAAAAACCGAAATATCACATTTACATAAGTATCTCTGTCAGGTTGGATGGGGAGCGTCGCTGAACAGCTATTTTCAGGTTTCTCCAGAGATGTTTGATCGGGTTCAAGTCTGGGCTCTGGCTGGGCCACTCAAGGACATTCAGAGACTTGTCCCGAAGCCACTCCTACGTTGTCCTGGTTGTGTGCTTAGGGTCGTTGTCCTGTTGGAAGGTGAACCTTCGCCCCAGTCTGAGGTCCTGAGAGCTCTGGAGCAGGTTTTCATCAAGGATCTCTCTGTACTCTGTACTCTTCCGTTCATCTATCCATTGATCCTGACTAGTCTCCCAGTCCCTGCCGCTGACAAACATCCCCACAGCATGATGCTGCCACAACCATGCTTCACCGTAGGGATGGTGCCAGGTTTCCTCCAGACGTGACTCTTGGTACTCAGGTCAAAGAGTTCAATCTTGGTTTCATCAGACCAGAGAATGTTGTTCCTCATGGTCTGAGAGTCCTTTAGGTGCCTTTTGGTAAACCTTTGGTAAGTGGGCTGTCATTTGCCTTTTACTGAGGAGTGGCTTCCGTCTGGCCACTCTACCATAAAGGCCTGACTGATGGAGTGCTGCAGAGATGGTTGTCCTTCTGGAAGGTTCACCCATCTCCACAGAGGAACTCTGGAGCTCATTCAGAGTGACCATCGGGTTCTTGGTCACCTCCCTGACCAAGGCCCTTCTTCCCCGATTGCTCAATTTTGCCGGGCGGACAGATCTAGGAAGAGTCTTGGTGGTTCCAAACTTCTTCAATTTAAGAATGATGGAGGCCACTGTGTTCTTGAGGACCTTCAATGCTAAATAATTATTTTGCTACCCTTTCCCCAGATCTGTGCCTCGATACAATCCTGTCTCGGAGCTCTATCGACAATTCCTTCGACTTCATGGCTTGGTCTTTGCTCTGACATGCACTGTCAACTGTGGGACCTATTATAGACAGTTGTGTGCCTTTCCAAATCATGTCCAATCAATTGAATTTACCACAAGTGGACTCCAATCAAGTTGTAGAAACATTTTAAGGATGATCAATGGAAACAGGATGCACCTGAGCTCAATTTCGAGTCTCATAGCAAAGGTTCTGAATACTTATGTAATTAAGGTATTTCTGTTATTTAATTTTTATACATTTGCAAACATTTCTAAAAACCTGTTTACGCATTGTCATTATGGGGTTTTGTGTGTAGATTGATGAGGATTTTTTTTTATTTAATCCATTTTTGAATAAGGCTGTAACGTAACAAAAGTGTATGAATTCACAATCAATTCATAATGTGAGGCTAAGCTAAATCAGTTGCCAAATTGAGTGACAAAGCACATCAATCATTCTATCATTTTGATTGACTCTTTTACGATCCTTTAATAGCCATTCAATTAAAACAGAATATCACACAAAATATCAGTTAACGTGATTGATTTAGTACCGTTGTCTTTGCTTATTTATTAGTCAATTTTTTCACCTATTCAGTGAGAAATGTAATCTATTTGTAATTTTGGAAATTGAATGAATGAATATTGCTGCTATTGTCCACAGGTCCTGTGTACGTGTGTGCGTGTGTGTGTACACCCACATATGTAATAGGCTATGTGCGTGGTGATATGCAGGTGGGTGCATGACCCCAGCACTCAGGCCACCATATGAAATCTTGTTATGCTCGCTGCCCTTACCTGCCTGTTAGCAAATTCTGAAATACACCATAATTACTTTAGGCAATCCTGTCAATCCCGAGAGGACCACTACATAGCTGTCCTGTAATCTTTAGATAATCCAGGGTCTGCAATTCAATTGCCCATCGTTTAACCTAGCTACAAATGATCCATGCGATGGGAAATTCCCTTAACCCAATAATTATTACGATTTAATTCTCTGTGCGAGGGAGTTGAAACAATTTTTGGGGCAGAACAAACATAGATTTCATACTCCTCACTTATTCTCTAGTCTGGATTATTAACTAGTTTACTGTCACTGTTACATGCTACTCGCTATAATCTATATAATCTACTGTGTCTCCTTCAATCTAGTCATGGTGCTCTCATGCCCTCCTCTCTCCCCATTCACTCAGACTGAGAAACCTGCTCTTCTCTCTCTCCGACTTTCCAGGTTATGAGGGATCGGAGCTGAAGATGGAGCTTTTCTGGATATTGTTATTTTCTATCATCCGCTCGTATGCGCGAGGGCAAGGAGTGTACGGTAAGAAAGAAGAAAGTGTGTGTGTTTGTGTGTGTGTGTTACACTGTCCATTCAGTGTAATAATATGATGGTAATAAACAACGCAACTATTGAGTTATTGCTAAAAAATATTATGCAGAGTAGGACCAGGCTGGTATCATAGACTAGACGTAACATAGTGAACTCAGATTAGTATGATATGCTACATTTGGTATGGATACATAAGACAGAAGGTTACTTAAAAGAATACTCCACCCAAAAACGATATTTTGGTATTTGTTTCATACATATTGTAATTGGTAAATTGGAGGCTTTCTCAGTCCTTGGTAATGTCTATTAAGTCAGCGAGAAGAGCATGGCTTTGGGGGATTCCTAGTATTGCATAATTAACCTACATACACTCTAAACAATGCTGTGTTTAAAAACAACCCAATTTGGGTTATTTGGTAACCCAGTGCTGGGTAAATATTGGACAGAACACACAAGCTGGGTTATTTTGACCCAGCCAGTTGGGTTGCGTGAATAAACCAACATGTCAGGTCGTTTGGATTACCAAAACATGGGTTAATTTAACCATGAGTAAAAAAAATGTTTTACCATCAGTTAGGTTGGGCCTTTTTTATATTATTAACCTTTATTTATTTTTTGTCATTTAGCAGATGCTCTTATCCAGAGCGACTTACAGTTAGTGAGTGCATACATATATATATATATTTTTTTTCATATCAACCCCCCGTGGGAATCGAACCCACAACCCAGGCGTTGCAATGCTCTACCAACTGAGCTACAGTTCTGGCAAGAGGCAAAAGGCCTCCTGTAATAACCCAGCATCAATAACCCAGCAGTTTTTTAAAAACCCATTGGTCGTGATTCATTTTTCGTAACCGAAAGGTTGCTGGTTGAAAACCCTGAGCCGACTAGGTGCCAAATCTGTTGATGTGCCCTTAACCCCAATTGCTTCTGTAAATCGGTCTGGATAAGAGCATCTGCTAATTGACTAAAACGTGATGATGAAGAATACACCAGATGTTATAATAATTCAATGTGTAATCAACAAACTGGACGTGTCTGGTCTCCTGCTACCTCGGTTAAGTATGTTACACAGGTGCGAGACTGAGAATGATGCAACAACAGTAGGAAACATTGGGAAAGCTGCCAGTGAACTTGGCACATGGCTGTGTAGTTGGGAGCCTCAATTTGGAATTTTCCCAGCTAGCACATAATGTTCTGAGAACCATATGTTTCTTAGAGCTTGGTGAGAGCGTGGTTGTCCTATGGTTATTTTGCATTCAACCTTCCCACAACTTTCTGGGAATGGTGCAGGATAGTTTCTTGGCTTTGGAAAATTGACTGAACTATAAAGAACACAATAGATTTTGATATTTTATTACTTTAAACAGAACGTTTGCTATCAGTTCAAACATGGTTACATTTAATTACAATTTTAGAAATATTCTAGGAATGTTCTCCAACTGGTTTGACATTGGGAATGTTCTCAAATATTTCAGAGAACGTTAAGAAACAGCATTCTTCTGTGGGAATTTCAGTACTTCAGGATAACGTTTCCTACAGGTTTACTCAAGGTTCTATTTAAAGTAACATTCTCAAATTGTTCCAAGAATGTTAAGAAACAATGTTCTTCTGTGGGAATTTCAGTACTTTCACAGAACATTCCACACAGGTTCCCATGTTGTTCTATTGTATTTAATGTCATATTTATACTACATTCTGGGAACATTCTCAAAAATGGTGTGACTTAAGCGATGTCCTCAGAACGGTCAGACAATGTAAGGCTCTCTTTTATGTCAGTTCTTGGCAATATTCTGGGAATGTAAAATAAAAACTGGAATTGTACACCTTATAGCGGCAATCAGCAGTTGAACCAATAAACAAGTATTTTCACCCAACTGTTTTGGTAAAAAGCTGAGGGATGGGGCTGGAGAAATGTAACCACTCTCAAATTCATATACAGAGCTATGGATGCAAGGACTGACCATCCTTGATATACAAATTATAGTTTGAACCATGTTTTGAGGCTATATAGTGTTTGTTTATATTTACTTTGTTTACAAACATTGGAGTACAACAAGCTTATATTTTCGATTCTGATTGGGTTACAACAGTTAAATTAAGCTTTTAGGCATTTATAAGTTATATTATTCAAGAATCAATTGGTACATATAATTAATTCATGAGTCTAAAAATGGATCTAGCAATTGCTGATTGCCCCTTTAACCTATTCACATGTGAGTTCCAAATATCTCTAACGGTCGCCCCAGCGTGAGTTGTTTTATGCACGTGATGTCAGAATGCACTCACTGTTCCAAATATGATTGTTACGCAACAGGACAGTTGACACGCGCTGCCTGCTAATTATCTATAGGCTATGTTTCAACTTGTCAATATCAAATTATTTTCTAAAAAGTTTTATATTCTAACAACAGTTTGAATTGAGGTGTGTTCCGCCTCCTCATTAATTCACATAGAAGTAGCCCATTTCAGTGTTGCGGACAATTTATGTTTGAGGCTTTACTGAGCTGGACAAACGTATCTCTTCGAGGAGAGCCCAAGCATGTCTTCACCAATGTTCCGCAGATCAAGTATGCAGACATCTGCACAGTCTTGCACGAATTGGAACATTTTCTGACTGGCGCTCGCATTGCCTTCCTTGTTGTTTTCCTTACAAATAATAACTTTGGACATGTGTGCGTTCCTATCAAAGTAAGTGCCTTATTTTCTGTATATCGTGTTGTCGTTTCTACTGTAGCATACAGTTCGTATATTTTGTATGTATGGAGCATAATGTATTTACAGTTTTATTCACGTTTTCAAATACTGGTGACAAAGAATGCATTCCGATTATTGCATAGATTGTAATGGACACCTATGATGTATGTAAAATACTTTTTTGAAGGTTCTACTGATTATAATGAGCTAATGATAAGCTATTTGCCAGCTATGTGTGACGCCATATTTGTTGACATTATACAATGCATTCTGGGTGTCACGTAAACGTCTGTCAGACCAAAGATGTTATAATGAGGTGAAGGATAAACTCCCAGAAGTGAATGATCGTAGATGACACCCCCCCTTCAACATACATACTGCAAACAGACCAAACTAATCTTGTCTCCTCTTATTATCTTTGGTTGAGGCGAGAAAACAAAAATGGCGGCGCTCACAAACTACCCATCGTTGGATTACTTTCGATTTCTAGAAAGTGTTTTACTCAATTAATTCGATCAATGGTGAGCTCACCCGTGATGTGATGAAATATAAATAGTAATTGCTATTAGCTAATTCATATTGTGGTTTCTGACAGCCGATATGACCGCTTGTGTTATGTCAATTATTCCTCAGTTAGCGCTAGGACTAATGTAGCCTACATTTTCAGATTTGGATGATTGTGTATGCTGTCTCTACTTCTGTGAATGTCTGAACATTGCATCCAAAAATAAACTGGTCACATTCAGGACATAACTTTGTAAGGACTGTGTTTGTGCAAAATGTTTCTGTGAAAAAAGTGTGGCAAGCTCAAATGCTGACTTTTGCGTCAAGCATTCTAATCACACCAGTTTCAGCGTATGCTACAGGGACCACTGTAGAATGATCACACCCATTTGTTGGTACGTGTGAAAAGGTTAACATCAATAAGCTCTAAATTCCGTTCTCAGAACTTGAAGAAAACATTCCATAAAAACCACAAGAAAACTTTAGTAACGTTCCAAGAATGTTTTTTAAAAACATACAGTCCGTTCTCAGAACATGAAGAAAACTTTAGTAAAAAAAACATGGCATGCTAGCTTCATCCTAGTGGTGCAGTGGACTAATTCCATGGATAGAAAACAGAAGATCATAGGTTTGAATCTCACTGATGCCATGTGACAATAGAAAATAAATGTGTTCGCATGATTAATGCCTAAGGAAATGAATTTCCACATCTCCTATCTGTGTTTGGAGCTAAAAAATAGAAAAATGTTAATGTTATTAAAAGTCTTATTGAAACATTCAGTGAACATTTTAAGGAAGTTATTCAAAACCCTCCAAGTAACCTATCATTTCCATTCTCAGAGTGTTAAATTGCAATTCCGTCACTTTTCAACCTCATATTCATATTCATAATCTCCAGCACCAAATCAGTGTCTATACATGTGAAAACAGCTAGTTTCTATCACAGGGTTAGATGAAAAGTAAAAAACTGTGATTTTCTAAACCTGCAACAAGTTTCTAGACCAAATAAGGGTATTTCCTTGCTCCCCATGTCACCGCAAATCTCATAGTGCCTGAATTATTTTATAAATCTTTTGATGATACTAAACATAGAAATGCACCATTTTCACATAATGTTGACACTGGTATTGAATTGGAGATAATGAAAATTAGATTGAAAAGTGGTGGAGTTGCCCTTTAATAAAACTTCCCAGGAAAACTCTTAAGGAACCAGAGTAAAACATTCCCACAACTTCCATGGAACCAAATGTGATACAGTGGGGAAAAAAAGTATTTAGTCAGCCACCAATTGTGCAAGTTCTCCCACTTAAAAAGATGAGAGGCCTGTAATTTTCATCATAGGTACACGTCAACTATGACAGACAAATTGAGTTTTTTTTTCTCCAGAAAATCACATTGTAGGATTTTTAATGAATTTATTTGCAAATTATGGTGGAAAATAAGTATTTGGTCACCTACAAACAAACAAGATTTCTGGCTCTCACAGACCTGTAACTTCTTCTTTAAGAGGCTCCTCTGTCCTCCACTCGTTACCTGTATTAAATGCACCTGTTTGAACTTGTTATCAGTATAAAAGACACCTGTCCACAACCTCAAACAGTCACACTCCAAACTCCACTATGGCCAAGACCAAAGAGCTGTCAAAGGACACCACAAACAAAATTGTAGACCTGCACCAGGCTGGGAAGACTGAATCTGCAATAGGTAAGCAGCTTGGTTTGAAGAAATCAACTGTGGGAGCAATTATTAGGAAATGGAAGACATACAAGACCACTGATAATCTCCCTCGATCTGGGGCTCCACGCAAGATCTCACTCCGTGGGGTCAAAATGATCACAAGAACGGTGAGCAAAAATCCCAGAACCACACGGGGGACCTAGTGAATGACCTGCAGAGAGCTGGGACCAAAGTAACAAAGCCTACCATCAGTAACACACTACGCCACCAGGGACTCAAATCCTGCAGTGCCAGACGTGTCCCCCTGCTTAAGCCAGTACATGTCCAGGCCCGTCTGAAGTTTGCTAGAGTGCATTTGGATGATCCAGAAGAGGATTGGGAGAATGTCATATGGTCAGATGAAACCAAAATGGAACTTTTTGGTAAAAACTCAACTCGTCGTGTTTGGAGGACAAAGAATGCTGAGTTGCATCCAAAGAACACCATACCTACTGTGAAGCATGGGGGTGGAAACATCATGCTTTGGGGCTGTTTTTCTGCAAAGGGACCAGGACGACTGATCCGTGTAAAGGAAAGAATGAATGGGGCCATGTATCGTGAGATTTTGAGTGAAAACCTCCTTCCATCAGCAAGGGCATTGAAGATGAAACGTGGCTGGGTCTTTCAGCATGACAATGATCCCAAACACACCGCCCGGGCAACGAAGGAGTGGCTTCGTAAGAAGCATTTCAAGGTCCTGGAGTGGCCTAGCCAGTCTCCAGATCTCAACCCCATAGAAAATCGTACGCTTTCTAACTAATGAGCTAGTGCACATTATCAAACCTAACAAAAAAATCCTTCTTCAAGCACAAAACTCCTTAGCTAGACTTGAAAGAGCTAGAAAAAAATATGTATTGTTCAGCTTTATTGTTTCTGTTAAAACAATTCTGATGAAAAGGGGGTGGAGTACCAGGTTGGTACACAGCAGGTACAACTTTTGTTCTAGCAAGAGAAGGAACGGCCTCCTACTGTGCTAAGTACCTATCGGCAGTCAAATTTCTCGTTGTGTCTGACCTCTTAAGGTTTTCTTTAGATACTGTAGCGGCTTATGCTGCTAATGCTATCTAGACTCGAGTCCTCCCGATCCCTCTTTGCTTTACTGTTCATCGATTGTGCTGCTTTTGTATTTCGATACCGTTGTCAATCAAGAGGGGTGCTGAGAGAGAGAGAGAGAGAGAGAGAGAGAGAGAGAGAGAGAGAGAGAGAGAGAGAGAGAGAGAGAGAGAGAGAGAGAGAGAGAGAGAGAGAGAGAGAGAGAGAGAGAGAGCATGGACACTCATTCCTTACCACAGATGAGTTATTTAAAACAATGATTGGATTGTCATAAAGGTTCACTAGACTGTGTAGTAACAGGTAATTGCATGAAGAAATAGTTTCTGTGAAACATAACATAAATTGTGGCATTGACCTCCATCTCAATGTGCAGGCCTGAATTTACTCTCCCTCATCCGGTATACTTGTACGACCCAACACTAACACACTTCAAATTTCTTGGAACTCGCTTGTGTTTTCTCCACTATTGATACACACACACGCACAAGCACACACACACACACACACACTACTACTGTATTCATGAATTGAACTGCTTCGTGAAGGCCTGTGGCCTAGAAAGACCAGAGTTATAGCACCCGTGACCACCAGGGTCTCCAGTGACTGACTCTTCATCTTCCTCATCCTCAGCACTTTTTTGTTTATCTCTGTCTTTTATGTCTCTCACCGCCGCATGCGTTTATTTTGGATGCTGAATATTGCCCTTTTTTAAAAAGCATTCATAATTTATCCGTGACTGTGAGGCAGGGGAGCACGAGGGAGGGAGGGAGGGAGGGAGGGAGGGAGGAAGGGAGGGAGGGAGGGAGGGAGAGAGAGATGGAGGAAGAAAGGGGGGAGCGCAGCCACAAGCAAGTGATGACAATCTCACTTTTCTGCCCTCCCTTTTTCTTTCTTTCTTTCTTTCTTTCTTTCTTTCTTTCTTTCTTTCTTTCTTTCTTTCTTTCTTTCTTTCTTTCTTTCTTTCTTTCTTTCTTTCTTTCTTTCTTTCTCTGACACACATTCAGGTTTGTAGGCCTCCTTGCTCGCACATGCTTTTTCAGTTCTATTTTGTGAAGTGCACCAGTCCCTCCTGCAGCAAAGCACCCCCACAACATGATGTTGCCACCCCAGTGCTTCACGGTTGGGATGGTGTTCTTCGGCTTGCAAGCAATCCCCTTTTTCCTCCAAACATAACGATGGTCATTATGGCCAAACAGTTTCATCAGACCAGAGGACATTTCTCCAAAAAGTACGATCTTTGTCCCCATGTGCAGTTACAAACCGTAGTCTGTCTTTTTATGGCGGTTTTGGAGCAGTGCCTTCTTCCTTGCTGGGCAGCCTTTCAGGTTATGTCGATATAGGACTCGTTTTACTGTGGATATAGATACTTTTGTACCTGTTTCCTCCAGCATCTTCACAAGGTCCTTTCCTGTTGTTCTGGGATTGATTTGCACTTTTCACACCAAAGTATGTTCATCTCTAGGAGACAGAACACGTCTCCATCCTGAGCGGTATGACGGCTGTGTGGTCCCATGGTGTTTATACTTGCATACTTTTGTTTGTACAGATGAACGTGGTAATTTCAGGCATTTGGAAATTGCTCCCAAGGATGAACCAGACTTGTGGAAGTCTACACATTTCTTTCTGAGGTCTTGGCTGACCTCTTTTGATTTTCCCATGATGTCAAATAAAGAGGCACTGAGTTTGAAGGTAGGCCTTGAAATACATCCAAATGTACACCTCCAATTGACTCAAATAATGTCAATTAGCCTATCAGAAGCTTCTAAAGCTAGGACATCATTTTCTGGAATTTTCCAAGCTGTTTAAAGGCACAGTCAACTTAGTGTATGTAAACTTCTGACCCACTGGAATTGTGATACAGTGAATTATAAGTGAAATAATATGTCTGTAAACAATTGTTTGAAAAATTACTTGTCTCATGTACAAAGTAGGTGTCCTAACCGACTTGCCAAAACTATAGTTTGTCAACAAGATATTTGTGGAGTGGTTGAAAAACAAGTTTTAATGACTCCAACCTAAGTGTATGTAAACTTCCGACTTCAACTCTACATGCAAAAACACAGATATTAAAAACAATTCCAAAAAATAAACCTGCAGTAGAGCATGCTGGGAAAAAAGTTCATAAATTGATGTGACTTCTCATTTAGTTTTGAGTCATGTACCACATAAATAGTTTAAGTAATAATGACTTTTCATTGAGTTTGAGTTCAACTTACTACAAGTATTTCTGTTAAAAATGCCTTGGGGTTGACAGTGAATATCGACTCATTGTTGTTGACCATTGTTGGCTGACCTTTTCCTCTTTACATATATTTTTATTAATGTCCTTGAGAGTTAATTAGTGTGGTGACTCTCCATTCCTGCCATTAGTGTGGATGCCATAAGGTGAGAATAGCAGCCCTGGGTTAAAACACACTTGAAATAATTTTGAATTCTTCAGCTGGGCTCGATTTAGCTTGCCTGGCACAATGGAAACAATAGAAAAACTTTCCAAAACTTGAATACCCCGGCTATCTGGCCCTCCACTCCAGGCAGGCTAAAGCATACACAACAGATTTTAAGTGTTTTTTGAACCCAGGTCTGGAAAAATCGGTCACCTATGTTAATTAAGAAATCCTTTGCTGCCACATTTTACTTCCCTTTTCTATCCCATTTCTTCAATTTTCTTCCTTTTATTTGCCACTGTGAATGGAAGCATTATCCCGCCACTTCCTCAATACGATAGTATAGATGGTATTGAGGCCCCAAACTATACAATATCAGTTAGGAGCCACTTCCAGACAGTAGGGGCCGCAACATCTTTCTTTTTAGCTGGGAAAAAGTGGAGGATAGTTGAGGAGAGAAAATAGTGTCTAGTTGAGGAGAGAAAATAGTGTCTGGGGCCTTGGAAGGTCGAGAGCTGAGCTATTCTTTCTCAATCCATTTCCTCGGTCTCTATCTCCTCTCAATCTCTATCTTTCTCCTCTATCTTTTCTCTTCCATCTTCTCTCATTCTCTATCACCTCTCGTTTTCTCTGATTCTCCACCTCCTCTCTTTTTTTCTCTCTATCTTTTCTCATCTACATTACCAGTCAAAAGTTTGGA
The DNA here is from genome assembly GCF_020615455.1 of Coregonus clupeaformis. Classification (NCBI taxonomy): domain Eukaryota; kingdom Metazoa; phylum Chordata; class Actinopteri; order Salmoniformes; family Salmonidae; genus Coregonus; species Coregonus clupeaformis. The sequence goes on from NC_059220.1 coordinate 52,566,811, forward strand.
CACACCTACTAATTCCAGTTTTTTTGTTGTTATTTTTTACTATTTTTTACATTGTGAAATAATAGTGAAGACATCAAAACTATGAGATAACATATATGGAATCATGTAGTAACCAAAAAAGTGTTAAACAAATCAAAATATATTTTATAATTGAGATTCTTCAAAGTAGCCACCTTTTGCCTTGAAGACAGTTTTGCACACTCTTGGCATTCTCTCAACCAGTTTCATGAGGTAGTCACCTGGAATGCATTTCAATTAACAGGTGTGAATTTGTGGAATTTCTTTCCTTCTTAATGCGTTTGAGCCAATCAGTTGTGTTGTGACAAGGTAGGGGTGTTATACAGAAGATAGCCCTATTTGGTAAAAGACCAAGTCCATATTAAAAGACCAAGTCCACACGTCTCTTGAGTGGCGCAGTGGTCTAAGGCGCCGCATCGCAGTGCTAACTGTGCCACTAGAGATCCTGGTTCGAATCCAGGCTCTGTCGCAGCCGGCCGCGACCGGGAGACTCATGGGCGGCGCACAATTGGCCCAGCGTCGTCCAGGGTAGGGGAGGGAATGGCCGGCAGGGATGTAGCTCAGTTGATAGAGCATGGCGTTTGCAACGCCAGGGTTGTGGGTTCGATTCCCACGGGGGGCCAGTATAAAAAAATAAAAATAAATAAATGTATTCACTAACTGTAAGTCGCTCTGGATAAGAGCGTCTGCTAAATGACTAAAATGTAAATGTAATTATGGCAAGAACAGCTCAAATAAGCAAAGAGAAACGACAGTCCATCATTATTTTAAGACATGAAGGTCAGTCAATCCGGAACATTTCAAGAACCCCCCACAAATGAAATGAAATCCCTAAAATGATTTCATCCCTGTTTAGCTTTTGCGCTACGGTTAGGCTAGGCAGTAGGCTTGTATCTGGTGTGATGATCTGTGAACATTTTATTTGCTTTGTGATTTGTCAAAAACGACTTGTCAAGTGATGTTCTCCGGTTCTTGTATACACTGTAACAAGTACATCGACGATTTGTAATATGCTGAAAAGTGGATAAACTAAGTTCATATTTTTCAGGCAATGAGCGCAGCCATCTTTGACTTTGTTTATTTGCATCCATAACAGTAAACTTCAGCTCTGGTGGATTAAATCCATTTTCTCAGTCAGTGGTATTTCCCTTCATTCCAGCTATAGTGTTTTCAGACCCCTTGACTTTTTCTACGTTTTGTTACGTTACAGCCTTATTCTAAAATTGATAAATTTCCCCTCATCAATCTACGCACAATACCCCATAATGACAAAGCAAAAACAAGTTTAGAGATATTTGGCATTCTGGGATTAGGGAGTTTTCACCAAGTCAAACATTAACAAACATGGCTGCCATCATAAAAAATGTAGCTGTTGTTAGCTTAGCTGACACGCATTTATTTTCTAAACAACATTACATTAGTCTCTCACCAGAGATGTGGTACATTGTAAACTAGTCTAGCTGTTAGGTCGCTAACTTTTGTCAGCACAACCTGTTATTTAGACAGGTTTATTCAACGAGTTTGGCTGTGGATGTGTTCCATGTGATGCTTGGATGATGAAGTTCACATTTATCTTTTACAATAAAAGGTACAATTGAGGAATAATGTTTAAGACCTTTATTTTTCATCAGTACCAAAAAATATTTAGATGCTGTTCAGACAACAATGCTGTTTAGACAGGTTTGTTGTGTCATACGTTCTGTTGCTACTGTTCCAATCACATATTTGAGATCGTACGCTGCAGGGACCACTCAACAATGATCACCAATATGTGATCATACGCGTTAAAGGATTCAGACTTTTTTGGTTACTACATGATTCCGTATGTGTAATTTCATTGTTTTGATGTCTTCACTATTATTCTGCAATGTAGAAAATTAAGGAAAACCCTTGAATGAGTAGGTGTGTCCAAACCTTTGACTGGTACTATATATACTCTCTCATCCGTTCTCCTTTCATACTCTCTCAGTCCCTCTGCCAGATTGATCTCACCCCTGAGATAGAGAGGAGAGAGAATGTGTGTGTATACTGTATGTGTGCATGTGTGTGTGTCAGAAAGCGAGAGAGAGAGAGAGAGAGTGTGTGTGTGTTTCTCTCTCTCTCTCTCTCTCTCTCTGCTCTGTGTGTGTGTGTGTGTGTGTGTGTGTGAGCCCTCCCCTCCTTCACCAGTGCCATCTAGTTAATGCCGCTCTGTTGTTTTTGTCAGGTGGGAGGCTGGATAACAGCTTGGGGTTATTCCTCTCCATTTGTGGCTCCCAACATGTCTCTCCTTCTATTTCTCACACACTGACACACGCTTGCATTCAAATTATTGAGAGAGAGAGGGATAGTTTTCTGCTACCCTTCACCATCTCCCTCTCATGTATTCTCTCCTCTCCTTTCCTCTCCTCTCTCCATACTCTCCCAAAGTTCCTGTTATTTCATTGGGCCCTGGCAGTGTGGCCGGCTGGTACACAGAAATTCTATTAACCTGCGGGTCAGAGCCCAAGTCCCGATCCACCATGGTTTACTTTAGCATCAACCCCTGGCCCGACAGGCTCATGGCTAAGGGCTAGCGGGGGCTAGCGGTTTGGCGGCGGCCCGGGCCACCTCCAAACGGGCCGGCTTATTCCTTAAGCTTCCTCCAATTAAATTCCTGTGTCAGGGGTGGCCGTCCCGAGGTGCGCATCCCACCAGGAAACTTGAAATGAAGAGAGTTTTACATAGTTGCGGAAGAAAGAAAAGAAAAACACACACCTCGAGATGAAAGAGAAAAGAGAGTGGGTAGAGAGAGCGAGAGAGAGAGAGAGAGAGAGAGAGAGAGAGAGAGAGAGAGAGAGAGAGAGAGAGAGAGAGAGAGAGAGAGAGAGAGAGAGAGAGAGAGAGAGAGAGAGAGATTTATATCCAGAGTGTGGAGAACATGGACACTCTTTCCTTACCACAGATGAGGTATTTAAAACAATGATTGGATTGTCATAAAGGTTCACTAGACTGTGTAGTAACATGTAATTACATTAAGAAATAGTTTCTGTGCAACATAGCATAAATTGTGGCATTGACCTCACATTTCTTGGAACACACTTGTGTTTTCTCCATTATTGATACACACACACACGCACAAGCACACAGACACACACTACTACTGTATTCATGAATTGAACTGCTTCGTGAAGGCCTGTGGAAAGAGAGATTCTGGTACAGCCGCCCTTCGTGGGGAACTGTCAAATAATGTTTTGTAGTTATTTTCTTTCATCTGCTCGGTCAGATGTTATCAAGAAGGGTGGGGTTGGTGGTGATGGGACTTCAGATCCTCTTCATGGCCAAGGGGCAGAAATAACAAAGGTTTCTGTGTGTTGTCTGTGTCTGTCTGTCTGTGCGAGTGTATGCGTGTATGTGTGTGTGTTTGTGTTTGACTGTGTCTGTCTGTGTATGTGTGTTGGAACAGCTGGCAGGCCATGACTTATACATGAGGGCGACAGGAGGGTCGTGAGCCGCGGTGAGAACATTGCTTACTTCAGGGACCACCGTCTCTCCCTCCCCTTTTTTCTTCTTCTTTCTCTCTTTCTCTCCCTCTCTCTCTTCGTCTCCTTGTTCTCATCTTCATTAATTACTTTGCTTTTATCATCCTTTTATTTGATTTCATGCTCCTAACTTTCATTCCTTCTCCTTGTCTGTAGTATTTTCCTCCCACCTTGTCCCCAACTCTCCCTTTCCTCACTCCCTCGCTCTCCAATCCCTCTATCTGTCACTCTCTCATCACTCCTCTCATCGATATTCCCCTTCATTTCTCTCTTCATTCCCTTGTCTAGTTCTCAGTAGTAACAAGGGACACTCAGGGATGGACTAAACCACTGGAGAAAACAGGGGGAAGCCCCATACTTTATTAAAATGCGCAAAGCTGGGTCCCCCAAGTGACATAATTTGGTCCAGATCTTGCCAGTCCTCCCAAGCTTTACAACTGAGCTAACCTTATAACTCAAGGCCATCAGACTGTTAAATAGCCATCACTAGAAATGGAACACTAGTCACTTTAATAATGTTTACATATCTTGCAGTACTCATCTCATATGTATATACTGCATTCTATTCTATAATATTCTACTGTATCTTAGTCCATGCTGCTCTGTCATTGCATGTCCATATAAGTATATTTTCTTAAATTCCATTCCTTATTAGTTTTGTGTGTATTAGGTATATGTTGTGAAATTGTTAGATATTACTTGTTAGATATTACTGCACTGTCGGAGCTAGAAGCACAAGCATTTCGCTACACCCGCTATAACATCTGCTAAACACGTGTATGTGGCAAATAACATTTGATTTGATTTGATTTGATCTAATAAGATTATAGGTAATTAAGTATTGTCGGGTAAAAGATAAATGGACAATAAAGTATTCTTCCTCTGTATACTCTACTGTCCATAGTAGAATAGGCCCTATTTAACACTGACATAGCTGCCTGTTATGATACATGACATTTGGAGATCCCCCCCAGGCAGATCTGCAGTGAAGTTGGTGGTGAAGTTTCCCCTAGGTACAGATCTAGGATCAGCTTTTACTCCCCCAGTCCTTGGGGTTGGGAAAATGCAAAACTAACCCAAGATAAGCATCTAGAGGCGACTTCACCCTACACTGTTTAACACTCTGTGAGACTCTTTCAGGAATCTGTTAAAATGCTTTTGATCTGTTAGGACAGGAAATTATTACTACCATAATGCAACAGGCTTTCATGTAGACATGTTGTTCACTTTGAGTATTACATACTTCACCTGTGTGTCACAATGTGCATTGGTTGGGAATATTAAGGTCTCAGTAGACATTGGTCTATGAGTAAGCCTACTAGCAGACACTGTGGTCTATGAGTAAGCCTACTAGCAGACGCTGTGGTCTATGAGTAAGCCTACTAGCAGACGCTGTGGTCTATGAGTAAGCCTACTAGCAGACACTGTAGTCTATGAGGACTAGCAGACACTGTGGTCTATGAGTAAGCCTACTAGCAGACACTGTGGTCTATGAGTTGGCCTACTGCAGACACTGTGGTCTTTGAGGACTAGCAGACACTGTGGTCTATGAGTAAGCCTATTAGCAGACACTGTCCCATGAGTAAGCTTACTAGCAGACAATGTGGTCTGTGAGGAATAGCAGACATTGTGGTTTATGAGGACCAGCAGAAACTGCCTGGTGGGGACTAGCATACATTGTGGCCTATGAGGACCAGCAGACACTGTGGTCAAAATGAGGACCAGCATACCATGTGTCTATGAGGTCTCAATACCAATCTGGCTTATAAGGTGTGTGTGGAGTTGGGCACCCCTACACTAAAAAAATTACTTCCTCCCTGGAGAGCCTGAAGTTGGGGTTTTACAAACTATTAATACATGCATCCCTAAACTCTGAAACTCTTTTGTACCTACTTCTCATCTGTCATCATGGTCAAGTTCAACCTCTCCCCATGTTCTCCCAAAGCGTACTGAGGAACAACAGTAGACTTCTATGCCTGACCTAACTTGAAGACAGCTGTGAGTGAACCAGTCTTGGAAATCTAACACCTGCTCATACAGTTCTGTACGCTCAATAATTAATCGCCCGGCTTGTTTGGAAGTTTTTCTCCCCTTGCTACTCTGTTTTGGTGGGAGAAGGTGTGTGTGTGTGTGTGTGTGTGTGAGAGAGAGAGAGAGAGAGAGAGAGAGAGAGAGAGAGAGAGAGAGAGAGAGAGAGAGAGAGAGAGAGAGAGAGAGAGAGAGAGAGAGAGAGAGAGAGAGAGAGAGAGAGAGAGAGAGAGAGAGAGAGAGAGAGTGTATGTGTGTGAGGGACACAAGTCTAGGATTTGCCTAGTAATGCACATTCCTAAACACAGGAGGATAAGAGGAGTGATAGCTTCGAAAGTCATAAAATGGCAGTGTTACCATCCATGTTATAGTATCATAAGATTTGCTTACTTGTCCTAAGATCCTCCCATACTCCCTTTCAAACTGCCACCTCCCTCCTGTCCGAATAACCTTGTTATCCTTAACCTGTCGCCCTGTATCTGTCAGCCACAACTTTCCTGGTCCCTCCAACACCCTGTAATGCAATCACAACCTGTTCCGAAGGACCTTGAATTATTAATCCTCCCCTGTCATTCCCCCGGTAGTAGAACTGGGACTCTGCAGGAAGGGAGGGATGGGGAGAGGAGAGAGGAGGGGGACGAAGGGGTATGCAGGCACGCCTTTAGAAAGGAAACCACAGAACAGTCTTCCTTTCTTAGAAACACCTTGATCCACAAAGCACACACAGTTCAGAGCTTCAGGTGAAAATGTATGCACTCACTAACTGTAAGTAGCTCTGGGTAAGAGCGTCTGCTAAATGACTAAAATGTAAAATGTAAAAGCTCTAGGGGTGCTCTAGGTTTTTTGATGAGGAACATGGACTTCCTCAGGGCAGATATATACCATGCTGTACCCTGTTGAGGTGTCTACAGGTGCACTCTATGTAGCTAACTAAGCCACTTTGGTGCATGGTTTAGTAAGTGTCAGTGTAACTTAGTGTTTCTCCCCCTAGCTGGAATACAATAACATGATTTTTGGGTACTGGCCAGCTGGGCTAAAGCAGACTGCGATTTTCTAGCCTGGAGCAGACCCAGCATTGCAAAATTGGTTCTGTGAATGTTCCCAGAACATTCAATTAGGTTGTCCTGAGAATGTTCCTGGTTTGCTGGTAAGACTCTTTTACATGGTTGTATCTAGGGTTAATTTAACAGGGATTATTTTTTATGCTCGCACTGATATTGATGTTGTCTCTAGCCTGTGAGTGTTAGTCAATGTGTCCTCTTGTAAAAACCCTCCACTGATTTGATTAGTGATTGTGTTTATCGACTATCCAGAGAGACCAGTCAGGATCTGAAACATAATATAAATATCCTGTAACTTTGATTGGCTGGAGTAGCCTTCAACCAACCGCCTTTGATTGGCTGGAGTAGCCTTCAACCAACCGCCTTTGATAAAAATTCATTGCCTCCTCATTTTGTCAAAATTTTTGCAATATTGGAAGTTACTAAACTTGATGGAAAATATGTATATAGTTTCCACTTACATATTTAAAACTCTTTACGTCCAACATCAGACGGTGAGTCATCGAAAGATGGCGGCTCTTTGAATATGCTGTATACAATCAATCGGCAACATGGTTCATAGTGAAGGTTTCTCTTGACACATTTGCCTCACCATAATAATTCATAGATTTGACTCTCAGTTTTGTTGAGTAATTATGCAGCAGGTTTCTATGAAAAATGTAAATGTTTTAAAAGTAGTTGACGGCTGCTATGTTTGTGCTGGGAGTTTTGAGATTGCCGGAAATGTTTTCGGTCCTGGGAATTATAGCTTGGGTTTGTTTTTTGGATTTTGGTAAGAAGTGCAACACCCGTGGGAAGTGTGCACACATGTACACAGCACAACAAACACCACAGCCGCACACACACCCACACTTACACTCCATCGCCACACACAACCCACCCCATCCCCCATGTATTATTTCCATTTCATTATTATTATCATTATTATAAATTATTCTCCCCAATTTTATGATATCCAATTGCTAGTTACGATCTTGTCTCATTGCTGCAACTCTCCAACGGGCTCAGGAGAGGCGAACGTCGAGACATCCTTCCTCTGAAACATGACCCGCCAAGCCGCGCTGCTTCTTAACTCACTGCTCGCTTAACCCAGAAGCCAGCCACACCAATGTGTCGGAGGAAAAACTGTTCGACTGATGACCGAGGTCAGCTTGCAGGCGCCCGGCCTGCCACAAGGAGTCACTAGTGTGCGATGAGCCAGGGAAAGCCCCCCGGCCAAACCCTCCCATAACCTGGATGGCGCTGGGCCAATTGTGCGCTGCCTTATGGGGCTCCAGGTCACGACCAGCTGTGACACAGCCTGGGATTGAATCCCAGGCTTTAGTGGCGCCTCAGCACTACGATGCAGTGCCTTAGACCGCTGTGACACTTGGGAGGCCCGTGTTCTTTCTATTTCACCACACTAGAATAACACAGTCTCTATTGGTATGCGTGATAAATCACCAGCGGCATGGCCTGACACCGTGTGTGTCCCAAATAGCTCCCTATTCTCTATTTAGTTTACTACTTTTGACCAGGGCCCATAGGGCTCTAGTCATAAGTAGTGCACTAGAGAATAGGGTGCCATTTGGGACACAAGTGCCCTGTTAGTTACTGTCACTCGCCTCTCTCTCTCCCGAAGAGTCCCTCCACTGCTGAAATGGGTCAACCTAGCCAGTGAAACGCGCTGCCAGGTCATAACTCACAAAAGCAGGGGAAGGTGACAAGCAAAGAGATGGTTATTTGGGGGATGGTTTTGTCTACATTTTAATCTTCCTGGAGGTGATCATGTTATTTTTTTAGATCAGTTTTAGATCAGGTCTAACTTTAAAGGATTGATGTAGTTTATTCTGTGATAGAGTGAGACAGGAAAAGACTAGACAGTAACGATTTTTTACAAAGAAATCGGTTTTTAATCTTTTGATGCCGCGACACGCCCATGCCGGAAAATACAGTGGCTTGCGAAAGTATTCACCCCCCTTGGCATTTTTCCTATTTTGTTGCCTTACAACCTGGAATTAAAATTGATTTTTGGGGGGTTTGTATCATTTGATTTACACAACATGCCTACCACTTTGAAGATGCAAAATATTTTTTCTTGTGAAACCAACAAGAAATAAGACAATAAAACAGAAAACTTGAGCATGCATAACTATTCACCCCCCCCGAAGTCAATACTTTGTAGAACCACCTTTTGCAGCAACTACAGCTGCAAGTCTCTTGGGGGGTATGTCTCTATAAGCTTGGCACATCTAGCCACTGGGATTTTTGCCCATTCTTCAAGGCAAAACTGCTCCAGCTCCTTCAAGTTGGATGGGTTCCGCTGTTGTACAGCAATCTTTAAGTCATACCACAGATTCTCAATTGGATTGAGGTCTGGGCTTTGACTAGGCCATTCCAAGACATTTAAATGTTTCCCCTTAAACCACTCAAGTGTTGCTTTAGCAGTATGCTTAGGGTCATTGTCCTGCTGGAAGGTGAACCTCCGTCACAGTCTCAAATTTCTGGAAGGTTTCCCTCAAGAATTTCCCTGTATTTAGCGCCATCCATCATTCCTTCAATTCTGACCAGTTTCCCAGTCCCTGCCGATGAAAAACATAATAATAATAATAATATGCCATTTAGCAGACGCTTTTATCCAAAGCGACTTACAGTCATGCGTGCATACATTTATTTATTTTTTGTGTATGGGTGGTCCCGGGGATCGAACCCACTACCTTGGCGTTACAAGCGCCGTGCTCTACCAGCTGAGCTACAGAGGACCACAACATCCCCACAGCATGATGCCGCCACCCCCATGCTTCACTGTGGGGATGGTGTTCTCGGGGTGATGAGAGGTGTTGGGTTTGCGCCTGACATAGCGTTTTCCTTGATGGCCAAAAAGCTCAATATTAGTCTCATCTGACCAGAGTACCTTCTTCCATATGTTTGGGGAGTCTCCCACATGTATTTTAGCGAAAAGCAAACGTGTTTGCTTATTTTTTTCTTTAAGCAATGGCTTTTTTTCTGGCCACTCTTCCGTAAAGGCCAGCTCTGTGGAGTGTACGGCTTAAAGTGGTCCTATGGACAGATACTCCAATCTCCGCTGTGGAGCTTTGCAGCTCCTTCAGGGTTATATTTGGTGTGTTTGTTGCCTCTCTGATTAATGCCCTCCTTGCATGGTCCGTGAGTTTTGGTGGGTGGCCCTCTCTTGTCAGGTTTGTTGTGGTGCCATATTCTTTCAATTTTTAAAAAATGGATTTAATGATGCTCCGTGGGATGTTCAAAGTTTCTGATATTTTTTTATAACCCAACCCTTATCTGTACTTCTCAACAACATTGTCCCTGACCTGTTTGGAGAACTCCTTGGTCTTCATGGTGCCACTTGCTTGGTGGTGCCCCTTGCTTAGTGGTATTGCAGACTCTGGAGCCTTTCAGAACAGGTGTATATATACTGAGATCATGTGACTGATCATGTGACAATTAGATTGCACACAGGTGGACTTTATTTAACTAATTATGTGACTTCTGAAGGTAATTGGTTGCACCAGATCTTATTCAGGGGCTTCATAGCAAAGGGGGCAAATACATATGCACGCACCACTTTTCCGTTAAGTTATTTCTTTCATGTCACTTCACCAATTTGGACTATTGTCCATTACAATAAAAATCCATTTAAATTACAGGTTGTAATGCAACAAAACAGGAAAAATGCCAAGGAGGATGAATACTTTTACACGGCACGGTAAGTCCTGTGCCATTATTTTATATGATTTTATAGTAAGAAGAATATAATTGAAATGTTTCCCATTCCAGAGGGAGTGCGCTATGTTGAGCGTAAAAGTGGTAATTTGAAACAGGTCCTATATACTAGATTTAGAGTTCTTTGGCAACTTTAGTTGTGAATGATACAAGCCTTAGAATGTCTTAGAAATCTAAACAAAAATGGGCTGCATGATGTGACTATAGGCTATTGATGATTTGAGAAAGTCTCAAAAGAAGCTTGCGCTCTGTTCCTTGCCTCAGGCTGCACAGCTGTTCTTTCATCAAGTGACCATATTATGACCCGTCAGACTATTCTCAATTTAATCTTGTCTTTACTAATATGTCAAATTTGTTTGGATTTAGAATGGCCCATTATTAACTCGAACAGGGGCGGGGGGGAAATATACAGTGAGGGAAAAAAGTATTTGATCCCCTGCTGATTTTGTATGTTTGCCCACTGACAAAGAAATGATCAGTCTATAATTTTAATGGTAGGTTTATTTGAACTGTGAGAGACAGAATAACAACAAAAAAATCCAGAAAAACGCATGTCAAAAATGTTATAAATTGATTTGCATTTTAATGAGGGAAATAAGTATTTCACCCCTCTTCAAAACATGACTTAGTACTTGGTGGCAAAACCCTTGTTGGCAATCACAGAGGTCAGACGTTCTTGTAGTTGGGCACCAGGTTTGCATACATCTCAGGAGGGATTTTTTGTCCCATTCCTCTTTGGAAAAACAACATTGTATTTACTCCACAACACTAATATAAATGTCATAGTGAAAAGATGGAAGCATGAATAGAATATTCCAAAACATGCATCCTGTTTGCAGGAAGGTGCTAAAGTAATACTACAAGAAATGTGGCAAATCAATTAACTTTTTGTCCTGATTACAAAGCGTTATGTTTGGGGCAAATCCAACGCAACACATCACTGACTACCAAATATTTTCAAGAATGGTGGTGGCTGTATCATGTTATGGGTATGCTTGTCATTGGCAAGGACTAGGGAGTTTTGTAAGATAAAAATAAATGGAATAGTGCTAAGCTTAGGCAAATTCCTAGAGGAAATTCTGGTTCAGTCTGCTTTCCAACAGACACTGGGAGACAAATTCACCTTTCAGCAGGACAATAAGGCCAAATATACACTGGAGTTGCTTACCAGGACGACATTGAATGTTCCATAATTACAGTTTGGACTTAAATTGGCTTGACAATCTATGGCAAGACTTGACAATGGCTGTCTAGCAATGATCAACAATCAACTTGACAGAGCTTGAAGAATTTGATTCCATATGTGTTATTTCATAGTTTTGATGTCTTCACTATTATTCTACAATGTAGAAAATAGACAAAAATAAAGAAAAACCCTGGAATTAGTAGGTGTGTCCGAACTTTTGACATATTTTCATAATGATACATATTTTTTACACTTATTTTATTATAAAGAAATGTCTTTATTATTACAAATATTTCAAAAAGTATTTTTGTCTTTTTTTTTTGTCTTCCTTTCCTTGTCTTTTTTTGGGGGGGAAATTCAGCATGGTCCAGCAACTATGGTGGATACCTAACCAGGCCTGAGCAGTACAGCTAAGCTTGGCTCAGTAGTGTGAAAAGGGTAAAAGTCATCCCTATTCACACAGGTCAAAGGTCATAGAAACAGCATTATAATTACACACCCCGCCGTTGCCTGCGGCGTTGACTCACCTCTCCGAGATTTATTTTTGTCTTTCATCTCTTGTCTTCCCTCTCTATTTCACCCTCCTTTTTTTCTTTCCTGTTGTATTACTGCCTTCGCCGTAATGCATATTTATTGTCTCTCGCAGTCTCACTTCTCTGTAATGTGCAGTGAGTGTAAATCTGGTTTCCCTTGCTAACGTATTGCATCTCCCCTGCCACAGACAACACATTGTTTATTGTGTGATTTATTTATGAATTAAGTCTCTTAACTTTTTGCTTAAATCAATTTCCCAGGAAGCGTACACAATGGTAGGGTTGATTAATCTTGAAGAGGTTCACCTTGCCGAGCTACACCGGCATACTGTGTCTCAGACACACACACACAGACACACACACACACACACACACACACACAGAGATGAGTCCCAGGGGGGATATAGGAAAGTGCTATTATCGCTTTTACCTTCTAAGACGGGAGAGGAGACTTCTTATCCTCTTGGGAATCTCGACATCTGAATGTTCAATCTAGAACAAAAGACGAAAACAGCTCATGCTAATCCATCAGCCTATGACAGTAGCTACTCTATTAGCATCATGCTACAATATTGGCTACATAAACAATGAAGACTGGGCCCTAATTTTGACAGAAGAACCCTTACACTGAGTGTACAAAACATGCTCTTTCCATGACATGACCAGTTGAATCCAGGTGAACGCTATGATCCCTTATTGATGTCACTTGTTAAATCCACTTCAATCAATGTAGATGAAGGGGAGGAGACAGGTTAAAGAAGGATTTTTAAGCCTTGAGACAATTGAGACATGGATTGTGTATGTGTGCCATTCAGAGGGTGAATGGTCAAGATAAAATATTTAAGTGCCTTTGAACGGCGTATGGTAGTAGGTGCCAGGCACACCGGTTTGTGTCAAGAACTGCAACGCTGCTGGGTTTTTCATGCTCAACAGTTTTCCGTGTGTATCAAGAATGGTCCACCAACCAAAGGACATGCAGTCAACCTAACACAAGTGTGGGAAGCATTGGAGTCAACATGGGCCAGCATCCCTGTGGAACTCTTTCGACACCTTGTAGAGTCCATGCCCAGACAAATTGAGGCTCAACATTAGGAAGGTGTTCTTAATGCTTTGTACACTTAGTATATATTGGAATGAATTAAGTCCAACTATACAGTGGGGAAAAAAAGTATTTAGTCGGCCACCAATTGTGCAAGTTCTCCCACTTAAAAAGATGAGAGAGGCCTGTAATTTTCATCATAGGTACACGTCAACTATGACAGACAAATTGAGAAAAAAAAATCCAGAAAATCCCATTGTAGGATTTTTAATGAATTTATTTGCAAATTATGGTGGAAAATAAGTATTTGGTCACCTACAAACAAGCAAGATTTCTGGCTCTCACAGACCTGTAACTTCTTCTTTAAGAGGCTCCTCTGTCCTCCACTCGTTACCTGTATTAATGGCACCTGTTTGAACTTGTTATCAGTATAAAAGACACCTGTCCACAACCTCAAACAGTCACACTCCAAACTCCACTATGGCCAAGACCAAAGAGCTGTCAAAGGACACCAGAAACAAAATTGTAGACCTGCACCAGGCTGGGAAGACTGCATCTGCAATAGGTAAGCAGCTTGGTTTGAAGAAATCAACTGTGGGAGCAATTATTAGGAAATGGAAGACATACAAGACCACTGATAATCTCCCTCGATCTGGGGCTCCACGCAAGATCTCACCCCGTGGGGTCAAAATGATCACAAGAATGGTGAGCAAAAATCCCAGAACCACACGGGGGGACCTAGTGAATGACCAGCAGAGAGCTGGGACCAAAGTAACAAAGCATACCATCAGTAACACACTACGCCGCCAGGGACTCAAATCCTGCAGTGCAAGACGTGTCCCCTGCTTAAGCCAGTACATGTCCAGGCCCGTCTGAAGTGCATTTGGATGATCCAGAAGAGGATTGGGGAGAATGTCATACGGTCAGATGAAACCAAAATAGAACTTTTTGGTAAAAACTCAACTCGTCATGTTTGGAGGACAAAGAATGCTGAGTTGCATCCAAAGAACACCATACCTACTGTGAAGCATGGGGGTGGAAACATCATGCTTTGGGGCTGTTTTTTCTGTAAAGGGACCAGGACGACTAATCTGTGTAAAGGAAAGAATGAATGGGGCCATGTTCGTGAGATTTTGAGTGAAATCCTCCTTCCATCAGCAAGGGCATTGAAGATGAAACGTGGCTGGGTCTTTCAGCATGACAATGATCCCAAACACACCGCCCGGGCAACGAAGGAGTGGCTTCGTAAGAAGCATTTCAAGGTCCTGGAGTGGCCTAGCCAGTCTCAGATCTCAACCCCATAGAAAATCTTTGGAGGGGAGTTGAAAGTCTGTGTTGCCCAGCGACAGCCCCAAAACATCACTGCTCTAGAGGAGATCTGCATGGAGGAATGGGCCAAAATACCAGCAACAGTGTGTGAAAACCTTGTGAAGACTTACAGAAAACGTTTGACCTGTGTCATTGCCAACAAAGGGTATATAACAAAGTATTGAGAAACTTTTGTTATTGACCAAATACTTATTTTCCACCATCATATGCCAATAAATTCATAAAAAATCCTACAATGTGATTTTCTGGAATTTTTTTCTCATTTGTCTGTCATAGTTGACGTGTACCTATGATGAAAATTACAGGCCTCTCTCATCTTTTTAAGTGGGAGAACTTGCACAATTGGTGGCTGACTAAATACTTTTTTTCCCCACTGTATGTTACATGGCAAGACCTCAAAGATCTGTCAATAGCATTCTGAAGTTAGCAATCTGAGTTAGTCTATGAGTACTTCTTGGAGACTTGCAGTATATTTGCAATCAATTACAACGGTAGATACACTCTTAGAAAAAAGGGTTCTAAAAGGGCTCTTCGGCTGTCCACATAGGACAACCCTTTTTGGTTTGAGGTAGAACACTTTTTGGTTTCAGGCATAACCCTTTTGGGTTCCATGTAGTTCTTCAAAGGGTTCTCCTATGGGGACAGTAGATGAAGCCTATGTTTCAGAACCTTCTACTTGGCATGAGTCAAGTATAAAGCATTTCCATTGTAGTCCCCCCCCAAAAATAGGGACCACAATGGAAATCAGTCTCTGACTTTATTGTGATATCCAAGTCACATTTACAATTGAAGTCGGAAGTTTACATACACTTAAAATAAAGTGGTGATCCTAACTGACCTAAGACAGGGAATTTTTGCTAGGATTAAATGTCAGGAATTGTGAAAAACTGAGTTTAAATCTATTTGGCTAAGGTGTACGTAAACTTCCGACTTCAACTGTATGTACTGTGTTCATACACTACCAGTCAAAAGTTTGGACACACCTACTCTTTCCAGGGTTTTCTTTATTTTTGCTATTTTCTACATTGTAGAATAATAAGGAAGACATCAAATGTATGCACTCACTAACTGTAAGTCGCTCTGGATAAGAGCGTCTGCTAAATGACTAAAATGTAAATGTAATCAAAACTATGAAATAACACATATGGAATCATGTAGTAAACAAAAAAGTGTTAAACAAATCAAAATATTTTATATTTGAGATTCTTCAAATAGCCACCCTTTGCCTTGATGACAGCTTTAGACACTCTTGGCATTCTCTCAACCAGCTTCATGAGGTAGTCACCTGGAATGCATTTCAATTAACAGGTGTGCCTTCTTAAATGTTAATTTGTGGAATTTCTTTCCTTCTTAATGAGTTTGAGCCAATCAGTTGTGTTGTGACAAGGTAGGGGGGTATACATAAGAGAGCCCTATTTGGTAAAAGACCAATTCCATATTATGGCAAGAGCAGCTCAAGCAAAGAGAAACGACAGTCCATCATTACTTTAAGTCATGAAGGTCATTCCGGAAAATTTCAAGAACTTTGAACGTTTTTTCAAGCGCAGTCGCAAAAACCATCAAGCGCTATGATGAAACTGGCTCTCATGAGGACCACCACAGGAATGGATGACCCAGTGTTACCTCTGCTGCAGAGGATAAGTTCATTAGAGTTACCAGCCTCAGAAATTGCAGCCTAAATATATGCTTCACAGAGTTCAGAGGGGAATGTGTGAATCAGGCCTTCATGGTCAAATTCTGCAAAGAAACCATTACTAAAGCACACCAATAATAAGAAGAGTCCAAATTTGAGATTTTTGGTTCCAACCGCTGTGTCTTTGTGAGATGCGGTGTGGGTGAACGGATGATCTCCGCATGTGTATTTCCCACCGTAAAGCATGGAGGAGGAGGTGTTATGGTGTGGGGGTGCTTTGCTGGTGACACTGTCTGTGATTTATTTAGAATTCACACTTAACCATCATGGCTACCACAGCATTCTACAGCGATACGCCATCCCATCTGGTTTGGGCTTAGTGGGACTATCATTTGTTTGTCAACAGGACAATGACCCAACACACCTCCAGGCTGTGTAATGGCTATTTTACCAAGAAGGAGAGTGATGAAGTGTTGCATCAGATGACCTGGCCTCTACAATCCCTTGACCCCAACCCAATTGAGATGGTTAAGGATAAGTCGGACCGCAGAGTGAAGGAAAAGCAGCCAACAAGTGCTCAGCATATGTGGGAACTCCTTTGAGACTGTTGGAAAAGCATTCCAGGTGAAGCTGGTTAAGATAATTCCAAGAGTGTGCAAAGCTGTCATCAAGGCAAAGGGTGGCTATTTAAAGAATCTCAAATGTAAAATATATTTTGATTTGTTTAACACTTTTTTGTTTACTACATGATTCCATATGTGTTATTTCATCGTGTTGATGTCTTCACTATTATTCTACAATGTACAAATAAAGAAAAACCCTTGAATGAGTAGGTGTGTCCAAACTTGACTGGTAGTGTATGTATTTTTTTAAACTTACAAATAAAATCAATCAATCAAGTATGGTGAGGACACCTATAATTATACCATCAGGCAAGCAAAGAAAATGAACATGTAGCCAAATAGATTAGAATAGCCTGCAAATACAAGAGGAATGGACTCTAAGTGATTGATAATTCTCCAAAGAGAAAGGGGTTTTATACGCATACATCTAAATACCATGAGATCACATGCATGCACACAGGTATACACACATGATAATTCTTTAGATCCACACATCAATGAAATTACAGGCTTGTCTCCCATATGTTTCAGAAACAACCTGTATCCACACACAAAAAAGCACCCAGGCAGTCAAGGCACACACACACAGATCCCCCTCAACCACCCTAACCTCTCCCCATCCACACACAACATGCTCACACACCAACCGTCACTATATGCTCACTCTCCCCTTTACCCTTTCATTATAGCAACACTCTGTGCTTATCGATCATGTTATATACACAAGCCCGGGACCGCTCCTAAATAATTCACTCTCGTTAAATAGGCCTGCTTAATTATTCAGCACCTGGGCTGATGTAATTCATATTGTAGAGAGATATGTGACAGGCTGGGTGGCATTGGAGCCCCTGACAGTCTCTCTCTCTCTCTCTCTCTCTCTCTCTCTCTCTCTCTCTCTCTCTCTCTCTCTCTCTCTCTCTCTCTCTCTCTCTCTCTCTCTCTCTCTCTCTCTCTCTCTCTCTCTCTCTCTCTCTCTCTCTCTCTCTCTCTCTCTCTCTCTCTCTCATACACACACACACTGTTTAGGAGGCTACTGTTGTGCTCTTATGTCTCTTGGGAATAATTCCCAGCATATAACCCGATTATAGTGGAATCAGAGTAACAAAAGTAAATGAAAAAGAATTTCGAACTTTGTTGGTCTGCTTCTTTTCGTGATGTGCCATGTGCCAAATGTGCAGAAGCACAACATCAAAAAGAGAAGTAGAAAAAAATACACCCAAACCAATTAAAAACAACAGCTGCTGAGCTTTGTGCCATTGAGTGAAACTACAGAAGAGCCCAAATGACAACACTGAGCGGTTTGCTATGTGTGTATGCTTGTGTGTGTGTGAGAGAGAGAGAGAGTTTGTGAGTCTGTGTGTGTGCCTCTGTATGGGTGTGTGTGTGCACGTTCATTCCTGCGTGTGTGTGTGTGTGTTTCTGGCCCCTTCCCACTGTACACCACGTCTCCCTCAGTATTTGTGACCTATCCAAAGCAATGCCACTGGCTCTTTGCTGCACTTTGTTACGCTTTGCTGCTCTCCAAATTTGCATAAGCCCTCAGAGAAGTCTGCTCTGAACAATGTCAAACTCTAATTAAGCATTTATTACCATTTAATTACATATTTATAACCAAATGTGGTGTTAAATAGTGAATTTTGGTAGTTGGGTACACTTCACATTTGTGACCCTTCCTTCCGGAGGCTGGGCACTGGTAGAAAAAGAGGGAATTGATCTGACAACTATAGAGCTTCTGGGTTATGATCCTAACAACAATCCCCTAGTTGTTCCCTTTTAGCAAGGCACTTAACCCCACAACAAGCTCTCTATCCAGGGGCACTGCACTGCCGCTTGATCCTGTGCTCCTCTCAACTGTGTGCAATGTGTGCTATCTGGGGGGTTTGAGCAGAAGACATATTTCCATTGTTCGCGCTAACAAATGGTCAATAAAATGTTATTGTATTATTGTATTACAGTGTAATAAGCCCAGAATCTACACTGGCTGCGTCAGGTAGTTGGACACACTCTCTGTATTTGACTATCTGTGATTGTAGCTCTTCAAAGTAGTTTGCCACCAACTGTTCCAGGCTCTCATACTCTCAGTAAGCATTTATAACAAAGCATTTAACGATGTATTAACAGAACGCTGCGTGCCAAGAGATTATGAGATCACTTTGTTGAAAATGGCTGTTTCATGTTGGGAGTATATGGACTGGGCTCTCGCTCCGTTGGGTTTGATATTCAAGTGATAGTCTCTATCAGTGTTTCAGCCCCTGTGCTGTGAAGTGTATCCGGACGAGGTGATGAGGGATTAGTGTGTGTGGGTGTAGGGGTGTGTGTGTGTTTTGCGTACGTGGTTCTGTGTATGTGTGTATGTGTGTCATTGCATGAGTGTGTGTTGTGTGTGTATGAATAGAAGTAGCTACATGGCCTGAGGCCCCAATTTCTCTCCCACTGGTTGGCCAGGGAGGATTCCAGAGGTGGTGTGTCTTGGTGTGCTCACAGAATGCTAGGCTACTCATTGTAGTCTCTCTAACTCTCCCTCCTCTCTCTCCCTCCCTTCTGCTCTCTCTTAACTATGCTGTCTCTCCTCTCTCTTCTCCATCTCTCTGCCTCTCCTTCTCTCTTTCTTCTCTTCCCTCTCTTTTCTCTTTCTTTCTCTCTTCCATCTCTCGCTTTCTCACTCTCTCTTCTGTCCTCTCTTTCTTCTCTTCCCTCTCTCTCTGTCTTTCTTTCTCTTCTTTGTCTGTGTGATGGACAGCAGATAATCTCAGGAAGAGTTAATTACAGACACAGTCACCCCAGACAGACTTTGATATCTTTCCTCTGTGTCACAATGGAGGGAATATATATATATATATATATATATATATATATATATATATGTAATATTTTATATTTGTAGTGTATTTTATATTAGATGATTTTAGATAATATTATACATGTAGGAATATAATATTAAATTATTATTGATGCTTCAGCAGGCATAGAGATGTAGGATCTTAATTTGAGCTAGTTTGCCACAGCAGGAAATTAATCCTGCGGCAACAGGAAATGTGAATTATTATGTGGATTATAATTAACAGACATTTTTTTGTAGGGGTTGGTTCATTTTTCGTTAGGAAAATCAAGTCTGACATTTTAAAGTGGAAATTACAAACTTTAGAAGTCGTTTTAAACGTTG
This sequence comes from Coregonus clupeaformis, assembly GCF_020615455.1. Classification (NCBI taxonomy): domain Eukaryota; kingdom Metazoa; phylum Chordata; class Actinopteri; order Salmoniformes; family Salmonidae; genus Coregonus; species Coregonus clupeaformis. Next base: position 52,586,644 of record NC_059220.1, read on the forward strand.
AATACACTACAAGTTTGCATTTCCTGCTGTGCAGGTTAATTCTCAGCAACAAAAGAGTGTTCAAATTAATTAACATCTTTAGGTGTTTTGTAAAAGTGCATTAGTATGTGGACACCTGCTCGTCGAACATCTTATTCCAAAATCATGGGCATTAATATGGAGTTGGTCCCCCCTTTGGAAGTCCCCTGCCTCTGGAAGCAACGTCAGCACAAGAACTGTTAGTCGGGAACTTCATGAAATGGGTTTCCATGGTCGAGCAGCCACAAGCCTAAGATCACCATGCGCAATGCAAAGCGTCGGCTGGAGTGGTGTAAAGCTCGCCGCCATTGGACTCTGGAGCAGTGGAAACGCGTTCTCTGGAGTGATGAAACATGCTTCACCATCTGGTAGTCCGATGGACAAATATGGGTTTGGCAGATGCCAGTAGAACGATACCTGCCCGAAAGCATAATGCCACCTGTAAAGTTTGGTGCAGGAGGGATAATGGTCTGGGGCTGTTTTTCATGGTTCAGGTTAGGCCCCTTAGTTCCAGTGAAGGGAAATCTTAACGCTACAGCATACAATGACATTCTAGATAATTCTGTGCTTCCAACTTTGTGGCAACAGTTTGGGGAATGGCCTTTCCTGTTTTAGCATGACAATGCCCCCATGCACAAAGCGAGGTCTGTACAGAAATGTTTTGTCAAGATCGGTATGGAAGAACTTGACTGGCCTGCACAGAGCCTTGACTTCAACCCCATCGAACACCTTTGGGATGAATTGCAATGCCGACTGCAAGCCAGGGCTAATCGCCCAACATCAGTGCCCGACCTCACTAATGCTCTTGTGGCTGAATGGAAGCAAGTCCCTGAAACGTTAAATCAATTCCCTGTTTTTCCCGAAGTCCCGGTTGGAGGTGTGCCCAAATCAGGATGGAATTAACATGAAATCCAGAATCCTCCAACCAGGATTTTTGGAAAAGCAGTGAATTTATTGAAAATTCCTGGAATTTTGCAACCCTAGGTGCAACACTAATACAAAATAATATAATTGTATAACCAATGCGCTTTCACCCGCATTGGATAGCGGTCGATGTCTGCGGTTGAAGCATAGGCTAATCTTCGGTGCACAGTTTAAGTGGCACCTTTTCCTAGACAATGTTGCTTTGTGCATAATAGCAAAGTTAACCAGCATATTGGTGTTGAGAGCAATGTGGCCGAGGCAGAAGCGGAGTGAGAAGAGAAAACAGCCCTTGCCTTAATTGTCTAACAAAAGAGAGGAATCCCCAACTTACTTACATGTAGGTCTGTAATCAATAGCCTAACTGTTAAATGTTCCTGACTTTATAAACCATCCTTATATATTTTCAGAAATAACTATTTTGTTGCCTGTTTGAGAGTTTGTTTAATAGCCTACTGATTCCGTGAGCTCTAAGCATTTGCTATGCTGTAATAAAGGCTTTTTATTGTTAGTATTACTGAGTGGCGCAGTGATCTAAGGCACTGCATCTCAGTGCTTGAAGGCGTCACTACAGACCCCATGGTTCGATTCCAGGCTGTATCACAACCGACCGTCATTGGGCGGCGCACAATTGGGCCAGTGTCGTCCGGTGTAGGCCGTCATTGTAAATAAGAATTTGTTCTTAACTGACTTGCCTAGTTAAATAATTATCATTATAATAATAAGTAATATCATTAGTAGGCTTAGTATAGTAGCCTTGTATAACCACCATCGAGCTGTAGGCCTAAGAGTGCATGCATCCATTTTAGGCGCCTTAATACCATAACTTAGGCCTATATTTCAATATAGCCTATAGGCTACTGTGTCAATAAATAAATCATTAATTTGTTCATGTCATCACACAGCATAGGAGTCATTCATGCTTTGAAATGCCATCAAGCATTTTTGTTGTTTTAAAATGAAATAACAAAGGGAGCCTTGAATAATTAACCTAAACAATAAATAAACTGCAACATGTCTGTAATTGCATTAATGAATTAATGCAACTGTTTGTTTTTTTAACATAAACTTTTTTTTTTTATCAAAATGCGTTTTTTGGGCAGAAATGCCTTCTGGAACATGTGAACTTTCATGTCCCTTAATAACAAACTTGTATGCCATCTGTAAATACGAATACAATTGTTAAATTATGAGCCAAGTTGGTTTAGCCATGGAAAAAGACATCAACCTTCCCGCTAGACATGATTGGCTGAGATAATGAGTGGGCTGTACATGCTGAGAGATGAGTTCGGATTGGTCTGCCATGTAGCTCGCTTCTGTCTATAATATGAGCTGGTCAGTATGTGTAGGTAATCCTTTCTATCACGGCTTTTTTGAAAGATATCACGTGGTAGAACTGCATAAGTGTTGCTCTCCACTTTCTGGAGGAAGTTTTGAAATCAGTGAAATTAGAGTATGATAGCTAAGGAGATGGAGAAAATTCTGGCGTTTGATTGCAAATATGCAGACAGAGTTGAAAAGTGAACACACAGAAGGCTCCGGATTACATGGCGTCCATGACAGAGAGGGAGAAGCGTCCATCCATGTATACGGGTAAGAGAGTCTAGCTAGCTACATTTTCAGATATGACACGTTTCTAATTTTGTCAGAAGGTCGTTTTCATTTCAAATTACCAGCTCTGCTAGGGAGAGTAAAGTGGTCAGAGTGAGCTGTTCTCTCATTTGTGTCTGGAAGCAGCTAGCAAGCTAGCCAACGTCAGCCAGTTAGCTGGGGTGCTTGACTGCTGTTGTTAGGTCAGAGCGCTCTGATCAACCCTACTTTTTGGCTAGCGAAACGCTCTGAATTTACGAGTGGAAAATCAGACACCGCTCTGAGTTTACGAATGCACAGAGCACACTCTGGCACTCCAGATTACATTTACGAACACACCCGTAGTATAAGCCAGCATTTAGTCTTGAAATCTTTGGTTGTTTAGTACATAGCCTCACATGTGAATCCTTAAAGAAATGGATGGGGCTAAAGCTTAAGAGGGTATGAATGATGCTGAATGGGTGTAGACAAAGAGGGCTCTTCAGTAGGTACCAAAACATTCAAGGGCCATTTTCTCAAATTACTTTCCCGTTGTTCATCAACTGTATTGTATGATATACCATTTTGTAACTCTGAGTCTCTTCTTTTATCCACTGTAAAAAACACAATTTCAAATGTTGCTACATAAGACCGAATCGAGCTGGTCAGTCACATATAAGGTCGTACAGTTGACAGTGCATGTCAGAACCAAAACCAAGCCATCAGGTCTATCTAATTGTCCATAGAGGCTCCGAGACAGGATTGTGTCGAGGCACAGATCTGGGGAAGGGTACCTGCTGCATTGAAGGTCCCCAAGAAAACAGTGGCCTCCATCATTCTTAAATGGAAGAAGTTTGGAACCGCCAAGACCCTTCCTAGAGCTGGCCGCCCAGCCAGACTGAACAATCGGGGAAGAAAGGTCTTGATGGTCACTCTGAGAGAGCTCTAGAGTTCCTCTGTGGAGGTGAGGGAACCTTCCAGAAGGAAAACCATCTCTGCAGCACTCCACCAATCAGGCCTTTATGGTAGAGTGACCAGATGGAAGCCACTCCTCAGTAAAAGGCACATGACAGCCCGATTGGAGTTTGCCAAAAGGCACCTAAATGACTTTCAGACCATGAGAAACAAGATTCTCTGGTCTGATGAAACCAAGATTGAACTCTTTGGCCTGAATGCCAAGCGTCACGTCTGGAGGAAACCTGGCACCATCCCTACGGTGAAGCATGGTAGTGACAGCATCATGCTGTGGGGATGTTTTTCAGCGGCAGGGACTGAGACTAGTCAGGATCGAGGTAAAGATTAATGGAGCAAAGTACAAAGAGATCCTTGATGAAAACCTGCTCCAGAGTGCTCAGGATCTCAGACTGGGGCAAAGGTTCACCTTCCAACAGGACAATGAACCTTAGCACACAGCCAAGATAACTCAGGAGTGGCTTCAGAACAAGTCTCTGAATGCCCTTGAGTGGGCCAGCCAGAGCCCGGACTTGAACCCGATCGAACATCTCTGGAGAGACCTAAAAATAGCTGTGCAGCAACGCTCCCCATCCAACCTGACAGAGCTTGAGAGGATCTGCAGAGAAGAATGGAGAATACCCCCAAATACAGGTGTGCCAAGCTTGTAGCGTCATACCCAAGAAGACTCAACACTGTAATCGCTGCCAAAGGTGCTTCAACAAAGTACTGAGTAAATGGTCTGAATACTTATGTAAATGTGATATTTCTGTTTTTTATTTTTAATAAATTAGCAAAAATTTATAGAAACATGTTTTTGCTTTATCATTATGGGATATTGTGTAGATTGATGAGGAAAAAATACAATTTCAGTAATTTGAGAATAAGGCTGTATTATAAGCTTCCACAACTAAGTCAAATGTCATCCACACATCGGACTTCCCCTTTCCCTCCTGAGCAACCAGTAAACATTCCCACTTTTCAAGTTTATTTGTCACGTCCTCTGCATCCATTATGCTGCCACATGTTTTGTGGTGTTGGAGTTTGTTATAACCAATTCATTGATGTGATTATGAAATGGTATAGGTCAGGCCCTACTGGTCACATTTACGTCATTCACGTGCATGCTATGCATACATTTGTCACATAAAGAGAGCAAATGTTGAGGGAATAGAGACTGTTTTTCCTAAATTTCGGTAACAAAACTTTTCAAGTAATAAATGTATTTAAATATGTTGCAGCTTCAGCACCACGGACAGTTCGATAAACACTGTTGCTGTGCTATGTATGGTCCCTGGTCGCTGCAGCAGGGAGGAGAGAGAGACAACGTGTACCAGTCACACAGGCACTACCGGTCTTTTTTTTTAACACATTGTGGCAAGTCCGAGCCAGGCCCAAATCAATTGCTGTTTGTCTCCGTCTTTAGTCATTTGTGTGCCTTAATTATTTCCTCAAACAGTGTACTTAAAGTATCAGACAAGCTCAGTGCATATACTGTACGTAAAGTACCAGTCAAAAGTTTGGACACACCTACTCATTCCAGGGTTTTTCTTTATTTTTACTATTTGCTACATTGTAGAATAATAATGAAGACATCAAAACTATGAAATAACACATATGGAATCATGTAGTAACCAAAAACTGTTAAACAAAAATATATTTGATATTCTTCAAAGTAGCCACCCTTTGCCTTGATGACAGCTTTGCACACTCTTGGCATTCTCTCAACCAGCTTCATGAGGTAGTCACCCAGAATGCATTTCAATTAACAGGTGTGCCTTGTTAAAAATTAATTAGTGGAATTTTTTCCTTCTTAATGCGTTTGAGCCAATCAGTTGTGTTTTGACAAGGTAGGGGTGGTGTACAGAAGATAGCTCTATTTGGTAATAGTCCAAGTCCATATTATGGCAAGAACAGCTCAAATAAGCAAAGAGAAACGACAGTCCATCATTACTTTAAGACATGAAGGTCCGTCAATACGGAAAATTTCAAGAACTTTTAAAGTTTCTTCAAGTGCAGTCACAAAAACTATCAAGCGCTATGAGGAAACTGGCTCTCATGAGGACCGCCACAGGAATGGAAGACCCAGAGTTACCTCTGCTGCAGAGGATAAGTTCATTAGAGTTAACTGCACCTCAGATTGCAGCCTAAATAAATGCTTCACAGAGTTCAAGTAACAGACACATCTCAACATCAACTGTTCAGAGGAGAATGCGTGAATCAGGCCTTTATGGTTGAAGTGCTGCAAAGAAACCACTACTAAAGGACACCAATAAGAAGAAGAGACTTGATTGGGCCAAGAAAGACGTGCAATTGACTCCCGAGTGTCTAGCTGTGCCACTAGAGATCCTGTTTCGAATCCAGGCTCTGTCGTAGCCAACCGCGACCGGGAGACCCATGCGGCGGCGCACAATTGGCCCAGGGTAGGGGAGGGAATGGCCTGCAGGGATGTATTTCAGTTGGTAGAGCATGGCGTTTGCAATACCAGGGTTGTGGGTTCGATTCCCACAGCAAGCCAGTATGAGAAAAAAAAAAAACATTAAAATAATGTATGCACTCACTAACTGTAAGTCGCTCTGGATAACAGCGTCTGCTAAATGACTAAAATGTAAAATGTAAAAGCTCTAGGGGTGCTCTAGGTTTTTTTGGTGAGGAACATGGACTTCCTCAGGGCAGATATACCGTGCTGTACCCTGTTGAGGTGTCTACAGGTGCACTCTATGTAGCTAACTAAGCCACTTTGGTGCATGGTTTAGGAAGTGTCAGTGTTACTTAGTGTTTCTGTGACTAAAGTGTAATATAAATGTAGACAGGTGGAAATCCTTTGGTCTGATGAGTCCAAATTTGAGATTTTTGGTTCCAACAGCCATGTCTTTGTGAGACGCAGAGTAGGTGAACGGATAATCGCCGCATGTGTGGTTCCCACCATGAAGCATGAAAGAGGAGGTGTGGGGGTGCTTCGCTGGTGACACTCTCTGTGATTTATTTAGAATTCAAGGCACACGTAACCAGCATGGCTACCAAAGCATTCCGCAGCGATACACCATCCCATCTGTTTTGCGCTTAGTGGGACTATCATTTGTTTTTCAACAGGACAATGAACCAAAACACACATCCAGGCTGTGTAAGGGCTATTTGACCAAGATGGAGAGTGATGGAGTGCTGCATCAGATGACCTGGTCTCCACAATGACCCGACCTCAACCCAATTGAGATGGTTTGGGATGAGTTGGACCGCAGAGTGAAGGAAAAGCAGCCAACAAATGCTCAGCATATGTGTGAACTCCTTCAAGACTGTTGGAAAAGCATTCCTCATGAAGCTGGTTGAGAGAATGCCAAGAGTGTGCAAACCTGTCATCAAGGCAAAGGGTGGCTACTTTGAAGAATATCAAATACAAAATATATTTTGATTTGTTTAACACTTTTTTGGTTAATACATGATTTCATATGTGTTATTTCATAGTTTTGGTGTCTTCACTATTATTCTACAATGTAGAAAATAGTTGAAAAAAAAAACAACTTGAATGAGTAGGTATGTCCAAACTTTTGAATGGTACTGTAATTGATTTCATTAAAACACATAGGGTGTTTTTATATATGGAAAAATACAGGTTTGAAAATTTGATTGGTTGAAAGAAGAGATGACTCTCGGTCTACCAATATTTTTTTTAGTTGGGGACATCCCTACCCCCTGCCTTACCCGGTATCTAAGGCTTGGCTTGACAATCTCCCAATCTCATTAAACTTTTGGGTGTTTTGTAACAGATGTCTCTTTCCATTCATCAAATGGCCACTGCACAGTTAGAATTGATTTTTATCAATAAAACAATATATACATATACACTGCTCAAAAAAATAAAGGGAACACTTAAACAACACAATGTAACTCCAAGTCAATCACACTTCTGTGAAATCAAACTGTCCACTTAGGAAGCAAAACTGATTCACAATAAATTTCACATGCTGTTGTGCAAATGAAATAGACAACAGGTGGAAATTATAGGCAATTAGCAAGACACCCCCAATAAAGGAGTGGTTCTGCAGGTGGTGACCACAGACCACTTCTCAGTTCCTATGCTTCCTGGCACTCTAGCGGTAGCATGAGACGGATTCTACAACCCACACAAGTGGCTCAGGTAGTGCAGCGCATCCAGGATGGCACATCAATGCGAGCTGTGGCAAGAAGGTTTGCTGTGTCTGTCAGCGTAGTGTCCAGAGCATGGAGGCGCTACCAGGAGACAGGCCAGTACATCAGGAGACGTGGAGGAGGCCGTAGGAGGGCAACAACCCAGCAGCAGGACCGCTACCTCCGCCTTTGTGCAAGGAGGAGCAGGAGGAGCACTGCCAGAGCCCTGCAAAATGACCTCCAGCAGGCCACAAATGTGCATGTGTCTGCTCAAACGGTCAGAAACAGACTCCATGAGGGTGGTATGAGGGCCCGACGTCCACAGGTGGGGGTTGTGCTTACAGCCCAACACTGTGCAGGACGTTTGGCATTTGCCAGAGAACACCAAGATTGGCAAATTCGCCACTGGCGCCCTGTGCTCTTTACAGATGAAAGCAGGTTCACACTGAGCACATGTGACAGACGTGACAGAGTCTGGAGACGGCGTGGAGATCTGCTGCCTGCAACATCCTCCAGCATGACCGGTTTGGCGGTGGGTCAGTCATGGTGTGGGGTGGCATTTCTTTGGGGTGCCGCACAGCCCTCCATGTGCTCGCCAGAGGTAGCCTGACTGCCATTAGGTACCGAGATGAGATCCTCAGACCCCTTGTGAGACCATATGCTGGTGCGGTTGGCCCTGGGTTCCTCCTAATGCAAGACAATGCTAGACCTCATGTGGCTGGAGTGTGTCAGCAGTTCCTGCAAGAGGAAGGCATTGATGCTATGGACTGGCCCGCCCGTTCCCCAGACCTGAATCCAATTGAGCACATCTGGGACATCATGTCTCACTCCATCCACCAACGCCACGTTGCACCACAGACTGTCCAGGAGTTGGCGGATGCTTTAGTCCAGGTCTGGGAGGAGATCCCTCAGGAGACCATCCGCCACCTCATCAGGAGCATGCCCAGGCGTTGTAGGGAGGTCATACAGGCACGTGGAGGCCACACACACTACTGAGCCTCATTTTGACTTGTTTTAAGGACATTACATCAAAGTTGGATCAGCCTGTAGTGTGGTTTTCCACTTTAATTTTGAGTGTGACTCCAAATCCAGACCTCCATGGGTGTCATGGGGTGCTGAAGGTGGGTGTGGTGCATGAATCAAGCGCAGGACGCAGAAGCTCAGTCCAAAATACTTTAGTGCAATATTCACGTAGAAAATAAGCACAATAAGCCCGAAGGCGAAATCACGGCGCACACAGGCGTCAAACAAACGGCGCACTAACATGTGCGAAAAACCTCTCCAAAACACTGGAGGGAAGTACGTAGCTCCAACACGAAAACAGAAGAGCAATCACACACAAAGACAAACACAACCAACGAGAACTAAATAGGACACTAACGAGGACTAACAAGACACAGGTGTACAACATCAAGACAAAACCAAACGAACATGAAACATAGATCGGTGGCAGCTAGTACTCCGGGACGACGACCGCGAAGCCTGCCCGAACCAGGAGGAGGAGCAGCCTCGGCCGAAACCGTGACAGTACCCCCCCTTGACGCGCGGCTCAAGCCGTGTGCCGACCCCGGCCTCGGGGACGACCAGGAGGACGCGGAGCAGGGGCGCGCGGGATGGTCCCGTGGAACTCCGACAGGAGAGATGGGTCTAGGATGTCCCTCCGCGGCACCCAGCACCGCTCCTCCGGGCCGTACCCCTCCCACTCCACGAGATACTGGAGACCCCCATCCGGCGTCTAGAGTCCAAGATGGACCGAACGGTGTACGCTCGGAGCCCCTCGATGTCCAGTGGGGGCGGAGGAGTCTCTCCTATCTCATTGTCCTGGAGTGGACCAGCTACCACCGGCCTGAGAAGAGACACATGGAACGAGGGGTTAATATTCTTATACTCAACAGGTAGATGTAACCTATAACACACCTCGTTCAATCTTCTCAGGACTTTAAAGGGCCCCACAAACCGCCGACCCAGCTTCCGGCAGGGCAGGCGGAGGGGTGGGTTTCTGGTAGAGAGCCAGACTCAATCTCCGGGTGTGTACACCGGCCCCTCACTGCGGTGGAGATCGGCGCTCGCCTTGTGACGAAGGACGGCCCGCTGCAGGTGGACGTGGGCAGCGTTCCACGTCTCTTCCGAGCGCCTCATCCAATCATCCACCGCAGGGGCCTCGATCTGGCTCTGCTGCCAAGGTGCCAGAACCGGCTGGTAACCTAACACACATTGGAAGGGGGTTAGGTTGGTAGAGGAGTGGCGGAGAGAGTTCTGGGCCATCTCGGCCCAGGGAATGTACCGTGCCCACTCCTCAGGCCGGCCCTGGCAATACGACCTCAGAAACCTACCCACATCCTGGTTGACACGTTCTACCTGCCCGTTACTCTCTGGGTGGTACCCTGAGGTAAGGCTAACCGAGACCCCCAAACGCTCCATGAACGCTCTCCAAACACGGGAGGTAAACTGGGGGCCTCGATCAGACACTATATCCTCGGGTACCCCGTAATGCCGGAAGACGTGGGTAAATAGGGCCTCAGCGGTCTGTAGGGCAGTAGGAAGACCCGACATAGGGAGAAGACGACAGGCCTTAGAGAACCGGTCCACAACGACCAGGATGGTGGTATTCCCCTGAGAGAGGGGAAGGTCTGTCACAAAATCCACCGAGAGGTGGGACCATGGTCGTTGTGGAACGGGCAGGGGTTGTAACTTACCCCTGGGCAGATGTCGGGGCGCCTTACACTGGGCGCACACCGAGCAGGAGGAGACATAAACCCTCACATCCCTAGCCAAAGTGGGCCACCAGTATTTAGTGCTAAGGCAATGCACTGTCCGGCCAATACCCGGATGTCCAGAGGAGGGTGACGTGTGAGCCCAGTAAATGAGTCGATCCCGAATCTCGAGCGGAACGTACCTCCGACCCTCAGGACACTGTGGAGGGCTGGGGTCGGTGCGCACGCTCGCTCGATCTCGGCATCGACCTCCCACACCACTGGTGCCACAAGGCAAGACTCCGGTAGTATGGGAGTAGGCTCAACGGACCTCTCCTCCAGTGTCATACCGCCGGGACAGTGCATCTGCCTTACCATTCTGGGACCCAGGGATGTACGTGATTTTAAATACGAACCTGGTGAGAAACATACTCCATCGAGCCTGGCGAGGGTTCAGTCTCCTCGCTGCCCGGATGTACTCCAGGTTCCGATGGTCAGTCAAAATGAGGAAAGGGTGTTGAGCCCCCTCAAGCCAATGCCTCCACACCTTAAGGGCTTGAACTACAGCTAACAGCTCCCTGTCCCCAACGTCATAGTTACGCTCCGCCGGGCTGAGCTTTTTTGAGTAAAAAGCACAGGGGCGGAGTTTAGGTGGCGTGCCGGACCGTTGAGAGAGAACGGCCCCTATACCTGCCTCAGACGCATCCACCTCAACCTGAAAGGGTAATGCGGGATCCGGATGCGCCAGCACCGGAGCCGACGTAAACAGGTCCTTCAGTCTCCCAAAGGCCCTGTCCGCATCAGCTGACCACTGCAGGCGCACCGGACCCCCCTTCAGAAGGGACGTGATGGGAGCTGCCACCTGTCCAAAACCCCGGATAAACCTCCGGTAGTAATTCACAAAGCCCAAGAACTGCTGCACCTCTTTTACAGTGGTTGGGGTTTGCCAATTACGCACAGCGGACACACGATCCACCTCCATTCTCACCCCTGACGCGGACAACCGGTAACCCAAAAAGGAGACCGACTCCTGGAAAAACAGACATTTCTCTGCCTTGACATATAGGTCGTGCTCCAACAGCCTCCTCAATACACGACGCACCAGGGTTACATGCTCGGCTCGGGTAGACGAGTACACCAGAATATCATCAATGTACACGACCACCCCTTGTCCCTGCATATCCCGGAAAATGTCATCTACGAAGGATTGGAAGACTGATGGAGCATTCATCAACACATATGGCATGACGAGATACTCGAAATGACCTGACGTGGTATTAAACGCTGTCTTCCATTCGTCGCCCTCCCTAATGCGCACCAAGTTATACGCGCTCCTGAGATCCAATTTTGTGAAAAACCGCGCTCCATGCAATGACTCCGTCATGGTCGCAATCAGAGGGAGTGGATAACTGTATTTCACAGTAATCTGATTGAGACCACGGTAATCAATGCACGGGCGCAACCCTCCATCTTTCTTCTTCACAAAAAAGAAGCTTGAGGAGACGGGAGAAGGGAGGGCCGAATGTATCCCTGTCTCAAAGATTCGGCTATGTAAGTCTCCATAGCTTTTCTCTCCTCTTGAGACAAAGGATACACATGGCTCCGTGGGAGCGCTGCTCCTGCCTGGAGATCAATCGCACAATCCCCCTGTCTATGATGAGGCAACTGCGTCGCCCTAGTTTTACTAAACATGAGAGCTAAATCCCCATATTCAGTCGGAATGTGCAGTGCGGGCACTTGGTTTGGACTTTCCACCGAAGTCGCCCCCACGGAAACACCCAGACATCGCCCCTCGCACTGAGCAGACCACCCATCGAGAGCCCTCTGTTGCCACGAAATAGCAGGGTTATGGGTGCTTAACCAGGGAATTCCAAGCACCACTGGGTACGCAGGAGAGTCGATCAGATACAGCTGTATAGTCTCTTCATGACCCCCCTGCGCACACATCCTAAGTGGCGCTGTGATCGCCCTAATCAACCCCGACCCCAACGGGAGGCTATCTAAGGCATGAACGGGAAAATGTTTGTCAACAGGTAGGAGAGGGATCCCTAAATCTAAACAAAACTTCTGATCAACAAAATTCCCAGCTGCGCCTGAATCTACTTGCGCCTTATGCTGGAATGAGGTGCAACCTGTGGAAAACAAACAGGTATACAAAAGTGCGCAACAGAAAGCTCTGGGTAAGTGGGACGTCTACTCACCTGGGAGGCCCCCCCAGTGCGTGGCCTGTTGTCTTCTCCCCCGGAGAACCCTCCCGAGCACCTGGCCGCAGTGTGCCCTCCACGACCGCACTTGGTGCAGGAGACAGGCCCCCTCGGGCTCCTCCTCCTCCTTTCTCTAGCGCCGGCACCCCCGAGCTCCATAGGGCTCGGCTCGGAGGTGCCGGAGGGCGGAATGGACGGACCCCCCTCGGGACGTCCATGGGTGGCCAGCAGGGTGTCCAGACGGATGGACATATCGACCAACTGGTCGATGGTGAGATGGGTATCCCTGCAGGCCAACTCACGTTGAACGTCCTCCCGTAGGCTACATCGAAAATGGTCGATGAGGGCCCGTTCATTCCACCCTGCGTCCGCCGCTAGAGTCCGGAACTCTAGAGCAAACGCCTGTGCGCTCCTCCTCCCCTGTCTCAGGTGGACTAGACGCTCCCCTGCCGCTTTGCCCTCAGGTGGATGGTCGAACACGGCCTTGAAGCGACGGGAGAACTCGGCGTAGGAGATGGTGTTGGCGTCCATCTTCCTCCACTCGGCGTTAGCCCACTCCAACACCTTGCCCGTGAGACAGGAGATGAGGGCGGAAACGCTCTCATGTCCCGAGGGCACCGGGTGTACAGTGGCCAGGTAGAGCTCCACCTGCAGGAGGAACCCCTGACACCCGGCAGCTGTTCCGTCATACGCCCTCGGGAGCGAGAGCCGAATCCCCCTGGGTTCCGGACCTGGGACTGGTGGACCGGCCGATGGGGTTGGCAGGGTAGGTGGAGGTGTGGGTACCCCGCTGGCCTCCCATCGGTGCAGGGTGTTGATGACGTCCTGTAGAGCGGTCCCCAGTTGTCGTATCTGGTCATCTTGGCCGCGGACATGCTCCTCGAGCGACTCAGGCGTAACTGCAGATCCTGCTGATTCCATTCTGGTGTGTGATTCTGTCATGGGGTGTTGAAGGTGGGTGTGGTGCATGAATCAAGCGCAGGACGCAGAAGCTCAGTCCAAAATACTTTAGTGCAATATTCACATAGAAAATAAGCACAATAAGCCCGAAGGCGAAATCACGGCGCACACAGGCTTCAAAAACAAACGGCGCACTAACATGTGCGAAAAACCTCTCCAAAACACTAGAGGTAAGTACGTAGCTCCAACACGAAAACAGAAGAGCAATCACACACAAAGACAAACACAACCAACGAGAACTAAATAGGGCACTAACGAGGACTAACAAGACACAGGTGTACAACATCAAGACAAAACCAAACAAACATGAAACATAGATCGGTGGCAGCTAGTACTCCGGGGACGACGACCGCCGAAGCCTGTCCGAACCAGGAGGAGGAGCAACCTCGGCCGAAACCGTGACAATGGGTTGATACATTTGATTTCCATTGATCATTTTTGTGTGATTTTGTTGTCAGCACATTCAACTATGTAAAGAAAAAAGTATTTAATAAGATTATTTCATTCATTCAGATCTAGGATGTGTTATTTTAGTGTTCCCTTTATTTTTTTGAGCAGTGTATATGCACACAAAGATATTTAAAAGTGACCGGGATTGCACAATAAAGTCAGGGACTTATTTCCATTGTGGTTCCCATTTTTTACATAAATAGGCCTACATACAATTAGGCTACATAGATACAAACACATTACAGAGATACAGACCAAAAAATGCCCAACCTCCAGATGAGAATGAGGGGGGAGTTTAAGTACAATTATTTCAAGCTTGTTTGGTTGGTCTGTAGCTTTAGGCTATTCTTTAGATGCTGGTGAACCAGAATGTGCAGGCATAATCAAAAAGTGTCACTGGACTAGCGCACGGGTGTCTATAGCTAGGTTTCCATCCAATTGGAGTCAGATTTCCATGCGAATATTCAAAAATCTTCATAAAAACAATATTCGCATTTCAGAGATTGCTTTCGGAAAATTTGGCGCTGGACAACACGACTGTGAAGACTTTAATTTGCCGGACATTTGAGAAATTTACCAGACATCCATTCAGATCCGACCTGGCCACATTTACGTGTCCTTAAAAACATAATAACAATTGACAAAAACACTATTCCTTAGATTTTGATGTGTAGCATATGCAAAACCTTATAGCCTATTTAAAATATATATATATATACAGTATATTCCACCTCATGGTTCAGTTGTCCGGATTTGAGCACAAATGCATCAGGGTATTGCATGCATAGGCCAATAGGCTTAGGTGTCCACTGTATGATATTCATATAATAAAATAGCCTATATAAAATAAGAGAAGCTTAGGCCTAGCCCCAGAGAGGTGAGCGAGAGATAGAGATACTGTATGCTGCCAGCATGCTACAACACCAACATGCATTTCTTTATGTCAGATGATTAGTGTGTCTGCTATACAGATACAGTGGGGAAAAAAAGTATTTAGTCAGCCACCAATTGTGCAAGTTCTCCCACTTAAAAAGATGAGAGAGGCCTGTAATTTTCATCATAGGTACACGTCAACAATGACAGACAAATTGAGATTTTTTTTCTCCAGAAAATCACATTGTAGGATTTTTAATGAATTTATTTGCAAATTATGGTGGAAAATAAGTATTTGGTCACCTACAAACAAGCAAGATTTCTGGCTCTCACAGACCTGTAACTTCTTCTTTAAGATGCTCCTCTGTCCTCCACTCGTTACCTGTATTAATGGCACCTGTTTGAACTTGTTATCAGTATATAAGACACCTGTCCACAACCTCAAACAGTCACACTCCAAACTCCACTATGGCCAAGACCAAAGAGCTGTCAAAGGACACCAGAAACAAAATTGTAGACCTGCACCAGGCTGGGAAGACTGAATCTGCAATAGGTAAGCAGCTTGGTTTGAAGAAATCAACTGTGGGAGCAATTATTAGGAAATGGAAGACATACAAGACCACTGATAATCTCCCTCGATCTGGGGCTCCACGCAAGATCTCACCCTGTGGGGTCAAAATGATCACAAGAACGGTGAGCATAAATCCCAGAACCACACGGGGGGACCTAGTGAATGACCTGCAGAGAGCTGGGACCAAAGTAACAAAGCCTACCATCAGTAACACACTACGCCGCCAGGGACTCAAATCCTGTCCCCCTGCTTAAGCCAGTACATGTCCAGGCCCGTCTGAAGTTTGCTAGAGTGCATTTGGATGATCCAGAAGAGGATTGGGAGAATGTCATATGGTCAGATGAAACCAAAATATAACTTTTTGGTAAAAACTCAACTCGTCGTGTTTGGAGGACAATGAAATGCTGAGTTGCATCCAAAGAACACCATACCTACTGTGAAGCATGGGTGTGGAAACATCATGCTTCGGGGCTGTTTTTCTGCAAAGGGACCAGGACGACTGATCCGTGTAAAGGAAAGAATGAATGGGGCCATGTATCGTGAGATTTTGAGTGAAAACCTCCTTCCATCAGCAAGGGCATTGAAGATGAAATGTGGCTGGGTCTTTCAGCATGACAATGATCCCAAACACACCGCACGGGCAACGAAGGAGTGGCTTCGTAAGAAGCATTTCAAGGTCCTGGAGTGGCCTAGCCAGTCTCCAGATCTCAACCCCATAGAAAATCTTTGGAGGGAGTTGA
Organism: Coregonus clupeaformis; assembly: GCF_020615455.1. Taxonomy (NCBI): domain Eukaryota; kingdom Metazoa; phylum Chordata; class Actinopteri; order Salmoniformes; family Salmonidae; genus Coregonus; species Coregonus clupeaformis. The sequence goes on from NC_059220.1 coordinate 52,602,719, forward strand.
AAGTCCGTGTTGCCCAGCGACAGCCCCAAAACATCACTGCTCTAGAGGAGATCTGCATGGAGGAATGGGCCAAAATACCAGCAACAGTGTGTGAAAACCTTGTGAAGACTTACAGAAAACGTTTGACCTGTGTCATTGCCAACAAAGGGTATATAACAAAGTATTGAGAAACTTTTGTTATTGACCAAATACTTATTTTCCACCATAATTTGCAAATAAATTCATTAAAAATCCTGCAATGTGATTTTCTGGAAATGTTTTTCTCAATTTGTCTGTCATAGTTGACGTGTACCTATGATTAAAATTACAGGCCTCTCTCAACTTTTTAAGTGGGAGAACTTGCACAATTGGTGGCTGACTAAATACTTTTTTTCCCCACTGTATAGACATACAGAAGGAGGCCAAAAGCCGACAATTAGGCCTACCAGCTAAGGGAAACCCTGGCACATTTTCCCATCAGAGTTGTGTTTCCATCAAATAGACTTGTTGCAGATTAAAATCTGAGTGTGAATATGTAGTACACATAAAAATAACTTTTGAGGTTTAATTCCCATATACCAAAGGAAAAATACAATTAAATGGGTTTCCATCGCATTTTCAACTCTAGGCCTACTGACGGTATTGTCACAAGAAATGATGTATATAGGTAGGCTATAGCGAATGTGCCCACTCTGGTATTGGCACGTGCCACTTTAACCAACAGTTTGCAGATACAGTGCAGGTATAGCCCACTACATAATGAGATTATTATGGACAAAATAGATTCTTTCTATTTGTCAAATGGCAGCCAAGCATTGACCATCATTCACCAGAATAAGACCCTTGAAATGTATTGAAAGGAGCATCAATCTCATCAATGTACACTTTCACCAACCCTGTGAAGTTCATCATAACTTATTTCATCTGGAGCTTTATAAATTGCATGCTTTCTCATGATGTGACATTTTTTGATCCGACATGTAGGCTACTTTTATCTCATAAAAAGGTTGGATGGAAATCTGGTTAATGTCAAGCCATTTTATGGATGTTCAACTTATATTTTGGATGAATGTGCGCAGGCCTACAGGAGACTTTTGAAGTAGTCTAATCAGATTAAAACATTGTGACTGGTTGTGTTAATGCCACATATAAAAGATAATGCATTTTAAAAGTTAAATTATCAATATTTAGGCTATATTGAAGAGTTAGGTTCTAGGTGCACCAAGAATAGCCGCTTGGATTGGAGAGGAGGCGTGTGTTAAACTTTCCTGATTAACTTGGCCTGCCAGGAGCATCTGTCCCTTAGTGATGCTTTCTAACCCTAATTCCTAATTATAGTTCATAATTCCACTAGAGGGAGTCCTTTATTCACCTCGATTGCCTAGAATGATGCACTCCCAGACACACACTTTAGTTTAATTTCAACCATTTTAAGTGTATGATGTATTAAGTGCCTTGCAAAAAATGTATGTACAAAAATCCACAGGGTCTGAATCGCTTGATCCCTTCTTAATTCAGCTTTCTGCCTCCCTCATTGCAGAATAATTTACCATATTTTTCACTTGACAATTGTTTCTGGTGGTATCCCTAAGATCTAAAATGCGGCACATGTCCTCCCCCTTCATAAAGGCGGGATCCTTCTGACCTAGATAACTATCGTCCAATTTCTAAACTATCTTGTCTTGCCAGAATATTAGAATCCCTGGCTAACTTTCAGCTAATAACTTTTTTTACTTCAAATTCTATTCTTAATGTGCACCATTATGGTTTTAGACCTGGACATAGCATAGTTTCAGCAGCTATACTTGTCTTAAATGATGTGTTAAATTGCATAGATCATAAAAATTATAGACCTTTCAAGGCCTTTGCTACTGTCGACCATTCCCTACTCATTCAAAGGTTGTCTGAAATGGGCCTGGACCAGGTGTCTTGCACAAGGTTTAAGAACTATCTGACAGACAGAACACAATGTGAGCTTTCTGATGGTATCAATTCAAGTTTCCTAAATATTACGAAAGGTGCTCTGCATGGGTCGTTATTGGAACCTGTTCTCTTTAATATTTACAGTATATACACTGAGTGTACAAAACATTAGGAACACTTTCCTAATATTGAGTTGTACCCCCCTTTGCTCTTAGAACAGCCTCAATTTGTTAGGGCATGGACTCTACAAAGTGTCGAAAGCGTTCCACAGGGATGCTGGCCCATGTTGACTCCAATGCTTCCCACAGTTGTGTCAAGTTGGCTGGATATCTTTGGGTGGTGACCATTCTTGATACACATGGGAAACTGTTGAAAGTGACATCAATAAGGGATCATAGCTTTTCCCTGGATTCACCTGGTCAGTCTATGTCATGGAAAGAGCTGGTGTTCCTAATGTTTTGTAAATGCAGAAAGCCCTTGTTGATTTAAAATGGGTACTTATACAGTGCCTTCAGAAAGTATTCACACCCCATTGGCTTGTTGCACAGCCTGAATTTAAAATGGATTAGATTTACATTGTGTGTTACTGGCCTACACACAATACCCCATAAATTCAAAGTGGAAATGTGTTTACAAATGAATACAAAATGAAAAGCTGAATTCTCTTGAGTCAATAACTATTCAACCCCCTTTGTTATGGCAAGTCTAAATAAGTTCAGGAGTAAAATTTGCTTAACAAGTCACATATTAAGTTGCATGGACTCCCTCTGTGTGACAAAATTGTTTTTAACATGATTGTTGAATGACTACCTCATCTCTGTACCCCACACATACAATTATCTGTAAGGTCCCTCAGTCGAGCAGTGCATTTCAAACACAAATCCAGCCACAAAGACCAGGGAGGTTTTCCAATGCCTTGCAAAGAAGGGCACCTATTGGTAGATGGGGGGGGCATGGTGAAATTATTAATTACACTTTGGATGGTGTATCAATACAGCCAGTCACTACAAAGATACAGCTGTCCTTCCTAACTCAGTTGCCGGAGAGGAAGGAAACCGCTCAGGGATTACACCATGAGGCAAATGTTGATTTTAAAACAGTTACAGAGTTTAAACCTCCTAAATGTAATGGCAGAAATGTAGATTTCTGCCTTAATAAACATACCGAAAATGTACTGCTTTTATTGAGCAGTTATGATAAGGACATGCATAAACTTGGTATTATTAGAAAAAAAATCACCTGGGAGATCATAAGGAAATGGTCAGATGTCACGATCGTTGAGAGACGGGTCAGACCAAGGTGCATCATGGTATGTGAACATGTTTATTTAACTCAAATAAACATACAACAAAACAATAAACCAACGTAACGTGAAGTCCAAGGCTATACACAATACAAGGCTACACACGGAACAAGATCCCACAAACATAGTAGACAACTGGGCTACCTAAGTATGATCCCCAATCAGAGACAACGAGCGACAGCTGTCTCTGATTGGGAATCACACCCGGCCAAACATAGAAACACAATACCTAGATCCTAAACATAGAATACATCACATAGATTTCCACACCCTGACTCAACTAACAAGAGTTCTATACGTCAGGGCGTGACATCAGAACTTAGATAGGAATGGCACAGTTCAGATCACACAAGATCAAGCACACACAAAGTAACATTTTTTTATTTTATTTATTTTATTTAAAAAGTCATCTTTCATGGACAAGATATAAGTCAATTTTTGATGAATAGAGCTGGAAAAAAATCAGATGGCTTCCACAACAAGTCAAAAAATGGGATTGACAGACTTGACAGCTAGAACTTTACAGACGTTTCAGTAATGGGTGTCAGGTGCGGTCAAGGGATATCTCCAAGTGTCACCTCAACCTCTCCAAATTGTCCTAAGTATGCAAATGAGATAATACCACTGCTATTACACATTGAATATGCTTAAAAGTTATTGGTCACTATAACACAATTTCTACAATAGCAACCTCTCTCAAACATTGTGGTGGTGTCAGGGGACATCCAGAGGACATCCAAGCATCCTTTCAATATCTCCAAAGTGTCCGAATGGGGTAATTCCACTGCTATTACACATTGAATAAGCCTTGAAAGGTTTTGGTCCCCCATTAATAAGAACTATTTACAATAAAAATAATGAAAACAGATATACATTATAAATGTAACTGGGCTTGACTCTTGCAAGATGATCATACTCTGCAGTCATCCCTCTTCATTCTCCTCATCCTCATGTGAAGAGTACGGTTGATGGCCAAGAAACGGTTTTCACTCATGATGTAGGTGGGGAACTTGAATCGGCAGAGCGGTGACTTGCTCCATTAGTCAACTAGCGTTGATACCTTCGCCAGTCCCATGTACATCACCAGGGAAATGTACGAGAGCATGTCACCCTTGGTTGACTCCCAAACATCATCATCCTCATTGTCATCATCATCCGCTCTGGGGAATGAAGTACATTTGGTGGCCTCTCCAAAGTTACACAGTATATATCCAACTTTTACCAGCAAACAGTGGAAAACTAATTTGAAATATACTGAACAAAAATATGAACACAGCATGCAACCATTTCAAAGATGTTACTGAGTTACAGTTCATATAAGGAAATCAGTCAATTTAAATAAAGGCCCTAATCTATGGATTTTACATGACTCGGAATACAGATATCTAATACATTTTTCTTCACCTAAAGTGTCCAGGTCGGTGCCAGCATCTGTGTCCAACTCACTGAGAATTTCCTCCAAAGCTTCTTTCTTAGTATACCTGGCTTTTGTCATTTTGGCTAGTATGCTTGGTTTTGGCCTCTTTTCTTTACATCCCTGAGAATACATTTTTATGTAAAAGCGATAAAATAATCAGTTCAAAATACTATAATACTATGATGCCTTCTCTCTGAGTGTCACGCCCTGACCTATAGAACTATAGTTAGTTTGGTCAGGGTGTGCATGTTTAGTTCTAGGTTGTTGTATATCTATGTTTAGAGTCTAGTTGTTATACGTCTGTGTTTGGCCGGGTATGATTCCCAATCAGAGGCAGCTGTCGCTCGTTGTCTCTGATTGGGGATCATACTTAGGCAGCTAGTTTTCCTGCCTGGGTTGTGGGATCTTGTTCATACTCTTGTTTGGCTTGTATGTGATTTAGCCATAGTGAGTGTCACGGCACGGCACGTTACGTTGCCTTTTGTTGTTTTGTCAAGTGTTTATCCAGTTTAATAAACACGTTCGCATTGGTCTGACCCGTCTCTCAAGACCGTGACACTGAGGACCATAGCAATGGTTCACATTATGCAAAGGAGCTACTCATTCCTACATAGTCCCAACCAGGTCATCTGCATATGACTGGAAAGGTTATTTTATTGGCTACATGACTGTCCATCTTTCATTTTATCCGCTCCACAGTCTAAGGCTACACAAAAAGTTGAACGATAAAAACAAAGATGTAGTCACTGGGTGGACATTTGATGTTCTAAATCAGCCATTCGTTCTCGGAGAACATTGACAATAGAACAAAACAATTCATTTGACGCCTTCCACGTAGCTCTAGCTCAAACACAGACCAAATAGAAGATATTTAGTGAAAACAAAGTATAAAATGAACTAGTTGACTCTCTGGGCTGTGAATAGATAATGGTAGGTCACAGGCCGACAAAACATATACGTATCATCTGTGGAGTCTATGCTTTCACCAATATCAAAGTTTTTCAAGATTGATGTAGTTTTAGCTTCTAAACACTAACAAACCGTGAGTCGCAACCATCTTGAAATGGGCTTGTGGATGTGGCCTGCTTTTTTATGGCCATATGCCCATATATGGTACTAAGTATAAAACATGTATGCACTCACTAACTGTAAGTCGCTCTGGATAAGAGCGTCTGCTAAATGACTAAAATGTAAATGTAAGTCGCACCAAAGATTGTATGGTATGGCTGGAAAGCCAAGATCCCCAGCTTTCAGGAGACACTCTGTATTCACGGATAGGGGCTACCGTTCTCACAACAAATGTATATCAAGGTCCCCTATTTAGGGGAACCTACATATATTAATGGCTGTGATAGGAGAAAACTGAGGATGGATCAACAACATTATAATTACTCCACAATACTAACCTAAATGACAGTGAAAAGAAGGAAGCCTTTACAGAATACAAAAATATTCCAAAACATGTATCCTGTTTGCAATAAGGCACAAAAATAAAACTGCAAGAAATCTTGCAAAGAAATGTACTTTATGTCCTGAATACAAAGAGCTATGTTTGAGGCAAATCCAACACAACACGTCAGTGAGTACCACAGTTCATATTTTCTAGGTGGCTACATCATGTTATGGGTATGCTTGTCATTGGCAAGGACTAGGGAGTTTTTTTTAGGATAAAAAGAAACAGAATAGAGCTAAGCACAGATAAAATCCTAGAGGAAAACATGTCTCAGTCTGCTTTCCAACAGACACTGGGAGACAAACTCACCTTTCAGCAGAACAATAACCTAAAACACAAGGCCAAATATACGCTGGAGTTGCTACCAAGGTGACATTGAATGTTCCTGTATGGCCTAGTTACAGTTTTGACTTAAATTGGCTTGAAAATCTATGGCAAGACTTGAAAATGGCTGTCTAGCAATGACCAACAACTAACTTGACAGAGTTTGAGGGATTTTACATATTTTTTAAAAATGTTAGTCATTTAGCAGACGCTCTTATCCAGAGCGCACACATTTTTCATAATGTACAAATATTGTACAATCCAGGTGTGCAAAGCTCTTAGAGATGTACCCAGAAAGACTCACAGCTGTAATCACTGCCAAAGGTGATTCTAACATGTATTGACTCAGGGGTGTGAGTACTTATGTAAATGAGATATTTCTGTATTTCATTTTTAATACATTTGCTAATATTTCTAAAAACATGTTCTCACTTTGTCATTATTGTGTGTAGATGGATATTTTTGAAGGCACTGTATGTTGTTTTCTAATGATCATTTTAATTTTTTTATCAGATGGATTACACAGTGATGCATTGGATGGTTCTCTCATCGATCGGGTTCCCGCCTATCAATACCTGGGCTTTTGGATTGACAAAAATGTTACATTTAAAAAACATACAGATGAGCTAGGTAGACCCCTTTCCTGTAGTCAACTGATCAAAACGTCCTCTAGTAGCCTCATGGGTGGAATGTTGTTATTATTATTTTTAATAATATCATAATTAATAAACATTATTTCAAAAAACCCACCTAAAATCCGGTGTTTCTATGTCAAACGTTTTTGTTATATTTTAGTCTTCTGTGATGTACAGTACCAGTCAAAAGTTTGGACACACCTACTCATTCAAGGGTTTTTCTTTATTTTGTACTATTTTCTATATTGTAGAATAATAGTGAAGACATCAAAACCATTAAATAACACGTATGGAATCATGTAGTAACCAATTTTTTTTTTAACAAATCAAAATATGTTTTATATTTGATATTCTTAAAATAGCCACCCTTTGCCTTGATGACAGCTTTGCACACTCTTGGCATTCTCTCAACCATCTTCACCTGGAATGCTTTTCCAACAGTCTTGAAGGAGTTCCCACATATTCTGAGCACTTGTTGGCTGCTTTTCCTTCCGACTCATTCCAAACCATCTCAATTGGGTTGAGGTTGGGGGAGTGTGGAGTGTGGAGTGTGGAGGCCAGGTAATCTGATGCAGCACTCCATCACTCTCCATTCTTGGTAAAATAGCCCTTACACAGCCTGGAGGTGTGTTGGGTCATTGTCCTGTTGAAAAACAAATGATAGTCACACTAAGCCCAAAACAGATGGGATGGCGTATTGCTGCAGAATGCTGTGGTAGCCATGCTGGTTAATTGTGCCTTGAATTCTAAATAAATCACAGACAGTGTCACCAGCAAAGCACCCCCACACAATAACACCTCCTCCTCCATGCTTTACGGTGGGAAATACACATGCAGAGATCATCTGTTCACCCACACCACGCCTCACAAAGAGGAGGCGGTTGGAACCAAAGATCTCCAATTTGGACTCCAGACCAAAGGACAAATTTCCACCGTTCTAATATCCATTGCTCGTGTTTCTTGGCCCAAGCAAGTCTCGTCTTATTATTGGTGTCCTTTATTAGTGGTTGTTTCTTTGCAGCAATTATACCATGAAGGCCTGATTCACACAATCTCCCCAGAACAGTTGATGTTGACATGTGTCTGTGACAATGATGAGACAGCCTATAGGGAGGAGGTCAGAGACCTGGCCATGTGGTGCCCGGATAACAACCTCTCCCTCAACGTGATCAAGACAAAGGAGATGATTGTGGACTACAGGAAAAAAAGAGGACTGAGCACGCCCCTATTCTCATCGGCGGGACTGTAGTGGAACAGGTTGAGAGCTTCAAGTTCCTTGGTGTCCACATCACCAACAAACTATCATGGTCCAAACACACCAAGACAGTCATGAACAGGGCACGACAAAGCCTATTCCCCCTCAGGAGACTGAAAAGATTTGGCATGGGTCCTCAGATCCTCAAAAAGTTATACATCTGCACCATCGAGAGCATCCTCACTGGTTGCATTACTGCCTGGTATGGTAACTGCTCGACCTCCGACTGCAAGGCACTACAGGGGGTAGTGCCTACGGCCCAGTACAATACTGGGGCCAAGCTTCCTGCCATCCAGGACCTCTATACCAGGCGGTGTCAGAGGAAGTCCCTAAAAATGGTCAAGGACTCCAGCCACCCTCGTCATAGACTGTTCTCTCTGCTATCGCACTGCAAGCGGTACCAAGTCTAGGTCCAAAAGTCTTCTTAACAGTTTTTACCCCCAAGCCATAAGACTCCTGAACAGCTAATCATGGCTACCCTGACTATTTGCATTATGCTGCTGCTACTCTGTTTATTATCTATGCATAGTCACTTTAACTCTACCCACATGTACATATTACCTCAATTACCTCGACTAACCGGTGCACATTGACTCTGTACCGGTACTGTAAGGTTCTGTATTTATTCTTCTTAGTCATCCTTGTATTCTTGAACGTAGCCCTGTTTCTTTGTGTTCTTGAACGTAGCCATGTCTTTCATTTTTGTTCATTGATTTCACCTGTGTTAGTTACTCACCTGGTCTCATCAGCTCCTTATTTAGTTCAGTTCATTCTGTTTGTGCCTTGTGAGATATTGTTCGTTTTGACTCTACTAAGCCTTTTCCTAGCTTGTTTGTGAGAACCAGTTATAGCCTTCAGTCCTAGTTTTTGATTCTCATGCCTGTTTGCCTACCTGTGTATGACCATTGCCTGCCTGTGACCACAATTCCTGCCTTCTGCGAAGGCTAAATAAACACCTGCTGCGCTCTGCACGTGAATCTGCACCTTTTTTTCTCCCTGAGTATTCATTACAGAATACCTCACCAAAAAACTTGAATGGATTCAGCAGAGCTACATCGGCACCTAACCCAGCAAGAGGAGTGTATGGAGGAAATCTGCTATCTTCTCCGCCAGCATATCCCTACTCCTCCGATGCCAGGTATCGTAACCCATAGCCCTCCTTCATTCATATCCATGCCTGGAAAATATGACGGTTCGCCTGGGAAATGTCAGGGATTTCTGATGCAATGCAGCAAATACATTGAGCACAACCCCACTAACAAGAGCAGGGTGGATTTTGTTGTGTCTCTACTCACAGGCAAAGCCCTGGATTGGGCCACCGCCATATGGACTACCAACAGCACAGAACTCGGATCCGAGACCCATTTCCACACCCTCTTCAAAGAGGTATTCGATCACTCTCCTTCCGGTCATCCTATAGGAGACCTCCTCATAGAACTTCAACAAGGACACAATTCTGCTGCCGAGTATGCCCTCGAGTTCCGCACCATGGCTGCAGGGAGTGGATGGAGTGAGGCTGCTTTACTTACCGTCTACCGAAGAGGGCTCAACGGGGAACTTCAGGCTGAGCTGGCCTGTAGAGGTGACCTTCAGGATTTAAATCAATACATTCGTATGTCCATCTCCATCGACCACCTCATCGCCGACCGTCAAAGAACTCTGCCACCCAGGGACCTGAAACCTTCTTTTTCCATGATGCCGTCCTCCTGTCCGAGTCTTCCAGAGCCCATGCAGTTGGGCCATGCTCCTCTCCCATGTATCGAACGTCAAAGGCGGATCCAAGAAGGGCTCTGCCTATACTGTGAAGGGAAAGATCATCTACTCAGCCATTGTCCTATTCACCCCCACAGAGAGATGAGAAGGGTCCCTCCGCTGCCATGCAGATAGGCGTGTCCTTATTTCTAAATATCTCCCAGAAGCAATTCTCCATCCCAGTATTGATAACCGCGAAGGGGGTTACTAAGTACGTAGAGGGCTTGATTGATTCGGGAGCAGCAGGTAATTTTATCGATCACCAGCTAGTACAAGAGCTTGACATTGATCTAACACCTGTCACCCCTCCCTTAAAGATTAACACCCTGGACGGGCAGTCATTGGGCACTGGCTTCATTACGCACCTGACACAGAGCGTCACCCTCCAGATTGGAGGCTTCCACACCGAAACCATTAAACTCATGGAACTCTCACCCCCCAAACAGCCACTCATCCTTGGACACCCCTTGCTTTGTCGTCACGACTCTGCCATCTCATGGCGACAAGGTGAACTACTGTCCTGGTCTTCTACCTGCTTCACCAGTTGTCTCAGCCTACCCTGCAGAGCAACCACCATTGAGGACTCTGCCTCTGCAGTGCCACCCACCATACCATCTGAATACACCCAGTACAGCAATGTCTTCAGCAAAATCAAGGCCTCCCCTCTGCCACCACATCACCCAGGGGACTTTGCTATTGACTTACTCCCTGGAGTGTCCCCACCGAAGGGCCGTGTTTACCCCCTATCTATCCCAGAAAACGAGGCAATGGAGAACTACATTGATGAAGCACTCGTCCTTCTTCTTCCCCGGCTGCATCCAGCTTCTTCTTCGTTGGTAAAAAGGACAGTGGTCTCCATCCATGTATTGATTACCGTTCCCTGAAAGACGTCATGGTCAAGAACCGTTTCCCTCTTCCTCTGATCCCAGCGACCCTTGAACAAGTGGGCCACGCCAGCATCTATACAAAACTCGACCTGCAAAGTGCATATAATCTTGTCCGTATACATGAGGGCAACGAATGGAAGACTGCCTTTATCACTGCACAATGGCACTACAAATACTTGGTCATGCCCTACGGCCTTACTAACGCCCCTGCCGTCTTCCAATCCTTTATGAACGAGGTTTTCCAGGATATGATCAACTGCTTTCTCATCGTCTACATTGATGACATCCTGATTTACTCCCTCCCTGAAGGAACACATATAGCATGTACAAAATGTTATTCAAGGGCTCCTTGAACATAACCTTTATGTGAAGACTGAAAAGAGCACCTTCCATGTATCCTCTGTAAACTTCCTCTGATTCGTACTGACATCTGGAGGGGTCAGCATGGATGAGAACAAAGTCACCGCCATCAGTAACTAGCCCAAACTCACCACCATTAAGGAACTCAGTTTCAATGGGTTCTCCAACTTCTATCGCCGGTTCATTCGGACCTTCAGTTCTACTGCCGCTCCCCTCACTGCCCTTACCAGCCAAAAGACTCAGATCCTTCAATGGACTGATACTGCCCTGACTGCTTTCAACAACTTAAAATGCCTCTTCACCTCAGCTCCTGTCCTTTGCCAACCTGATCCGACCCTTCCTTTCACCCTGGACGTGGATGCCTCCGAAGTAGGAGTAGGAGCCATACTCTCTCAGCGGGTGGGAACACCTCCAAAATCACATCCCTATGCCTTTTTCTCCAGGAAGTTATCCGACGCTGAGAGGAATTACGATGTGGGGAACAGAGAACTCCTCAACATCAAGCTGTCCCTCGAGGAGTGGCGACACTGGTTGGAGGGCACACAACATCCCTTTCTCGTCCTAACAGATCATCGTAATCTGGACTATATCAGAGGGGCCAAGAGGTTGAACTCCAGACAAGCCTGCTGGAATCTCTTCTTCACACGCTTCCATTTTCATGTTACTTACATCCCTGGAAAGAAAAACGTAAATGCTGATGCTCTCTCCCGCCAGTTTGACCTTCTGACCTGTAACTCAGACCCTACACCCATTCTTCCTTCCTCTTGCATTATGGGACCGGTACAGTGGGAGGTTCACTCTGCCATACAAGAAGCCCTAACCTCAGACCCGGCTCCTCCTGAGACACCAGCTGGGAAAAGTTACGTACCAGCAGCTGTTAGACCCCAACTGATGCAGTGGTGTCACACGTCCTTGGGGTCAGGACATCCGGGCATTACACGAACCACCGAACTTCTAGCCCGTAAATTCTGGTGGTCCTCACTGGCATCCGACATAAGGGATTACGTACTCTCCTGTCCAGTCTGCGCCCAAACCAAAAGCCTTCGTCATCTCCCTTCTGATAAGCTTCAACCTTTGCCAATCCCTCATAGACCCTGGTCCCACATAGCTGTTGACTTCATCACAGACCTTCCTGAATCCTCTGGTAACACCACTATCCTTGTCATAGTAGACCGTTTTTCAGAAATGTGTCGTCTGGTTCCTCTTCCTCATTTACCTAACGCCATGGAATTGGCTGAGTGTATGTTCCAGCAGGTGTTCCGTCTGTATGGGATTCCGGAGGACATCGTCTCTGACCGCGGGCCCCAGTTTGTCTCCCGGGTGCGGCGATCCTTCTGTGACCGACTGGGGGTCACCCTCAACATTTAGTAAAATGGATTTAAATTTCCCTGTGTTTAAATCACCGGCCACGAGATGCGCCACCTCTGTATGTGCATTGTCTTGTTTGCTTATAGCCCTATACAGCTTGTTGAGTGCGGACTTAGTGCCAGCATTGGTTTTTGGTGGTAAATAGACAGCTACGAAATATATAGATAAAAGCTATCTTAGTTAATAGTATGGTCTGCAGCTTATCATGAGGTATTTTAACGGCAAGCAAAAACTCAAGACTTCCTTAACATTAGAGATTGCGCACAAGCTGCTTTTAACAAAGAGACACACAGCCTCCCGAGTGGCGCAGCGATCTAAGGCGTCACTACAGATCCGGGTTTGATCCCGGGCTGTGTCGCAGCCGGCCGCAACCAGGAGACTCATGAGGCGGCGCACAATTGGCTCAGTGTGTCCGGGTTAGGGGAGGGCTGGGATGTCCTTGTCCAATCGCGCTCTAGCGATTTCTTGTGGCTGCCGGGCGCATGCACGCTGACTTCAGGTCGCCAGCTGTACGGTGTTTCTTCTGACACATTGGTGTGGCTGGCTTCCGGGTTAAGCGGGCAGTGTCAAGAAGCAGTGCGGCTTGGTGGTCGTGTTTCGGAGGACGCATGGCTCTCGACCTTCGCCTCTCCCGAGTCCATACGGGAGTTGCAGTAACGGGACAAGACTGTAACTACGAATTTGATATCACGAAAATTGGGGAGAAAAAGAGACATAAAAAAAAAAAAGAGACACACCCTCCCCCTTAGTCTTACCCGAGGCTGCCGTCCGGATGGACAAACCTGCGAGATACAGTGGGGAAAAAAAGTATTTAGTCAGCCACCAATTGTGCAAGTTCTCCCACTAAAAAGATGAGAGAGGCCTGTAATTTTCATCACAGGTACACGTCAACTATGACAGATAAAATGAGGAAAAAATCCAGAAAATCACATTGTAGGATTTTTAATGAATTTATTTGCAAATTATGGTGGAAAATAAGTATTTGGTCACCTACAAACAAGCAAGATTTCTGGCTCTCACAGACCTGTAACTTCTTCTTTAAGAGGCTCCACTGTCCTCCACTCGTTACCTGTATTAATAGCACCTGTTTGAACGTGTTATCAGTATAAAAGACACCTGTCCACAACCTCAAACAGTCACACTCCAAACTCCACTATGGCCAAGACCAAAGAGCTGTCAAAGGACACCAAAAACAAAATTGTAGACCTGCACCAGGCTGGGAAGACTGAATCTGCAATAGGTAAGCAGCTTGGTTTGAAGAAATCAACTGTGGGAGCAATTATTAGGAAATGGAAGACATACAAGACCACTGATAATCTCCCTCGATCTGGGGCTCCACGCAAGATCTCACCCCGTGGGGTCAAAATGATCACAAGAACGGTGAGCAAAAATCCCAGAACCACACGGGGGGACCTAGTGAATGACCTGCAGAGAGCTGGGACCAAAGTAACAAAGACTACCATCAGTAACACACTACGCCGCCAGGGACTCAAATCCTGCAGTGCCAGACGTGTCCCCCTGCTTAAGCCAGTACATGTCCAGGCCCGTCTGAAATTTGCTAGAGTGCATTTGCATGATCCAGAAGAGGATTGGGAGAATGTCATATGGTCAGATGAAACCAAAATAGAACTTTTTGGTAAAAACTCAACTCGTCGTGTTTGGAGGACAAAGAATGCTGAGTTGCATTCAAAGAACACCATACCTACTGTGAAGCAAGGGGGTGGAAACATCATGCTTTGGGGCTGTTTTTCTGCAAAGGGACCAGGACGACTGATCCGTGTAAAGGAAAGAATGAATGGGGCCATGTATCGTGAGATTTTTTGTGAAAACCTCCTTCCATCAGCAAGGGCATTGAAGATGAAACGTGGCTGGGTCTTTCAGCGTGACAATGATCCCAAACACACCGCCCGGGCAACGAAGGAGTGGCTTTGTAAGAAGCATTTCAAGGTCCTGGAGTGGCCTAGCCAGTCTCCAGATGTCAACCCCATAGAAAATATTTGGAGGAAGTTGAAAGTCTGTGTTGCCCAGCGACAGCCCCAAAACATCACTGCTCTAGAGGAGATCTGCATGGAGGAATGGGCCAAAATACCAGCAACAGTGTGTGAAAACCTTGTGAAGACTTACAGAAAACGTTTGACCTGTGTCATTGCCAACAAAGGGTATATAACAAAGTATTGAGAAACTTTTGTTATTGACCAAATACTTATTTTCCACCATAATTTGCAAATAAATTCATTAAAAATCTTACAATGTGATTTTCTGGATTTTTTTTTCTAATTTTGTCTGTCATAGTTGACGTGTACCTATGATGAAAATTACAGGCCTCTCTCATCTTTTTAAGTGGGAGAACTTGCACAATTGGTGGCTGACTAAATACTTTTTTTCCCCACTGTATATATTATCCATGTCCTTGTTCAGCCAAGACCCCGAGAAACAGAATATTACAGTTCTTCAGGTCTTGTTGATAGGATAGTCTTGAACAGAGGGCAATGGAGGTCTAATTATTCGCCAACGTTATGTTGTTAGGAGTCCGCCTTGCCTGCCTCTTTTTTGCCGCCGCTTCCTCTATCGAGTCCGGGGATTAGGGCCTGGTCTGGATTAAGCAGATCGTCCAGAACTTTATATTATATACAACAAAAGTTAAGATCAGCATAAAAAAACCACACAAAATAGCAGAAATGGTCAGGAGCACGTAAAACGGCAGCCATTCACTGCAACGCCATCACACATGCCTCTCCCTAAACATATTGTACATTCAACTTTCCTGCCAGCTCTTGACTATGGTGACACCATTCATCAGAATGCAGCAGCCTCTACTCTAAAACCTTTGGAGGCAGTCTACCATAGTGCACTTCGCTTTATCACAGGTGACAGGTTTAATACTGATCACTGAATCCGGTCACACTTTATTTGGATAGTCCGGATTTTTCATCTGTAGATGCGCTACAGATGGTCATACTGTCAACTATTGGTTGATAAGCAACTGCTTGTTAAGGTTATGGTTAGGTTTAGAATAAAGGTAAGGGTTAAAACTCCCTAGAGTCGATTGACGCACCGCATCCGCCTATGTCGCCCTTCTGCATCTGCGGTGAAAGGTGGCAGAGCTAGAGCGATGTTTGTCAGACTGCGAGACGTCCCGAAAATCGGTCTTCTCACAAAAACGTCTGTAGAGTTCGAACTACAGCTTTCCTATTTCTCCTAGATATAGGACAAACACTTTAAAACCTTGTTTCTTCTTATTTATTTTTTGACTGTCTTTTTTGTGTTATTCAGTGCATTTCTCTGTGCTATAGCAATAAAGGCCACATTCAATATTTTATCAAATATTTTTGATATATATTTTTTGTGATACCTAAAGGTGTCCTAAAATTCAAAATAAAATTGCTAAATGATCCATAGTATGACCAGGGACGGCTTGTTCAATAGGGCGATATGGGCGACGCACTGCCAAACGGGAAAAGGAAGGGATTTTTTTTCTAATCAATTATAAAAAAAAAATATATATATATATATATATTTTTTTTATAAATGTATAAAAAATTATATCACGGCAACAGCAGTTATCAGTGTTCACGTCTGATCTGCCAGCCACTAAATGTCAAATCAGGCTAAAGTCGTGCTTCAAATGGCCCCGCCCGTTTTTGGGCGATTTCAGTCAGGTTGAAAATCGCCCAGAAGTCTCTCATAGCCTGTCATGTAAAATTAATTTTTTTCACATTTCAAAGCTTTCAATACATTCTCTATGGGTGTCTGTGTGCATGCACTTACGCTTTCGTCATACGTGACGTAACGTTGAACGTAACTAAGACAATGGCGGCTATCAGCGTCTATGTTGCGACCTGCAGTGTGGCGTTATTTTATGTTTTTAATTTGTAGACTTAGTTTACAAACATTCTGCAAACATTCTGCTTTGGACTGATCTTCGGTTTTGGACTGATCTTGTTGATCGTGTACATACCCGCTACGAACGGACTAAATAATGAAAACGCTGCTGGCAGAGAGGTGGAGCCGGCCACCTTCACCCTGGTCAGAGCGGACCGCGATCCTGGTAAGAGAGCGACTGTACCCCCGACATTGAACTGCTTTCTGTGTCATTGAACCTTACTATTGTTGATAAAACAAGTTTACTGGAGAACGGAGAAAAAGTAGAGACTTTTGGACAAGGTGGATAATTGTATAATATAAGGCAGTTTATTCAGAGGTAAAGATATCTGCAATCGCGTTCACGGACCCGTTCGTCAAACTCTTAGGGAGCTATAAATCAAGCCCCATTACTTACCATATCAGATAAGAGAAATTGCTGCAGCTACATATATTTTACATCCTGGCCCTACATAGTTCACTATTTGCATCACTTACCAAAATATTACATGTGGTCATATATGCTTGGAAAGTGGAGATGCCATAGAACGTCAAAAAAGTAAACATTGCTGGAGACGCATTGCGTTTGCTAGCGAAGAGATTTGTTGTGGCAAATGAACTTGGGCTGGGAATTGCCAGGAACCTCACGATAAGATATATGCATCAGCATTGCGAGTCTCATGATTCTATACGTATTGCGATTCGATACTGTGATTTTATTGCGCACCATATGTCTGTTGCAGAGGGATCAGAAAGCCATGAGAACGAGTTTTGATCAGTCATGGAAATAAAAGTGCTGAAAACAAATTGGCTCCCAATGTGAAAAGATTGAGAACAAGCTATGAAGGAACAATAATGGTGTTTTGGTGCAGGTACAGCCAACTAGCGCTAAAATATTGCGATATTGTCAATACAGTATATCGTAAAGTATCACTATGTAACTCGATTTCTTTCACCCCAATCCCTCAAATTAACGGTAAATAACTGAATTGTTTGCCCCACATTTAGCTAAGATGATTAGCTAGCCAGCTAAAATGTTTTATTTAGTTAGCAGTCGCATCTACAATAGTTTACTGTCAATAACATGTCTCCAAAAATGACGTGGTGTCTCCAATTGTGTTGACATTTTACAATTGCAATGCGCATCCATGAGTATCCACTTTCTGTAGCTCAGCTGGTAGAGCATGGTGCTTGTAACGCCAAGGTAGTGGGTTCGATCCCCGGGACCACCCATACACAAAAATGTATGCACGCATGACTGTAAGTCGCTTTGGATAAAAGCGTCTGCTAAATGGCATATTATTATTATTATTATTATTATTATTCTGAAGAGAGCCCCGAAACATTGTGTGCAGACATTTTATGCAATAAATGAAGTAGGTTCAATCTAGTAGTTCTGATCTTCTGATTGGTCCTGATGAGTTGGGCGAGGTCCCCTCCAGGCTACTGTCACTGTTGCATTGGCTCTGAGTCGGGTTCTCTGTCTTCAAATGTTCAGCCTAAGAGAGGGGATTTTTGTGTGTGTGTGTGTGTGTGTGTGTGTTTAACAGTGATGATGTGTGTGTGTGTGTGTGTTTGTGTGTGTGTGTGTCCTCAGAGCAAGAACTCGTGAGTTGGAAGAACTGAGAGGCCTATGGCGTGGGTGTTGTCCTTGGCCACCTGCTGACAAGGCTGACAAGATAGGACCCTTTTGTCCATTGTTATTGGATAGGAACATAACTTATAACCAGCTCCTGACCTAAATAGATCTTAGCACAACATTTTACTCAACATATCATATTCCATATTCACTATAACAAATATATTTACTACGACATTAGCAAGAACCGCCACATCCTCAGCCGGCTAATCCAGTGTGTGAAGTTTTGCGGAGTGTTTGAGTTAGCTTGCGAGGCAAAGATGAAACTGAGGGCTCCACCAACCCTGGTAAGCCAACACTTTTGAGATCAGTTAATAAATGCTTCTGGTATTGACTTATATGCTGCCCCTGTCTTCATGTTGTTGCTGGACATATCTTTTTTTAAATGTGTGTAGGTCACCTAAATCATCAGAAAAATTGCCCCTCCTGAGAATTTTTTCAGGAGCCGCCACTGAGTATGACCATCTTCAAACAATTCCATATGTCAGCTTAGAACCCCCCCCTTCAGGACCTCTGTTTTTGACTGGCTGCCCATGCCAGTTAATCATGCCAGTTCTTTTGTAGACAGGCAGCATATAGGGCAGCCGTGGACAGTCGTTCATCAAAACTGATGTTACTGGGTTTTCCTTCTCTCACACTCGTCTCATCCTTCTCAGTTGCTCAGTTCAGTATTGGGTTGTGATGGAACGAGGGGGTCAACTAGTTGTGCTGAGACTGAGACTGTCCTTATATGGACACCATAAATAGGATAGATTAGAGGACACAACTACCTCACGCTTGCTCCTATTGTTTAACTCTAACCCGTATATCCGGTGGATGATATGGAGATCATTGATCTTCAGAAGAAAATGAGACGTCCTATTTTCCTGTTCCCACACACACACATACTTAGACACACACACATACATGCACGCATGCACACACTCCTCCACCCCGATAGTCCACGTTCCTTACACACAGTCCAAGAATAATACAAGCTTTTATGGGCACATTATGGGACACGTCCGTGTGTGTGTGTGTGTGTGTGTGTGTGTGTGTGTGTGTGTGTGTGTGTGTGTGTGTCTGGGACACAGCATGCCGGTGGAGCTCGGCGAGGTGAACCTCTTCAAGATTAATCAACCCTGCCATTGTGTACGCTTCCTGGGAAATTGATGTAAGCAAAATGCTAAGAGACTTAATTCATAAATAAATCACACAATAAACAATGGTGTTTGTGTTGTCTGTAGCAGGGGCGATGCAATACGTTAGCAAGGGAAACCAGATTTACACTCACTGCACATTACAGAGAAGTGAGACTGCGAGAGACAATAAATATGCATTACGGCGAAGGCAGTAATACAACAGGACAGAGAAAAAGGAGGGTGAAAAAGAGTGCATGCATGCGTGCGTGTGTGGTCCCATGTGGTTCAGTTGTTAGAGCATGGCACTTGCAATGCCAAGGTTGTGGGTTTGATTCCCACAGGGGACCAGTATGAGTAGGGGGAAGGAGTGTGTGAGGGTACTGAACTAACATTGTGTGCCATTGTTGAGAAGAATGGATACGTGACAGTGAGATGGGGCTTCCTGTTGTTAAGTGGGGGGCAGATTGAGGGCTGTGTGTGTGTCCATGTGCAGGAGTAATTGAAGGCTTTGTGGTGTTTGTGTGTGTGTGTGGGCACGTCTGTCTGAGTGTGTTGTGTCTGTGTCTATCTGCGTGTGAGGGATGGCATGTGGCACTCTCCCCTCTCTCTCACACACACTCCTTGTGCCTGAGGAGTGAGATGACATTCTCTGCTATAAGGATTAATGGGTTTTACTCTGTGTCTCGGTTGCTAGTCAAAGGAGCCAAACACTATATGAAAAGGAACTGATGAAGATAGATGTTACACAGATCAGTATCCCCTAGCCTAAAAGTTTGCCTTCTATTAGTTTCAATGGGTCATTTTGGTGCCAGAGGACCGTGATGTTGCTTTGGGGTCATTGTTGGGGCCAGTATGTCTATGGAAAGACTTACACAGACAAAATAAAGGCATTTATTACACCCCTGCCATATTAAAATGCTTGAGATTTTAAACTTCTTCCCCTCTGGGGGGATTCGATGCTAGCAACCCTGCATAGGGCTACCTGCCATTACATCATCTGGGTCCAAGGATCTTCCCTTGAAGATGAGGCCACTCCACAAACTATTAAAAAAACATATATATTGCATTCCATCTTTGTTGTTGATTCAACCTGTACTCGATTGAACTTGATAGTATTCACAACAGTAAGAGAAATTCCACTAGGTCAAATTTAAAGGTGCACTATATCATCATTTAATCTCAAAATGAACCCAGAGGTTATTTGATATGTGAGGTTTGAAATGTCAATGAGATTACATTTTTGATTGGAATGATTACATAGTGAACCATTAAAATACTATTTAGTGATGGAGCAATTGGCCATTTTCTTCCTAGGTAGAACCTTGAAGCCAATAATGATGTTATGTTTGGGAGTACAGTTGCATCATAGGTTGCCAGTTCTTTGAGCCTGATGTCAGTAATGTTATATTGCATCGTGCACTGTCAGTTCTTTGAGCTTGATGTCAGTAATGTTATGTTGCATCGTGGGTTGCCAGTTAACTGTAAACTGTCGCTAGTCTTTCGCTCTGGTTGGACATGGTTTTGTGAATGAAAGGGAGGCAGAAAGATGAAAGGGAGGCAGAAAGATGAAAGAATAATCCAAACAGTGATCCCTTCCTCTCATTGTCTAACAGAGTGATTCATTCATACTTCATGAGAATTTGAAAAGGTCTGTAATAAATGATCTGTGAAGCGTTAATTAAGTATTATTAATCAATTAGTAATAAAAAAGGGGCTTCAGAGTCGTTTAGGAGAGTGATATTAATGTGCCTTGACTGGCTGCTCTGATAGTATCACAAGGGAGCTAGTTCACAGGTCTCTTGAATAATTTATTTCTCTCTTTCTGTCCTTCGCTTAAACACAATCTCTCTCTGTCTCTCTCACTCATTATCGCCACTTGTCTTTTTTCTTTACCTCTGCCTCTCTCTACACCTCTTTGTTCTACCCATCCCGCTCTTATTCTTTCTCCCCCTCTCTCAGTCTTCTTACCTCTGCTCTGTCGACTCACTTTCTCTCTGTCTTCGTTCTACCTCTTTCCCCTTCCTCTTTTTCACTCCGTCTTCCTTTCTGTCTGCACCCTTTCTTCCCCCTCCTCCCTCCCTCGCTCTCTCCCCACCCCTGCCCTGTCGATGCCTCACTCTCACCACATGACCTTTTTAACCCTTTTTTCTCCCACCACACTTATCGACTAGCCTTGCAAAGCCGCCTGATCCCACAAGCTTACATTAAATGCTGCACGTACTGTATATCAGCCTGGTAGGGCTGTGAAGGCATGAGCCTGGTCCGATCACCATTTCTTCAGACCAATCAGCGTCCTTTGATGAACTATGAGGACCACAATGGAAATACGTTTTCAAACTTTTTTGTATCATCCTTGATGATTGTACATGCATTATCTACATGTGTGGTTGTATTGTGTTTTAAATTGTAAAATAAATCTATCTATCTATCTATTTATCTAACTATGAGGGTGGTTTACATGATGACAACCACAAAAAGTGCCTGTAATAGGGCACGAAAACAAACGACAGTAACAACAATGGCTGCTCTTGGGGAGCTTAGCGTTTGTATTTGTATTTATTATGGACCCCCATTGCCAAGGCAGCAGCTACTCTTCCTGGGGTCCAGCAAAATTAAGGCAGTTATACATTTTAAAAACATTACAATATATTCATAACAGATTTCACAACATATCAAGTGTGTCGCCTCAGGCCTCTACTCTACTACAACATATCTATTACACAAAATCCATGTCTACATGGGTGTATGTTGTCGTGTGTTTGTATGCATTTGTCTATGTTTCTGTTGCTTCACAGTCCCCGCTGTTCCATAAGGTTTATTTATATATGTTTTTAAATCAAATTTTACTGCTGGCATGAATTACTTGATGTGGAAAAGAGTTCCATGTAGTCATGGCTCTATGTAGTACTGTGCGCCTCCCATAGTCTGTTCTTGACTTGGGGACTGTGAAGAGACCTCTGGTGGCATGTCTTGTGGGGTATTCATGGGTGTCCGAGCTGTGTGCCAGTAGTTCAAACATACAGCTCGGTGCCTTCAACATTTCAATACCTCTCAAAAATACAAGTAGTGATGAAGTCAATCTCTCCTCCATTTTGAGCCAGGAGAGATTGACATGCATATTATTAATGTTAGCTCTCTGTGTACATCCAAGGGCCAGCCGTGCTGCCCTGTTTTGAGCCAATTGCAATTTTCCTAAGTCCTAAGGTCCTCTTTGTGGCAACTGACCACACGACTGAGCAGTAGTCCAGGTGTGACAAAACTAGGGCCTGTAGGAACTGCCTTGTTGATAGTGCTGTTAAGAATGCAGAGCTGCAATTTATTATGGACAGACTTCTCCCCATCCTAGGGACTGTTGTATCAATATGTTTTTTTTACCATGACAGTTTACAATCCAGGGTTACTCCAAGCAATTGAGTCTCCTCAACTTGCTCAATTTCCACATTATTCATTATAAGATTGAATTGAGGTTTAGGGTTTAGTGAATGATTTGTCCCAAATACAATGCTTTTAGTTTTAGAAATATTTTGGACTAACTTATTCCTTGCCACCCATTCTGAAACTAACTGCAGCTCTTTGTTAAGTGTTGCTGTCATTTCAGTCGTTGTGGTAGCTGACGTGTATAGTGTTGAGTCATCCGCATAGATAGACACACTGGCTTTAATCAAAGCCAGTGGCATGTCGTTAGTAAAGATTGAAAAAAGTAAGGGGCTTAGACAGCTGCCCTAGACAGCCTAGACAGGCTTCCATTAAAGAACACCCTCTGTGTTCTGTTTAACAGGTAACTCTTTATCCACAATATAGCAGGGGGTGTAAAGACATAACACATACATTTTTCCAGCAACAGACTACAGTCGTGGTCAGAAGTTTTGAGAATGACACAAGTATTGGTCTTCACAAAGTTTGCTGCTTCAGTGTTTTTAGATATTTTTGTCAGATGTTGCTATGGTATACTGCAGTATATTTACAAACATTCCATAAGTGTCAAAGGCTTTTATTGACAATTACATTACGTTTATGCAAAGAGTCAATATTTGCAGTGTTGACCCTTCTTTTTCAAGACCTCTGCAATCCGCCCTGGCATGCTGTCTATTAATTTCTGGGCCACATCCTGACTGATGGCAGCCTATTCTTACATAATCAATGCTTGGAATTTGTCCAAATTTGTGGGTTTTTGTTTGTCCACCCGCCTCTTGAGGATTGACCACAAGTTCTCAATGGGATTAAGGTCTGGGGAGTTTCCTGGCCATGGACCCACAATGTCGATGTTTTGTTCCCCAAGCCACTTAGTTATGACTTTTGCCTTATGGCAAGGTGCTCCATCATGCTGGAAAAGGCATTGTTCGTCACCAAACTGTTCTTGGATGGTTGGGAGAAGTTGCTCTCGGAGGATGTGTTGGTACCATTCTTTATTCATGGCTGTGTTCTTAGGCAAAATTGTGAGTGAGCCCACTCCCTTGGCTGAGAAGCAACCCCACACATGAATGGTCTCAGGATGCTTTACTGTTGGCATGACACAGGACTGATGGTAGCGCTCACCTTGTCTTCTCCGGACAAGCTTTTTTCCAGATGCCCCAAACAATCGGAAAGGGGATTCATCAGAGAAAATGACTTTACCCCAGTCCTCAGCAGTCCAATCCCTGTACATTTTGCAGAATATCAGTCTGTCCCTGATGTTTTTTCTGGAGAGAAGTGGCTTCCTCGCTGCCCTTCTTGACAACAGGCCATCCTCCGAAAACCTTCGCCTCACTGTGCGTGCAGATGCACTCACACCTGCCTGCTGCCATTCCTGAGCAAGCACTGCACGGGTGGTTCCCCGGTCCTGCAGCTGAATGAACTTTAGGAGACAGTCCTGGCACTTGCTGGACTTTCTTGGGCGCCCTGAAGCCTTCTTCACAACAATTTAACCTCTCTCCTTGAAGTTCTTGATGATCCGATAAATGCTTGATTTAGGTGCAATATTACTAGCAGAATATCCTTGCTTGTGAAGCCCTTTTTGTGCAAAGCAATGATGACGGCACGTGTTTCCTTGCAGGTAACCATGGTTAACAGAGGAAGAACAATGATTTCAAGCACCACCTTCCTTTTAAAAATCCCTGTCTGTTATTCTAACTCAATCAGCATGACAGAGTGATCTCCAGCCTTGTCCTCGTCAACACTCTCACCTGTGTTAACGAGAGAATCACTGACATGATGTCAGCTGGTCCTTTTGTGGCAGGGCTGAAATGCAGTGGAAATGTTTTTGGGGATTAAGTTAATTTTAATTGGCAAAGAGGGTCTTTGCAATTAATTGCAATTCATCTGATCACTCTTCATAACATTCTGGAGTATACAGTGAGGGAAAAAAGTATTTGATCCCCTGCTGATTTTTGACATGATCAGTCTATAATTTTAATGGTATGTTTATTTGAACAGTGAGAGACAGAATAACAACAACAAAAATCCAGAAAAACGCATGTCAAAAATGTTATAAATTGATTTGCATTTTAATGAGGGAAATAAGTATTTGACCCCCTCTCAATCAGAAAGATTTCTGGCTCCCAGGTGTCTTTTATACAGGTAACGAGCTGAGATTAGGAGCACACTGTTAAAGGGAGTGCTCCCAATCTCAGTTTGTTACCTGTATAAAAGACACCTGTCCACAGAAGCAATCAATCAATCAGATTCCAAACTCTCCACCATGGCCAAGAACAAAGAGCTCTCCAAGGATGTCAGGGAAGAGATTGTAGACCTACACAAGGCTGGAATGGGCTACAAGACCATCGCCAAGCAGCTTGGTGAGAAGGTGACAACAGTTGGTGCGATTATTCGCAAATGGAAGAAACATAAAAGAACTGTCAATCTCCCTCGGCCTGGGGCTCCATGCAAGATCTCACCTCGTGGAGTTGCAATGATCATGAAGGACTGAAATCCTTTGACAATGAACATCTGAATGATTCAGAGGAGTACTGGGTGAACGTGTTGTGGTCAGATGAGACCAAAATCGAGCTCTTTGGCATCAACTCAACTCGCCGTGTTTGGAGGAGGAGGAATGCTGCCTATGACCCCAAGAACACCATCCCCACCGTCAAACATGGAGGTGGAAACATTATGCTTTGGGGTGTTTTCCTGCTAAGGGGACAGGACAACTTCACCGCATCAAAGGGACGATGGACGGGGCCATGTACCTTTAAATCTTGGGTGAGAACCTCCTTCCCTCAGCCAGGGCATTGAAAATGGGTCGTGGATGGGTATTCCCAAAACACACGGCAAAGGCAACAAAGGAGAAAATGTCACTAGAAAACCTAGTAAAAATACGCAAATGCAGCTACTTTGCTGTTATTCTGGTAGAACGTTTTGACGTCACTGTAAGTTAGCCATAGTTGGCTAGCTCGCAAGCAAGGGATAAGAACGTTGCCAGCCAGTATGGCAATGGAACATTTAGAACAAGCGACTGGGTCGCGTCCATAGATACAGAACAAAAAGAATGAACGATTGGGTCGCGTCTAGCGACCCTAAATTTGTGTCGGGACTATATCTTGTGGAAGGATGAAGTAGGACAAATAAATTAATCAAAATAACGTTTTTATTGAAAATATGTCAATCATTATTTGAATATGTTGATAACCCGTTGTATAAAAGTGACAATGCCCTCGAAGCCGGTGTTTATTTTATATATTGGCACGGTTAGTCTCAGGCCTAATAACACCTGTACCAATATATTCAACAAACACCGGCTCTCGGGCATTATCACTTAACAGTCAAACAGCATTTTTTCAAAAGTTTACTTAGGGTCGGCTATTTGAGCCAGTTAAGGGGGCTTTTTTCTATTCTTAGGTAGGGGAATAACTTTTGCTTCCCTACAGGCCTGAGGGCACACACTTTCTAGTGGGCTTAAATTGAAGATATGGCAAATAGGAGTGGCAATATCGTCCGCTATTATCCTCACTCATTTTCCATCCAAGTTGTCAGACCCCAGTGGCTTGTCATTGTTGATAGACAATAATACTTTTTTCACCTATTCCACACTTACTTTACGGAATTCAAAATTACAATGCTTGTCTTTCATAATTTGGTCAGATATACTTGGATGTGTAGTGTTTGCTAATCTTGCCAATGAAAAAATCATTAAAGTAGTAGGCAATATCAGTGGGTTTTGTGATGAATGACTCATCTGATTCAATGAATGATGGAGCGGAGTTAGCCTTTTAGCCCAAAATGTCATTTAAGGTGCTCCAAAGCTTTTTACTATCATTCTTTATGTCATTTATCTTTGTTTCATAGTGTAGTTTCGTCTTCTTTTTATTCAGTTTAGTCACATGATTTCTCAATTTGCAGTAAGTTTGCCAATCGGTTGTACAGCCAGACCTATTTGCCATCTCTTTTGCCTCATCCCTCTCAACCATACCATTTTTCAATTCCTCATCAATCCACGGGGATTTAACACCTTAATGGATTCATGCTTATTAGTAACTGGGATAAGCAATTTCATAAATGTGTCAAGTGCAGCGTCTGGTTGCTCGTCATTACACACCATGGACCAACAAATATTATTCACATCAACAACATAGGAATGACTACAAAACTTATTGTATGACCTCTTATATACAATATTAGGCCCAGCCTTTGGAACTTTGTGTTTCCTAGATATGGCTACTATATTGTGATCACTACATCCGATGGATTTGGATACTGCTTTCAAACTAATTTCAGCAGCATTAGTAAAGATATGATCAATACATGTTGATGATTTCATTCCTGTACTGTTTGTAACTACCCTGGTAGGTTGATTGATAACCAGAACCAGGTTGCAGGCACTAGTTACAGTTTGAAGCTTTCTCTTGAGTGGGGCAGCCTGATGCAAGCTAGACACTGCTATAGCATCAGTTATTATAGCTATCAGAACTGAAGGGCATTACTGCATTGAAAAAAACAGCATGTAACTGCACTGAACCTGACTGGGTTCGGCAAGAGCTTGATTTACCAGCTGGCGCCACTGGTAGTCAAGAAAATGGGACGGCTCGAGAACCGAATACACATAGTCGTGTCGCCGTTGTTAGCCCTCATGGAGGACCAGATCAGAGAGGCTACGAAGCTGGGGTCACTGCTATGCAGATCGGTGTAAATAATGACGCGGACATCCTCCATGGACGTTGCCATATTGCCTTTCAGTAGCCCAGAGTCTTGGATGATTGAGGAAACATCATTGGGATTATCATTGATGAGGTTCGCATACAAATGGAATATAGCTAGCTACATAAAATAATATCAAACAAATGTTGAAGATAGCAGCTAGTGCATGAATAAACAACTTTCTCAAAGACAATAATCTAGCAAGTCCATAACTATATATGCTATTATTAAACTTTCTGATCAAGACTCTCATTGTTGGATCTTATTTTCATTGTTGGATCTTCCAGGGGAGAGGGTGCAAAAGGGGAGCCCACCTTCAGAGAGAGCTTTGCAAAGCTGGGAGAACTTTGATCCATTGCCAAAGAGGGTGAGTAAACCTTGTTACCCAATACAACCACTGCCAGTTCATGTTCTGGGTCCATATTCATGAATTGCCTCAGAGTATGCTGATCAAGGATCAGATTCCACCTTTTTGTAACTTGCTATATATGGGCCTTGGTCATTTTCACAACATTCCAAACCTTATTATGTAGCACTCGAATTCAAGAGGAAGCCCATCCCCTGCAGATTACCAATCAATTAACAGGACAATACAGTTGAAGTCGGAAGTTTACATACACCTTAGCCAAATACATTTAAACTCAGTTTTTCACAATTCCTGACATTTAAACCTAGTAAAAATTCCCTGTCTTAGGTCAGTTAGGATCACTACTTTATTTTAAGAATGTGAAATGTCGAAATAATAGTAGAGAGAATGATTTATTTCAGCTTTTATTTCTTTCATCACATTCCCAGTGGGTCAGAAGTTTACATACACTCAATTAGCATTTGGTCGCATTGCCTTTAACGTTTCGGGTAGTCTTCCACAAGCTTCCCACTATAAGTTGGGTGAATTTTGGCCCCTTCCTCCTGACAGAGCTGGTGTAACTGAGTCAGGTTTGTAGGCCTCCTTGCTCGCACACACTTTTTCAGGTCTGCCCACACATTTTCTATACGATTGAGGTCAGGGCTTTGTGATGGCCACTCCAATATCTTGACTTTGTTGTCCTTAAGCCATTTTGCCACAACTTTGGAAGTATGCTTGGGGTCATTGTCCATTTGGAAGACCCATTTGCGACCAAGCTTTAACGTCCTGACTGATGTCTTGAGATGTTGCTTCAATATATCCACATAATTTTCCTCCCTCATGATGCCATCTATTTTGTGAAGTGCACCAGTCCCTCCTGCAGCAAAGCACCCCCACAGCATGATGCTGCCACCTCCGTGCTTCACGGTTGGGATGGTGTTCTTCGGCTTGCAAGCGTTCCCCTTTTTCCTCCAAACATAACAATGGTAATTATGGCCAAACAGTTCTATTTTTGTTTCATCAGACCAGATGACATTTCTCCAAAAAGTATGATCTTTGTCCCCATGTGCAGTTGTGTTAGTCTGGCTTTTTTATGGCGGTTTTGGAGCAGTGGCTTCTTCCTTGCTGAGCGGCCTTTCAGGTTATGTCGCTATAGGACTCATTTTACTGTGGATATAGATACTTTTGTACCTGTTTCCTCCAGCATCTTCACAAAGTCCTTTGCTGTTGTTCTGGGATTGATTTGCACTTTTCGCACCAAAGTACGTTCATCTCTAGGAGACAGAACGCGTCTCCTTCCTGAGCGATATGACGGCTGCGTGGTCCCATGGTGTTTATACTTGCGTACTCTTGTTTGTACAGATGAACGTGGTACCTTCAGGCGTTTGGAAATTGCTCCCAAGGATGAACCAGACTTGTGGAGGTCTACCATTTAATTCCCGAGGTCTTGGCTAATTTATTTTGATCTTCCCATGATGACAAGCAAAGAGGCACTGAGTTTGAAGGTAGGCCTTGAAATACATCCACAGGTACATTTACATTTACATTTTAGTCATTTAGCAGACACTCTTATCCAGAGTGACTTACAGTTAGTGAGTGCACCTCCAATTGACTCAAACAATGTCAATTAGCCTATCAGAAGCTTCTAAAGCCATGACATCATTTTCTGGAATTTTCCAAGCTGTTTAAAGGCACAATCAACTTAGTGTATGTAAACTTCTGACCCACTGGAATTATGATGCAGTGAATTATAAGTGAAATAATCTGTCTGTAAACAATTGTTGGAAAAATTACTTGTGTCATGCACAAAGTACATGTCCTAATCGACTTGCCAAAACTATAGTTTGTTAACAAGAAATTTGTGGAGTGGTTGAAAAACGAGTTTTAATGACTCCAACCTAAGTTTATGTAAACTTCCGACTTCAACTGGATCTCTATATATCATGCTGGGCGGAGAGACTCTAGGTCTGTGTGAGGGACATGCAAGAACACAGTGATGTGCACATTTGAAAGTATGTGCCTTCAGAAAGTATTCACACACCTTTTGTTGTGTTCCAGCTTGAATTTAAAATTGATTTTATTGAGATGTTTTGTCACTGGCCTACACACACTACCCCGTACTGTCAAAGTGGAATTATGTTTTTCCAATTTTTTTACAAATGAATTAAAATGAAAAGCTGAAATGTCTTGAGTCAGTAACCCCTTTGTTATGGCAAGGTTAAATAAGTTCAGGAGTAAAAATGTGCTTAACAAGTCACATAATAAGTTGCTATAGAGTTTAACATGATTTTTTAATGACTACCTCATCTCTGTACCCCACACATACAATTATCTGTAAGGTCCTTCAGTCGAGCACTGAATTTCAAACACTGATTCAACCACAAAGACCAGGGATGTTTTCCAATGCCTTGCAAAGAATGGCACCTATTGATATATGGTTAAAAATAATTAAAGCAGACATTGAATATCCCTTTGAGTATGGTGAAGTTATTAATTACACTTTGGATGGTGTATCAATACACCCAATCACTGCAAAGATACAGGCGTCTTTCCTAACTCAGTTACTGGAGAGGAAGGAAACCGCTCAGGGATTTTACCATGAGGCCAATGGTGACTTTAGAACATTTACAGAGTTTAATGGCTGTGATAGGAGAAAACTAAGGATGTATCAACAACATTGTAGTTACTCCACAATATGCACCTAATTGACAGAGTGAAAAGAAGGAAGCCTGTATAGAATAAAAATATTCCTAAACAAAGCTGTCATCAAGGCAAAGGGTGGCTATTTGAAGAATCTCAAATAGAAAATATATTTTGATTTGTTTAACACTTTTTTGGTTACTACATGATTCCATATGTGTTATTTCATAGTTTTGATGTCTTCACTATTATTCCACAATGTAAAAAATAAAGAATAACCCTTGAATGAGTAGGTGTGTCCAAACTTTTGTCTGGTAGTGATTATATATATATATATATATATATATATATATATATATATATATATATATATATATATATATACACAGTTTATATATACAGTGGGGAGAACAAGTATTTGACACACTGCCAATTTTGCAGGCTTTCCTACTTACAAAGCATGT
This sequence comes from Coregonus clupeaformis, assembly GCF_020615455.1. Classification (NCBI taxonomy): domain Eukaryota; kingdom Metazoa; phylum Chordata; class Actinopteri; order Salmoniformes; family Salmonidae; genus Coregonus; species Coregonus clupeaformis. The sequence continues at coordinate 52,633,555 of NC_059220.1, forward strand.
AGAGGTCTTTAATTTTTATCATAGGTACACTTCAACTGTGAGAGACGGAATCTAAAACAAAAATCCATAAAATCACATTGTATGATTTTTAAGTCATTAATGTGCATTTTATTGCATGACATAAGTATTAGATACATCAGAAAAGCAGAACTTAATATTTGGTACAGAAACCTTTGTTTGCAATTACAGAGATCATACGTTTCCTGTAGGTCTTGACCAGGTTTGCACACACGGCAGCAGGGATTTTGGCCCACTCCTCCATACAGACCTTCTCCAGATCCTTCAGGTTTCGGGGCTGTCACTGGGCAATACGGACTTTCAGCTCCCTCCAAAGATTTTCTATTGGGTTCAGGTCTGGAGACTGGCTAGGCCACTCCAGGACCTTGAGATGCTTCTTACGGAGCCACTCCTTAGTTGCCCTGGCTGTGTGTTTCGGGTCGTTGTCATGCTGGAAGACCCAGCCACGACCCATCTTCAATGCTCTTACTGAGGGAAGGAGGTTGTTGGCCAAGATCTTGCGATACATGGCCCCATCCATCCTCCCCTCAATACGGTGCAGTCGTCCTGTCCCCTTTGCAGAAAAGCATTCCCAAAGAATGATGTTTACACCTCCATGCTTCATGGTTGGGATGGTGTTCTTGGCGTTGTACTCATCCTTCTTCTTCCTCCAAACACGGCGAGTGGAGTTTAGACCAAAAAGCTCTATTTTTGTCTCATCAGACCACATGACCTTCTCCCATTCCTCCTCTGGATCATCCAGATGGTCATTGGCAAACTTGAGACGGGCCTGGACGTGCGCTGGCTTGAGCAGGGGGACCTTGCTTGCGCTGCAGGATTTTAATTCATGACGGCGTAGTGTGTTACTAATGGTTTTCTTTAAGACTGTGGTCCCAGCTCTCTTCAGGTCATTGACCAGGTACTGCCGTGTAGTTCTGGGCTGATCCCTTACCTTCCTCATGATCATTGATGCCCCACGAGGTGAGATTTGCATGGAGCCCCAGACCGAGGGTGATTGACCGTCATCTTGAACTTCTTCCATTTTCTAATAATTGCGCCAACAGTTGTTGCCTTCTCACCAAGCTGCTTGCCTATTGTCCTGTAGCCCATTCCATCCTTGTGCAGGTCTACAATTTTATCCCTGATGTCCTTACACAGCTCTCTGGTCTTGGCCATTGTGGAGAGGTTGGAGTCTGTTTGATTGAGTGTGTGGACAGGTGTATTTTATACAGGTAACAAGTTCAAACAGGTGCAGTTAATACAGGTAATGAGTGGAGAATATGAGGGCTTCTTAAAGAAAAACTAACAGGTCTGTGAGAGCCGGAATTCTTACTGGTTTGTAGGTGATCAAATACTTTTGTCATGCAATAAAATGCAAATTAATAACTTAAAAATCATACAATGTGATTTTCTGGATTTTTGTTTTAGATTCCGTCTCTCACAGTTGAAGTGTACCTATGATAAAAATGACAGACCTCTACATGCTTTGTAAGTAGGAAAACCTGCAAAATCGGCAGTGTATCTGTCAGCTTCCTGCCTCCTGTTTGTCTCCGGGCCTCTAGAGGTCATCTGTGTTCCCCTCTGCCTTAGTTCTTCCTCATGTGTCCTAATTAGCTTGATCCAGGTCACCTGTGCCTTGTTTCCCCTTGTGTATTTTAGCTGTGTGTTTTCCCCTTGTTTCTCACTTGGTTATTGCGTCCTGACTATGTGTCTCCTGCTTTGTCCCACCGTGTCTGTCCTAGTAAGTTGTTCAAAGTTATCTTTAGTTTGTTTTTCTCCCCTCGTGGAGTTGTTTTGTTTTGCCTCCTGTTTTGGAACATTAAATCTACTTGCCTGGAGTATTGCCTTGGGTGTTTCATTTGGGTCCTACAACACCTCCTCTGTGGCTAAGGGGTAGTACCCCCAGCTCTCCACATCTGAGACCAGAGTTTCTAGCCCGGCTTGTGACAGAATAACCAAGTCAATCATGGACCCAGAAACACTCAGTTCCCCGGACCTGTTGGCGGTGATCACTCGACATGAGGCTTCTTTCCAGCGCCATGAAGCCGTTCTCAGCCGACAAGAGGAGCTGATGGCTAGTCATTCTCAACTCCTGGCCGAAATGATGAGTTCCCTCCGCCAGGTCTTTGAACGCCTCCCTGGTCCTCTCCCTTCCCCCAGGTCACCCCCCAGTGACGACAGGTCGTCTCGGTTGGCGGAGCCCCGACTACCACCTCCCAAGCCCTTTTCTGGGGATCCAAGCTCTTGCCAGGGTTTCCTCACCCAATGCTCCCTTACCTTCGAGCTCCAACCCTCAAGTTTTCCCACAGACCGTTCCAAGATTGCCTACATCATTACCCTTCTTTCAGACAAGGCGCTCGCCTGGGCTTCTGCGGTGTGGCAGTCCCAGGAGGCCTGTTGTGACTCCCCACGCTGCATTTGTAGAAGAGTTCAAGCGGGTGTTCGATCATCCTGTCAGTGGGCGGGAGGCTTCCAAGCGCCTACTGTCTCTCCGTCAGGGGCCCCGAGCACGGCAGATTTTGCCATTGATTTCCGGACCATAGCAGCAAGGAGCGGATGGAATGATGAAGCGCTGAGGGTCTGCTTTCAGGGAGGGTTATCTGAGCCCCTTCAAGATGAGTTAGCCACCCGAGAACCAGCTGGTGATCTCGAGTCCCTCATAGCCTTGGCCATCCGCCTGGACAATCGTCTAAGAGAGCGGAGAACGGCTCGCCGTCAGGTGTCTCATTCCCAAGTTCCTCTGAGCAGCTCTGTTTCTCCTGTTTGGACTCCGTCATTCAGAGCTTCCCCGGCTCCTGAACTGCTCCAGGATTCCCCGGAGAGCATGCAGTTAGGCCGTTCCAGGCTTTCTCCCAACGAAAGGGAACGTCGCATGAGGAACGTCGGTGCCTCTACTGCGGGGTTGCCGGCCACTTCCGCTCCGCTTGCCCCGAGCTTCGGGAAACGCCTGTCCCCCGCCCAGCTACAGGAGGGCTGTGATGGGGAGAGTTAGAGCGCCTCCTACTAACGCTGTCCTGGCTATTCCAGCCACTCTGTCCTGGGGGGGCCACCAGCATCGGGTCCAGGCTATGATCGATTCCGGTGCCGCAGGTGATTTCCTGGATGTAACCTTGGCTAAGGAACTTAAGATCCCTACCCAACTACTTCCTCAACCCCAGGCAGTTACAGCCTTAGATGGCAGACCTCTGGAACCAGGAAAGGTTACCGAGGCGACTCAGTCCCTACGACTTACCATCTCTCAACACCAGCAGGAGGAGACCTTCTATCTCATTGACTCTCCCGAGTATCCTATTATCCTGGGTCACCCTTGGCTATGCAGACATAATCCCCAGATCGACTGGCCTACGGGCACCATTCTAAGCTGGGGTCCCGCCTGCCAACTCACCTGCATGCTACAGAGTCCCTCAGCCCCTAGTACCCAGTTTCAAGAGTCTGTTGACGTCTCCCGAGTCCCCAGTGTTTACCATCGGTTCAAGGCAGTGTTCAGCAAGGCCCGGGCTACTTCCTTACCGCCTCATCGCACGTATGACTGTGCCATTGATCTACTCCCTGGGTGCTGCCCTCCCTAGAGGTCGGATCTTTTCCTTGTCCTCCCCCGAGCACGCAGCTATGGACACCTACATTAAGGAGTCCTTGGCAGCCGGCCTCATCTATGCCTCTACTTCCCCGGCTGGGGCGGGCTTCTTTTTTGTTGAAAAGAAAGACGGGGGTCTTAGGCCTTGTATTGATTACCGGGGACTCAACAAGATCACGGTTCGGAATCGATACCCCCCTTCCTCTCATGGCCACTGCTTTTGAGCTGCTTCAAGGGGCTTCCATTTTTACTAAGCTGGATCTCCGCAATGCTTACCATCTCGTGCGGATCCGGCAAGGAGACGAATGGAAGACGGCGTTCAACACGCCCCACGGGGCACTATGAATATCGGGTGATGCCGTTCGGGCTCACCAATGCCCCCGCAGTATTCCAAGCCCTGATTAATGATGTTCTCCGGATATGCTTAATCTGTTCGTCTTCGTGTACCTGGACGATATCCTCATCTTCTCGAGGTCACTGAAGGAGCATGAGGGGCATGTTAGCAGGGTTCTCCAGAGGCTCCTTGACAATCACCTCTACGTTAAGCCTGAGAAGTGTGAATTTCATGTTTCTCAGACTCAGTTTCTCGGGTTTATTGTCACTCCCGGGCACCTAGAGATGGATCCCAAGAAGGTCAAGGCGGTCCACGATTGGCCCACACCTGCCACGGTCAAGGAGGTTCAACGGTTCATTGGCTTTTCTAACTTCTATCGGAAGTTCATTAAGAATTTCAGCTCGGTGGTAGCCCCCTTGACGACGCTTACCAAGGGAGGAGGGACCAAGATTCACTGGGGTCCGGAAGCAGCAGGGGCCTTCGAGGATCTCAAGCGCCGCTTCACGTCTGCTCCGATTCTGGTGACCCCCTGACCCAGAGAGACCTTTCGTGGTGGAGGTGGACGCCTCAGAGGTGGGGGTGGGAGCCGTCCCTGTCACAGAGGGGGTGCGGATGGGAGATTACACCCGTGTGCCTTCATGTCTCGCCGCCTGTCTGAGGCCGAGCGCAACTACCACGTGGGGGATCTAGAGTTGCTTGCGGTAAAACTGGCATTGGAAGAGTGGCGCCATTGGCTTGAGGGGGCTCAGCACCCTTTCCAGGTTCTCACAGACCACAAGAACCTGGAATATCTCCAACAGGCTAAGCGGATGAACCCTCGGCAAGCACGATGGTCCCTTTTCTTTAATCGATTCCAGTTCCTCCTGACTTACCGACCTGGCACCAAGAACGTCAAGCCGGATGCTCTGTCTCGAGTCTATTCTCCCCCGAGTTACAAGAGAAGCCCTTGGCATCGATTATTCCGAGGTCTAGGATCGTCGCACCTCTTCAGTGGGAACTAGAAAGAGGGTACGAGAAGCTCTTGTCCAGGAGCCCGATCCAGGCGGTGGTCCTGCCGGTCGCCTGTACGTTCCTCTCTCTGTTCGGGGCCGCGTCTTGCAGTGGGGCCATGAGTCGCCCCTTGACATGCCATCCAGGCAGTGCTCGCACACTGGAGTTCCTCCGACCGGTTTTGGTGGCCGTCCATCAAGAAGGACGTGCAGGTCTATGTTGAGGCCTGCCCTGTGTGCAACCAGGGAAAGTCGACACGCCAGCGACCCCAGGGACTGCTCCATCCCTTACCTGTTCCTCGAAGGCCATGGTCACACCTTTCTCTGGACTTTGTTACGGGACTTCCTCTATCCCAGGGCAACACCGTCATCCTTGTGGTGGTAGACCGGTTCTCTAAGGCTGCCCGGTTTATTCCCCTGCCCAAGCTGCCCTCGGCTAAGGAGACTGCTGAGCTCCTCATGAACCATGTCTTCCGGATATTTGGTATTCCCCTGGACGTGGTCTCTGACCGAGGTCCCCCAATCTCGTCCCGGTTTTGGGGGCCTTCTGCAGGCTTGTTGGGGCCACAGCCAGCCTATCGTCGGGGTTCCATCCAGAGTCTAATGGCCAAACGGGAACGGATTAATCAGGATCTGGAGACCACCCCTGCGGTGTATGGCGGCCAGTAATCCCACGTCTTGGGCCACCTATATCATTTGGGCTGAATATGCCCACAACACCCTCAGTCCTCAGCCACCGGATTGTCCCCCTTCGAATGCCAGTTCGGTTACAACCCTCCATTGTTTCCAGAGGAGGAGGCGCAAGTTGGTGTTCCTCGGCCCAGCGCTTTGTCCAACGCTGTAGGCGGACCTGGAAGAAGGCCAGGCGTGCCCTCCTTCGGACCTCCCAGAGATACCAAAGTCAGGCTAATCGCCACCGCCGGACGGCCCCCTAGTTTCCGAGCTGGTCAGAGAGTTTGGTTGGCCACTAAGAACCTGCCCCTCCGGGTCGAATCCAGGAAGCTTTCCCAGAGATACATCGGGCCTTTCCGCATTGCTAGAAAGGTTAACCCTGTGTCGTATCGTTTGGTTCTCCCTCGCTCCCTTAGAGTTAACCCCACTTTCCATGTTTCACTCCTTAAACCTGTCTTGTCTTCTCCCTTTGCCCCCACGCAGACCCCCGCCACCTCCCAGGATCATTGACGGCCAGCCAGCCTACACAGTCCGCCGGATACTGGACTCCCGGAGGGTCCAGAACTCTCTGCAGTATCTGGTGGACTGGGAGGGCTACGGGCCGGAGGAGCGCTCCTGGGTTCCAGCCAGGGACATCCTGGACCCAGGTTTGATCCGAGATTTTCGCACCCTGGGGCCAGGGGTGTTCTGGAAGGAACGTCAGGAGTCGTTCCTAGAGGAGGGGTCCTGTCAGCTTCCTGCCTCCTGTTTGTCTCCGGGCCTCTAGAGGTCATCTGTGTTCCCCTCTGCCCTTAGTTCTTCCCTCGTGTGTGTCAGCTTCCTGCCTCCTGTTTGTCTCTCCGGGCCTCTAGAGGTCATCTGTGTTCCCCTCTGCCTTAGTTCTTCCTCATGTGTCCTAATTAGCTTGATCCAGGGTCACCTGTGCCTTGTTTCCCCTTGTGTATTTTAGCTGTGTGTTTTCCCCTTGTTTCTCACTTGGTTATTGCGTCCTGACTATGTGTCTCCTGCTTTGTCCCACCGTGTCTGTCCTAGTAAGTTGTTCAAAGTTATCTTTAGTTTGTTTTTCTCCCCTCGTGGAGTTGTTTTGTTTTGCCTCCTGTTTTGGAACATTAAATCTACTTGCCTGGAGTATTGCCTTGGGTGTTTCATTTGGGTCCTACAACACCTCCTCTGTGGCTAAGGGGTAGTACCCCCAGCTCTCCACATCTGAGACCAGAGTTTCTAGCCCGGCTTGTGACAGTATCAAATACTTGTTCTCCCCACTGTATGGTAGCTAAGATGAAGGATAAAACCATATCGTATATGCTTTGCACATATTATATCTGGAAACACAGCAGTGTGCATATAATAAAAAATTTTAAACATCAGACATGACACAGCTTTTCCTTTGAGAACCTTTCCTAATTTTAGGCTATAACATTCTCTATGATTACTGATTCATTCGTGCATTTATTTGCCGTTCAGCTACACCTGTGTTGGCGCTGACAGAAGCTGCAGACATTGAGTCCAGAGACCAGGTGACCAAGCTGCTGCAAATGGAGAAGGCAACAAAAGTGAGCCCCAACAGGACAGGACTGTCTTGATGTATATAGAAATGAGACTGTGTTACTATCTGTATGTTCTGTATGTTGTTACTTGTCCAAATGCAACTGATTAAAACTATTATAACTGTTGCTCAAAACTGTCAGTGGTGTTGTTTAATTTCGACCGTTAACATTATGGATTCTTTCCAATAATGATTAATCAAGAAGCATAAATCAAAGTTTGAATTGTACTTTTTTACAGTAGACAACAGGACAATGATACATGGAAAGTTATACATATAAAAACAGATAAAACAAGTTGTACTCATAAATACAAAGAAATAAAAAACGTAAATACAAATACTGGTAAATAAACCATTTTTACAGTGAAAATGGTAGTTGACTTACTCCTGCTCCTTAACTCCCAGTTATTATATTTTACTCTATGCTGTCTACCTCTTAGGCAGGGTTTGATGGTCAGAGAAAGACACCAACATCCCCAGCTAGCCATGCACCCAAGGTTCAATTCAAACAGGTACATTTCTCCACTCCTTCAATTTGGAACTCATCCGCCCCCACAACTCACTGTACTTTACTTTTCAAGATGGTTTCTGTTAAAACCAGGGAATGCTGTGAGCGCTCTGCCTGGTTGGCTTTTGAACAGCTCTGCTTCCCTGACAACCTCCACAAGGGCTACACTCTTAGAAAAAAGAAGGGTTCTTCAGCTGTCCCCATACACTCTTAGAATTAGTGGTGCCTCGGGGAACCCTGGAGAGCCTCAAGGAACCCCTAGAGTTTCTCATTGACTAGCAATGGTTCTTATTTGCACGATTAGCTAGTTTTGTCATTTAAGTTAGGTTTAGTGTTCTAAAGTTGGAATAGTTACTACTTTTGTACTATATGTAATCACAAAGTTAATATTATGTTAGAATATGTAATATGCATAATCACTCAAGAAATGTTTCACATTTGCAGTGTACAAACTTAACATGATGAACAGGAATTACATTTACTCTAACAGTTGGCCATAAATAATTTTCTGAAAGCCTACAATATATTAATCTACAATATATTGTTAAAGATTTTTTCATGAACCCCTCTACTAACCAAAGGTGCAAATATGAACCATTGACTAGCAATGGTTCCTTGAGGATCTCCAGGGTTCCTCGAGTCACCACAAATTCTAAGAGTGAATACTGTAACCTCAACACCCTCTCCCCATCTCCCTCCTTCACTGCATCCTGCATGTTAGACAGGAAGAAACAAAGCTGAGTCTTGCCTCAGTGTGTTTTTTTTTTGGTGGTCCCCCTCACTAGAACTGGCCATATCTGGCACTGGCAATGAATTTACTACCAAGTCATGATGATTTTTCGCATTGTTCTCCCTTGCTTTTCTGTCTGTGTAGACATTTCCGCAACCTAGCATACGGCATGGAGCTGCTTCCTCTGTAGAGGTTGGCCCCTGTAGGTATCTCTGATGCTGGTTGCAATGTCAGTGATGTCACCAAACATGACAAATCTGTCCACGATTTGTGACACAGAGGCATACAGCCAGCTCCTCTTCACATCAGGTGAACCGCTACTGGCGTGGTTGGGAATTAAACCGTCTGGGACATCTGTTAAGACAAATTGAAAAAAATGTGTAATAATGACAATGATAAATACATATTTGTTAATGCAAAATACATGACAAAAGAGCTATGCTATTTCAACAACATTAAAAAAAGAATCTAACTACATGTTAAAGCAATTGTAAAGGTATAAACTCATTGTTTTCTAGAATAATATTTTCAGATATGTTGGACATTTTCAAGCATTTCAGGAAGAATTTGTAGACACAGGACATCAGATTACCCTAATTGCATTTAACTGTTTAAGCAATTACAACAACTTTTATACCTGTAACATCCTTCATTCCAAAATGGTCCATTGATTGCCAGGAAGAGTGCGGCTTTGTCTTTTTGCACAAACTCAATGTAGGCAGCATGTCGCCCCTGTTTTGCATTGCTGCACCTGTTTGATATTAGAGTTTGCAATAATTCTTTATGCAACACAAATGTAACCACTCTCAAACACACAGAGATGCAAGGGCTGACAGTCCATTAGATTGACATATGTAAAAAATATATACTGCAGGTTATTGAAGCATAGTACATCTTCATAGACCCAAATGACAAAACAAACATAAATAATGAAATATACAACTTTGGATTTGGACTGACAAGGTATAATACAGTTGTAGTTGTATTCTTCTTGTGTAGATTCTAGATATACTATTTTTAATAACTGTTGAATACCAGGAATAGTCCCACATTGAGCTGGGGGTGTAATCATTACTCCAAACAGTTGCAGAACGTTCTGTTTTACAATGAAAACTAGTGTTTCTATTGGACAGACTCAAGTAGGTCCCTCCCTGTTTTCTGATGTTTTGCAACTGTTTGGAGGAATGATTACACCACAGATTAAATGTGCAGGGTGTTCTGTTCTGTTTCATAACAGCATGCAACTTACCCCCATCACACGACACTGGGCATCTCGGTAAATGGCCTTGACAACTTGGTCCGACCTGGGTTTGGGGAATTGGAAAACATTTTTTTTAGAGCCCTTGGGATCTTTGAAGGTGTCGGCTCCCGGTCCCATTTGTCAGCTGTTGAAGTTGTTGCTTTGACATTGGGACTTGTTTCCTTCTCGCCTTCTTTTAAAAATGGCAAAATCCTTTTCTACTCTACCAATCAAGCGAAGGCACTTGAGGCAAATTGTGATCGGTCGTCCAGGAACTTGAGGCAATGTTAGCTAACCCTAATTCTATTAGATGTTAGAATATTTTTTTCTCCACTTGCTGCCTTTGTTGGATCAAATATTTTCTTGGTGTTCGCTAAGGTTAGTCTAGCTCTCGAAGTCTTCCTGACTTGAGAGTCTGGAATGGCTGCTTTGATGTGTCAGCGTGAAGCATCGATAATGAAGGGGCTGGTTGGATACCCCTATTTCAAATTGAACGAATCATGATCTATTGTTTTACATAAGACAGCAGCGCTCCCAGCCCTCTCTCCTATTCCCTCACTGTAAACCCCAATGTGCTGTCATTACTCAAAACCTTTGAGGAAACCTGTCGCACTAAGTACATCTGAGTACAGTTACACAAGTGATGTTGTAGTCATTACTCAAACCGATAGAGTCACTGTGACCCGGTAGGGCAGTGGTTGCCAAACTGTGCGGTGCGCGAGGGGTCAGCAGGGGGGGCGTTGTAATAGTAGAGTTGTAATAGTAGAATGCAGAAGGTGCAATTTAGAAATTGGTAGTGCATCATCAGTTCCTCTTGTCATGTTAGTCATTGCATACCTTAGAGAGCTATTTATAACTTGTCAGAAATGTCCAGATCAACTAGCCCATGTCAGCTAACGTTTTTTAATTTAGGTTTTTTGGCCCATAGATATTGTTGTAATTTTTGAGTCACTCAAATATCACATGAATACACGTTAGACATGGCTAAATGTATTGCAAGAAAATTGCTTTAAAACTACAAAATGCTCTTTGCACCCAATGACAGAATGTGTAGAATTGCCGGAAATAAGCTTTAAACCTGCAAAATTCTCTCCACCAACAAGAGGGATGTGAACAGTTTGTGTCATGAACAGTGCTTGTACCCATAGAATAGATGTGGCGCGCGTGCACGAGGGGCTTGGGATGTTAACCAATGCTGGTAGGGGGCCCCGGGTGAAAACGTTTGGGAACCCCTGCTGTAGGGCAGGGGTGTCAAACTCATCCCATGGAGGGCCTAGTGTCTGCTGGTTTTGCTTTTTTCCTTTCAATTAAGACCTAGACAACCAGGTGAGGGGAGTTCTTTACTAATTAGTGACCTTAATTCATCAATCAAGTACAAGGGAGGAGCGATAACCCTCAGACACTCGGCCCTCCGGGGAATGAGTTTGACACGTGCTATAGGGTGTCCAGATTTGTGTTGTAGCAGCTTGAACATTTTGAGTAACGCCCCCACTAAGCAATGCCTCCAATATAATTTCCCAATGTGCCTTTTTGAGTGAATTGTAGAGTTACCACCTGATATTACATCTTTTATACAGGATTAGTTAATGTTAGATATTGTGTGTTTAACTATTCTCTTGCATACTGAATTACTTGATGCCAGAGAAACAAAGTCATAACACCACCCCATGACTGTATTTGTTAGTGACATGGTTGTTGACTTCGTTCATTTTCAGTCCTCTGCCTTTCACCAAGTGAGTTTCTAGGTGAATGTTATCGTTATAATTAAATGCGTTATGCCAATACATTACATATCGCATAAGGCCTTATTTTGAGGCCTAGTTTGACCTGAATACAGTGGCCTGCAAGTAGGGTTGTGAAAATTCTGCTTCTACTTTTTGAAGGATTTACAGGAATCTTTCAAACGGGATTTCTGGAAAACTTAACAGAATTTTGCAACCTTACCCACAAATCACAGTATGCTGGTTTGCAAAGTAATTTGCTAATCATATTGGAATGCAGCCAGAGTTAAGCTATCCAACAGTTGAAATTTGTATTCACACGCAACCTGCATTCATATTGACTGCCAGGGTTAGGAACAGTGAGAGGAGACTACCTAAGCCATTTAAACTGGAACATCCATGTCAGAAACGGGTGCAAAAATTCTAAGTGATTGGATTAGTTTAGAAAAATGTTTGTTATTTATCTTTGTGTAGCATAAGATCAATCAATCAATCACTCAATGTACATGCAAAAACACAGATATTAACAACAATTTCAAAAAAATCTAACTTGCAGTAAAGCATGCTGGGAAAAAAGTGTATTTGTTATCACATCATCAGTTTGTGTGACTTCTCATGTAGTTGAGTCTATACCTCATATATATTTTAAGTAATAATGACTTTTCATTGACAATGACTTACTAGAAGTATTTGAGTTAAAAATGCCTTGGGGTTATGGGACAGTTTTCCAACCATAACATTGTAAAACACACAGTGGGCTATGAATTTTTCCAACTTGAGACCCTAAGGAGTGGTGCGACGCAGACCCAGTGGAGAGCGTGGTGGAACGGAAAATACATTGTTTGTCCTGCTGAGTTTTGATGCAGAGTCTTTGCCTGACAAGGTCAAGTTAGGTTGTCTTAGTTATCCCATGAGAGCGTTTGTCGGAGTAATACAGAAAGTGTCGTATGCTGAAGAAGTGAAGAGCGTTGTAGAGGAAAATGGGTACAGGGTGAGGGATCCTGAGAGGATTCCTGTGAGTAGGCAGAGACCAATAGTGAGGTATGGGAATAATATGTGCTTCAGTAAGGTTGGTTTCTTAGCATTCATAACCATGGTTGTCAACTGTACTGCAGAAATGGAACGTATGTCACAGAATATGGGATTGCGAGGTTTTACTGCAGAAGATAGTGGAATGGGGTGGTCAGTTTCTTTTAGTGAGGGCTAATAGTTGGCAGGGTAATTTTCCTTTTTCACAATTTGGTTTTACCGGAAGTTTATGTAGGTAGGCCGTTACTGGCCTCACACTCCGTACAGTAGGTGGCGGTGTATGCACCTAAAAGTTGGATGCAATCCACCAACCCAATCCCAAAGAAGAAGAACAAGAACACACTAGGGAGGATGAATGACTTGTCTAACAACAGCAATATTGTACTTGTTCATATGAATTTGAGACTAAAAGGGGTGGGGGTTCCCTTACACAGACACAGAGACAACAACTGCAATTGGACAATAGAACAAATAGGACTGAGCTTGCTTTATGCAGGGTGCATCCCCTAGTATGAACCTGTAATTAAAAGGTTATTCACACAGTATGTCATCACTATGTTGCTAGGTTAATTTCAGTCAATCATTTGGAATGAATCCTAGCCAGCCAGTGCTTTTCGTGGCACACCTCGCATGTCAGTGGCGGACGGCTGGCTTGGGGCTCTGAGCTTTACCGTTGTCTGTTGTCATCCACAACAACCTCTTGCAGGTACTACCTTCTTCATCTTCTCAGCGTCCTCTAACAGGAGAAGTAGAGAGAAGAGAGAGAGTGAGAGAGGGGGGTTAAAATGTACAGGCCGTGCTGCCTATGCTGAAGGGCAAGTGTGCAGGCATCGCCACAGACACCTACATTGGCTTATGTTGTTACGTTAAACCACCTCTGCCACTACTTCTTGCAGTACTTGAGGAACACCTTGTTTCCATAAACCATTCCATAAACATTCCCTTCCTAAACCAGACTATATAGTATTGAGTCTAAAACCATTGTTTTTGAACTCTAGTCACACTTGCATCTCTCTCTCGCTCTCTCACTCTCGCTCTCGCTCTTTCTGTCTCTGCCACTAGGTCATGCTGACACTAAGAAGACATCCTTTACCAACAGTATAATTTGTTGGCACACAAAATTAACTCCTCATTAAAAGACCTAGAGCCTTTTACTCTAATAACGTTGGTAACCAGTTTATAATAGCAATAAGGCACCTCGGGGGTTTGTGGTATATGGCCAATATACCACGGCTAAGGGCTGTATCCAGGCATTCCGCGTTGCGTCGTGCTTAAGAACAACCCTTAGCCATGGTATATTGGCCATGTACCACACCCCCTCGGACCTTATTGCGTAAGTGTAAGTGATGCCTTCTCAATATGGCTCCTCATGTTTAACCTCTTGATCACAAGGTTCCCCATATCCGGGGTACTCCTCCCGCAATCTCAAACAATGACGTAGTACGGTTTTTATACATGTGAATACCTGAATGTTATACGCTACTGGAATGAGAAGTGTCTCAACTGTGAATCTAGCTAAACTGTTGTTGCCAAAATGAAATAATATTCAGACTCCAAGCAAATATATAAGCATATAGCAAAACCAGTACTGTATTTTGAAACCGTGCATGCCCGTATATTCGTAGACAGATAACCTATTTTTCTCAACCTATCTACACAAACGATACAACATTCCAAAGTTGCTACCTCACAGATTCCAACAGTGATAGCTGTGTTCCTCTATGACCAACACTCACTAAACTATTAATCAAAGAACGTCAATAACAAACTTCAATTTTTTTTTATCAAAACAACAAACTGCGTCTTACCTTTTGTTGTTTTTGTTACCAAAAGTAGTGTCTGATCGAATAATACCACTTGAAAAGATACTCTAGTGTCTCTCTCTCATTCCGAGTCGATTTCAATGAGTTTCCATCGTTTTACATGGCCAAGAATGTGTTTGAAGATGAAGTCAGCAGTTTGTTTCAATCACAAAAGGCACTGTTTTGTCGCCATCTTCTGGAAATATGATGTAATCACAGTGGCTTGCAATTGTGCTAATTTAATTATACTGATCCAGAGCTTTCGATAGAGGGGTCACATGTCAAAATCGACCAACCGGTTGTTGAAATATCCAAGTGCGCACCTCATTGTCTCATATTAGTTGACTTGCTGAATTACGCACGTTTACGCAGAGCGCACAACAGCACTTGAATTTCGGAGGGAAAACGCAAAGTTTATAGAAATATGGCAGGCTCTAGTAACAAATATACAGTTACAGAGGCGTTATTAATTGTAACAGATGAAAGTTGGACTCCATGTATCCCCATTGACTCTGAATTGGACGATGGGGACCTGCTTAGACCGGACGAACCAGACCCCAAGGGCGAGAACAACGTTTATTGTGTCCAGGGCCCATTTGTCAATTAATGAATACAAGTGTGTTTTAGTCATGATTTTATTTTCTCTTTTGTCTTGTTTGCACAGTGAAGATGACTATAGGGGTGATGAGCATCTGCCTCCTCAGCCACAGCTTCCCCTTCTTCAGCCTGGCTGCTTGTCTAGACAACGCACTTCTGCTCCCCTCCTTCGTCCACGGTCTTCATCGGACACTGAGTCCCCTCTAAAGAGCCCTCAACCCAAAAGAAAAGGGAAAGCTTTCTCATCCAAGTCAGCGTGGTGGAGGTAGGCCTGCCACTCCAAGAGTCAGGGAGGAAGAAGAGGAAGAAGAAGATAGGTGGCATAATAGAGAAGAGAATGATGAACGACCAGACCCAATCCGGTTTATGCCCACCAGAGTCCCAGGCCCCACAATCGACACCACTGCATCATGGTCTCCCCTTTCACTCTTTCAACTGCTTTTTAGCACTTCGGTTGTCCGCACAATAATTTGCAACACTAATGCAAATGCTGCCAAAAGACTGCATTCCGGACTGAAATTCGCTTGGATACCACTAACGATGAGAGATTTTTACATTTTCCTGGCAATTCTGCTATACTCCGGGCTTGTCTCTGTACACGAGAGGGGCACCTACTGGAGGAAGGAATGGCCATATAATTTCTGCTTCCCTGGAGACACTATGACACGAGACTGCTTTGAAGCAATCATGTGGTCACTGCACTTGAGCAAACCAGAAGACGATGAAGCCAACAACACTAAAAAAGGCACTGCAGAATAAGATAGACTTTTCAAGATCAAGCCCCTGTACACTGAGCTTACCAATGCCTGCAAATCATATTTCCAGCCATACCAAAACATCTCCATAAACGAAATGATGGTGGCATCCAAGGCGAGAATAAGTATGCAGCAATATATGAAAGCAAAGCCCACTAAGTGGGGGTATAAATTATTTTTACTGGCTGACTCTCATACTGCTTATACGTGGAATTTTTTTGTTTATGAAGGCAAGAGTGTGTTCACACCAGGCCAGGAACTAAGCTACACTTCAGTTATGGACTTGATGCCATTCCCTCTACTTGGTGGGGGCTATACACTTTTTGTAGACAATTTATATTCTAGCCCTGCCCTTTTTGAGGAACTACGTAGAAGAAACACTGGTGCCTGTGGGACGATTAGAACGAACAGGATTGGTTTCCCACAAACCAAAAGGAACAACCTGCCAGAAAAAGCAGAAAGGGGAGATTTGCGGTGGATATGCAAAGGAAATGTATTATTTGTAAAATGGATGGACACACGTGAGGTAACCATGTGCTCTACTGTACATGAAGCATTTAGTGGACAAACTGTCAAAAGGAAGGAAAAAGAGGGTGGTGTATGGCAGACTAAAACTGTGCCCGTCCCAGATGCGGTAGCCGACTACAGCCGGAGCATGAGTGGATTTATCTGACCCATTGATTGGATACTACAGTGTTCACCACAAGACGATGAAATGGTATAAGACTTTTCTTTTTCATTTTGTTGATATTGCTGTTGTAAATAGTTTCCTACTTCACAAAGAACTCCATAAGAATAACCCCACTAAGCCGTACACACAGAAGAAGTTAAGGGAAAAGCTACTCACAGAAATGGTGAGCTTTGCTAAACAGTCTGAACCACAACCTCCACCACGACCACCACCAACATCCTGCATGCCAGAATACTATGGTGATGATGCCAGCAAAGACAGGAAGAACTGTAGGAGATGTCTGGATGTTGGCATCCCCAAAGTGAAAACACCTGTGTACTGCAGAAAGTGCCATGTCCCTTTGCGCCTTACATCAAAGCATAACTGTTGAAAGGATTGGCACGACAGCAAGTTTTAGGGTAAAAAGGGTCTACATTTTGTGTGACAACCCACCCAAGGACACCATATCATTGTTTATAGTTTTGGGATGTGTGGACTTTTTGTTTTTAAATGTGTTGTTTATAGTTTCTAATAAATCTGCTCAGTTTGGAGTCAAACTTTCCCATTGTATGGTTTATTTTAATGGGAACACGTAAAGAGGTCTGGGAGAACATTGGAAACAACATCAAAACAGTTGTATTTTGATGGAATGTACACATATAGTGATATGTTAGTGAAATTAAATGACTTTTGATATCTGGTACCTGATAAAAGTTAAATGGCACTGATGGTGCCCAAATCTACCCAAATGTCTCCATTTGGTAATCCGCCTAAACATACTTCAACTAAAACCCCTAAAACTTTGGTTTACTTTACTTTATTGGCATCAAACTTCACATAAGTACTCATCAGATATTGGGCTACGGTCCCATAGTGTTTAGGGGCTGCAGCTGCATAAGTCCAATAAAGCATTCCCTATAAAACCTGAAGTTACTTTCAGGCGGAATCAAAACCTCCCAATTTATGCTGTGTTCTAGCTTCATGTACTCTGACACAGTAATACCCACATTAATTATTTCACTTCAAGATACATCTCACATGTGTTACCTTATGTTTATAGCCCTTGTCGTTTTGGAGATATACTCTATTCAATTTGGGCATGCATTTTCGAGGCAGGCACTTTAGCCAGGTGGCTAGTGATGAAGAGGTTAACTCTCTCTGTCACTCAAATAATGTTGCCTGATACCACTTTTGAACATCATGTGCTCATATACAGTAATCTCATCTTCTTTCACCAAAGACCACAGTTCTCCAAGCTTGCTGAAACTCTCCCGAATGGCAGGTTTTCATTTTGAGCCCTGACTTCTACAGAAATATACTGTTGTTAGAGTGCTGACTGTGATCAAAAGTAGGCTATAGAGTAGGCTATAGAAGTGTATAATTAGTAATAATATAAAGATATTGAAGCACATTTGATTACTCTGCTAGTAGTTATTGCATAAGAAAATATGTGTGGGGTTCCAATAGTTTAATCCAGTAAAAGTACTTTCTGTAGTTCCTCTTTCAGCGCTTATACTGCCTGTCACCCAGTCATTTATGATGCAGTTCTATCACTTTTATTAGGCTACTCAATGTTGTATAGGTCTATCATGCAAACATTTAGTGCAAACAAACACTTCTTGCTCATTACGTTTGTACATATACAAAACTTTCAATCAATCATTCAATGGTGTGTCATCACTATAATTTCCATTCCGACATTACATGTATTGATCGAAGCGCCATTCTATACCGTCGAAGTACAGTTCTAGGTCATTGTACATACCATATATAGGTCATATGGACAAGAACACTATATGCTCCCCAACCAGCTCTCCGGACATCCGAAGACAAGATTGCATGCACCCTCGCATATAGCGTTCTTGTCTTCCTCCACAACCACTGCTCTGAGACCCAGGGCTGTTGCCACAGATTTGGTACTCCGTCCACCACAGCCTTTAGCTGGGACACGACTGTCAGAATTGGAGGCTGTTTTCCTAGCTTCTTGAAGATCAGAACTAGCTAGCTAGCTGGTAAATGAGGCTTTTCCCCAAAGCCTGTTGGCAAGAGTGCCAATACATTCTCCCCTCGCACAAAAGATTGAAATGCTTCAAGTTGCTCCTATTTTAATTCAATCCCTAAATTGGTCATTACTATGTGGCAGTGTCGTCTCTATCTCCTTTTCAGAAAGCACCATCACAGAGTTTTTCTGGCCAGCTAGCCTAACTTTAGCTTGGCTTGGTTACCTCTGTGGTGGGAGCTATTTGACGAGGAAGCATGGGGGGCGTTGCACATGCAAATAGCGTGCATATGAGAAACAATCAAAAAGTCGCTCAAAGTTGCAAAAATGTTAGCTAACCTCACGTTTTACGTGTAGTCACATGGGTTGTGTGCCTTTTATGTACACATTTTCATGCCAAAGATGGCAAGAATCTTGTACAGACATGCTAACTAGCTACACTAATTGACCTACTTGCTTGACAACTTCTGCTAGTGGTACTGTTGTTTACATACTAGAACAGACACAATGAAATGTTTCATATTGTTCGTTGGTCTGACTGGTTGAAGGTTGATCCAATCTCCTGCTAAATAATTTTGCTTAACGGCCATTGGCAACGCCCCTAGCTTAAACGGTTTGAATCACAGCCCTGGCAGACATATCCGTGAAGCTCACGGGATCAGGCTTCTTTGCGAGGCTACTTATCGATGTACACTGCACCTGCACTAACCACACAGCATGGTTCCTTCACCCTAACATCCCCTTCCACCTCCTCCCCCTATGCTTGACCTGTGTACTGTCAACCTCTTCATATTGGCAGAGATGTGTCACCTCCCAACGACTCTCTCTCTCTTTCACACACACACACAAACACACAGACACACGCCCTGCACTGTAACAAATTGCTGTAAACTTACAGCAAAAGATTTTCAGTTAGTTACTGTAATTCTATATTACAGTACAGTACTGTAAAGAGCAATGGATTATGGGGGATCAATTGCATTCAGCTACACTGGTGTAAAATGACAGCAATTGGCAATACCGTTTTATAGTAAAGTAGTGTATTACCTGTTTTGCTGTCTATTTACTGCAGCATACTGTGAATTATGGTGCATTGTGGGAAAATGTTGTGGGCGGAGAAAGACTTTCTGGCTCATTAACTTATTTTGAGGCGTGCCTTGTAAGAGGCTATAGTTGTTGCACCCGTTAGTGAGAATGCTGTACCCCACAGAACACAGCACCATACCGTGTTTTTGGAATCCAAAAATGTGTCCTGGCTACTGTTCTGCCAGTAATTTACTGTAATACAGTACCAGACTACAGCAACATACTGTATTTTTGGGACACCAAAAACCGTTTAAATGCTAGTGGGTGCGCAATGTTTCTGTTTCATTAACATACGTTGAAGCGTGCCTTGTATGAGGCTATAGTTGTTGCACCCATTAGTGAGAATGCTGTACCAATTGAACTGATATGTGGTAGAAGTGCCTTAACAATGTATTGTGTATAGGGAATAGATCAAAGTGACGGGGAGTCTTAAACATTTACTGGTTGAATGTTTTGTCAAGTCATTTTGGTCTGTTTTGCCCTGTAAACACAGCCAGTTTGGAAGTCTTTGTTTAGGCCTCCAGAAGTGCAAGTGATTTAACACACCAGATATTCAGAAATAAGCTGTAATATACAAATCCCATGTAGTTCCTGTAAAATACCAATATTAGAATTACAGTAGTATTTACTTTCTTACAGCACAGCAGGCTAATTTCAGTAACTTACAGGAAGCTGTTGGCAAGTTACTGTGAATATTACATTAACGTACTTGGCACTAGCCAGAGATGGGCAAAGATACATCAAAAGGTATCTGTTACAAATACAAAATACCTTGAAGACCAATGTATCCTTAACTACAACATTCTCATTAACGGTTACAGAAACCTTTTACTTGCTCTGACGGTAAAATATATATTTCTAATTAACCTTAGTTTAATGCACTGAATATAAGTCGCTCTGGACAAGGGCATCTGCTAAATGACCAAAATGTTAATGTAAAAATGAACACTTGCAAAGCACACTGCTGGGTATTATTCTATTCTAATGAGCTCTGCCCTCAAACTATTTGTATTTTGATCAAATTTGGCCTTGTTTGGGGCGGAGCTCTTTAGAATAAGTAGTGTGTTTTCCAAGTGTTAATTTTTACAGTACATTTATATTTTGTCCATTTAGCAGACACTCTTGTCCAGAGTGACTTACAGTCAGTGCATTAAACTAAGGTCGATAAACAAGAAGATATCACAGTCATAGCAAGTAAAAAGATTATGTTACCGTTGCCGAGAATGTTGTTGTAGTTAAGCTGGCTACTTAAAAGTTTGTTTTTGTATTAGAAAATATAAAATACCTGTATTTTTATTAAACTGTTACAAAATGCATAAATTGTACTTTAGGCCAGTGAAATACAAATTACAAAATAGGTATTGAAATTATTGACATACCTATGTCAAATACATGTAACGGAAATACTGCCTATCTATTGTTGGGACTAGTTTAGCTGCATGCATTGTAAATCTGTAACAGTTTACTAACCACTGTGCTTCCAGTAATGCACTGTACATTCTAGAAATACAGCATGTTGCTGTAGTCAGGTGTTACAATGATATGCTGTAAATTTGTGTTTCAGTAAAGGTCCTGTATATCTACAGTAATTTACTGGCTTCTGTACTGCCAGTATTTTACTGTAAATTTACAGTAACCTACTGGCTACTGTGCTGCCAGTAATTTACTGTAAAAACGACAGGACATTTTTTACCGTGTAGTCGTAGGCCTATGTTGTTGTATAGGTGGCGTTAGGAGCCAATTTGCATATATTAACTTTTATTCCTCTAAGTATACAGTTCATGTGGAACTGCATAAAAGTCATTTTTGTTTTTGTTTCAATCCATTTTGAAATGTTGATCCCAATGTCTCACATTGGCCCCATTATTTATAGAAAGGCCCACACATACAGTGCACAAACACACACACAAATCCATGCAAGAACAGATACTGTACATACCCACACACACACGCATCATTTTCTCTGCCCTGATGCAGGGTTGGTGTCTCTCTTTGATGTGTTTGAACAGGCTTGTCCTAATCCACTCACCAATAGCCTGTTTCAACACAGAGTCTACGCCACACTAGCTTTCACTTTCTCTGTGTTCTGGGTCCATGGGAGTGTGTGTGAGCCTCAGTGTGTTCCATATGTGTATCTGGATTGTGTGTGGATGGATACCTCTGTGTGTGCCCGCCGCTTATCCACTTCTGTGGTGGTTAGTGGCCAGTGGTGAGGTTAGGTGAAATGTGCATGCGAGGGGCGCACTTTTGCCGTGATCCCTCAATAGGGAGGGACACGGGCAAGATTGTTCTGTCAGATTAAGCCCCCTTGATCTTGAGCACAGACACACTTGTGTGCACACAGATACATCCTTCCCGTCTCTCTCCCTTCTCTCTCCACTCTCCCCCCTTATCTGTTTTGTCACCCCTCTCTGTCTCTCTTTCATTTACTCTCTCCCACTCTCAATTATTTGTTCATTCATTCCTTCCCTCCCTCTCTTTCTCTAAGCATCTCTTTTTTATTTCACCCTCTTTCGTCCCCGTCCCCCCTCCTCTCTCACAACTGTATCCCCACTTTTATCTCCCACTGCCACATCCACTCATTCTCTCTTGTTTGCTCCCACAATCCTCCTAGACTTCTCTGCTCTACTTTTGTTGTGTCCTGGGTGGTCTCTCCCTCCCTTTACCCAGCTTCAGCTTAAGCCAGCCACTATCTTATCTGACTTTGTCTCCACAACCACCATGTAACATTTGGAATTCCGTTTAAATATGCATGCCGCACGAAAGATAGCACAGACAATTCCCCCATATCGCACCTAGGTATGGTTTGCTGGCATTTTGGTCAAAGCTTGCATTCAAACAAAGCCACTGACCTGCATTGAAGATCCAAAGGAACCACAACAGTATTTATTTTGCACTCTGTCCCTGTCATGCAACGTTTAGTCAGCGACACGGCAGTTACGAACACTCCTCCCGAGTGCTGAGTCGATGACCTTGCTAGCTGCATGGTGTATGGTAAACAATGACGTCAGATTTGCTTTAGCGAGCATTTGCGAGTGTTAGCGACATGGAGGGATAGCCTTCTGTAGTAAGTTTACCCAGGCACAGTTGGTGGGCCTTTGTTTACCTAAATTAGAATTCACTGAATCTAGGCCCTAGATATCAAGCTTTTAGAGGGAATATTTGGTTCAGTGTTTAAAATCCATAAGAGTCTATTGACGCACACGTCAATCTAGGTAACATAATAAAAAAATCCCCATTAAAATCTGTCAGTTTAAAATAGAGATATATGCATGGGCTGCGTCTCAATCCACCGCCTTCCACATCTGAGGTGGAAGGTGGCCGAGCCACAACGGTGTTTGTCAAACCGTGAGACATCCCAAAAATCGGTCTTCTCACGAAAACGTCTGTAGCGTCCGAACGGTTTGGCCTATAAACAATATGACCAGTCTATGAAAACGGGAGACTCTCACGAACACAATGGTGTTCTCCGTTTTGCTCTATGACCTATAAGGTGACAAATTAATGGAATTATAGAGGCAGTTTTGTGCCAACAAAAATAAGGGGTTAAATATGTGTAAAAAAAAACATTAATATTTCCTGAGCTTTCTTATACACTATATATACAAAAGTATGTGGACACCCCTTCAAATTAGGGGATTCGGCTATTTCAGCCACACCGTTGCTGACAGGTGTATAAAATCGAGCACACAGCCATGCAATCTCCATAGACAAACATTGGCAGTAGAATGGCCTTACTGAAGAGCTCAGTGACTTTCAACGAGTCAGTTCGTCAAATTTCTGCCCTGCTAGAGCTCCACCGGTCAACTGTAGGTGCTGTTATTGTGACGTGGAAACGTCTAGGAGCAACAACAGCTCATCCGCAATGTGGTAGGCCACACAAGCTCACAGAACGGGACCGTCGGGTGCTGAAGCACGTAGCGCGTAAATATCGTCTGTCCTTGTTTGCAACACTCACTATCGAGTTCCAAACTGACTCTGGAAGCAATGTCAGCACAAGAACTGTTTGTCGTGAGCTTCATGAAATGGATTTCCATGACCGAGCAGCCGCACACAAGCCTAAGATCACCATACGCAATGCCAAACGTCGGCTGGAATGGTGTAAAGCTCACCACCATTGGACTCTGGAGCAGTGAAATTGCGTTCTCTGGAGTGATGAATCACGCTTCAACATCTGCCAGTCCGACAGATGAATCTGGGTTTGGCGAATGCCAGGAAAACACTGCCTGCACAAATGCATAGTGCCAACTGTAAAGTTTGGTGAAGGAGGAATAATGGTCTGGGGCTGTTTTTCATGGTTCAGGTTAGGCCCCTTAGTTCCTGTGAAGGGAAATCTTAACGCTACAGCATACAATGACATTCTAGACAATTCTGTGCTTCCCACTTTGTGGCAACAGTTTGTGGAAGGCCCTTTCCTGTTTCAGCATGACAAAGCCCCCATGCACAAAGCGAGGTCCATACAGAAATGGCTTGTTGAGATCGGTGTGGAAGAACTTGACTGGTCTGCACAGAGCCCTGACCTGAACCCCATCAAACACCTTTGGGATGAATTGGAACGCTGACTGCGAGCCAGGCCTAATCACCCAACATCAGTGCCTGACCTCACTAATGCTCTTGTGGCTTAATGGAAGCAAGTCCCCGCAGCAGTGTTCCAACATCTAGTCGAAAGGGGGACCAACTCCAAATGAATGCCCATGATTTTGGAATGAGATGATCGACGAGCAGGTGTCTATTTTTGGTAATGTCTCCTTGATATAGGACAGACACTTCAAAACCTTATTCCTTGTAATGAATTTGTTGACTGTCTTTTTTGCCATTGATAAATATGTTATTCAATGTGTTTCTATGGGTTAAACTCAATACAAAAAATATATATATAAAAAAATGTATACCAAAATCAAATAGCTAAATGATCCATGGTATGACCATCTTAAAACAATTCCACATGTTAGGTTAGTAGAACCAACGGCTTAGACTTTTAGAGATAAACATTTGTAGCTTTTCATCAATGCAAAACTGAGAATTCACTGAATCTAGGACCTAGATATCATGGTTTTAGAAGGAATGTTTGGTTCAGTGTTTAAAAAGCATTTGTATCTTTTCATCTTTCACTTTGTGAGAGTTAGAACTAAAAATGAACACAAGCCAACAGACCTCAGCAGCCTTCTGGGGAATGACAAGTCAATTTAGCAGTGTGACATATTGAAATCTCTCAGCTGCATTTCTTGACCCCTTGAAAGAAGGCTTGAAGACCACCAGAACACACCTGTCATCTGATAGCCCCGTCTAGCATTACGCTATCTCCTCAAAACAGGGTTTCGCTTAAAGTCGCAATAACTCCATGTTTAGTAGTAGATAGTCCTAGATGCAAAAACCAGACACATTTGAGAAATATGAAAGAAAGATAAATACTCATACATTGTTGATTTATTTGACTGGCTGAAGTCTAGTCTGCTGTCCGGTTTTCAAATTGTTGTTGACTTAAATCGAAGATGTCAAGATGTGAAGGTTGGGAGAAGCTGCTTGCTTGAACATCACTAGGAGGCCTGCTTGGTGATATAATGTCCTGAAGCCAAGACAGTGTTACAATACATTTTTATAGAATGTTAGCAAAAATAGATAATGTCTTGCTACCGTGGAAAGGAAAATACCTGTCTATTTGTGGAAAAATTCCCCTGATTAACACTTTAGTCATATCCCAGTTTACCTATTTGCTTATGGCCTTGCCTACAACTAGCAACTTGTACTTTTTTTTAAATTATATGAGCAAAAAATATTCAAGTTTATTTGAACGGCAAGCCAGACAAAATTAAATGGGCCTGTTTATATAATGAATATGAATTCAGAGGGCAGAAATTATTAAATATTAAAGCATTAGACCTCTCACTAAAGGCTTCAGTCATTCAAAAGTTAGACTTAAATCTGAACTGGTTCTCTAGCAGATTAGTTAAAAAAAATTCACCCCATGTTCAAGAATGGCATTTTTCCCTTGGCCTTCAGATTACAACCTCTCACTTTTGGTTATTTTAAAATGAAATCATCTCCAAAATATCGCTATTTTTAAAACAAGCCATAGAAAGTTGGTTGCAATTTCAGTTTAATCCACCAGAAAAGACAGAACAAATAGTACAACAAATATTGTGGTTAAACTCAAATATACTATTTGATAAAAAAAAACAATATATAAAAAGTGTAAACTTTGTAAATGATATCATAAATAGGACTGGTGGAGTTATGTCACACATGCAGCTAACAAAAATATCTGGAAATGTCTGCTCTACAAAAAATTACAACCAACTAATTGCAGCATTACCACAAAATGGAAGAGGCAAGTGGAAGGGGGAGAAAGTAAGGAACCTGTCTGTTGGCCCTGAATTAAAGATCAAAATTGGCTAAAGAAAATTATGATAAATAAAAAGTATACCAGTTTCATTTAAGGACCAAAAATTGACAGCTGTGCCATACAGATTGCAAAATAGTTGGGAAGAGATTTTCGATGTACCGATTCCATGACACATGGTTTATGAACTGATACACAAAACCACGCTGGATTCAAAACTTAGAGTTTTTCAATTTAAATTATTATACAAAATTCTTGCAACCAATAGAATGTTATATATATGGGGGATACAACCATCCCAGCTCTGCAGATTTTGCTGCGAAGAGACAGAATCATTAGATCGTTTGTTTTGGTCGCAAGATCAGGAAGGGCTGAAGAATTGCAACATTTACCTGGCGCTAACTCTGCAAATAGCACTATTGGGTGATTTAAAAAGTCAAAGTCAATCGATTAATAATATAATAATACTATTAGCAAAGAAATGTATCTTTATTTTACAATATGTAGAATCTATGAGAATGGAAAGGTTCAGAACTTTTGTGAAACATCACAGCACAGTTGAAAAATATATGGCAAATTTAATCAAAACTGGATGGTCTTCAGCAATAGATGGGAGGGATTGAGTGGAGCTGAAGGATGGGACTAAAAAGAAACAAATGATAACTATTGTAAACTATACTGTGTCCATAAAATGTATATAGTATGTATAAGCTTGAAGTAGAAGCCTAAGAGTTGCTGTCCATTAGTTTA
Source organism: Coregonus clupeaformis (assembly GCF_020615455.1). Classification (NCBI taxonomy): domain Eukaryota; kingdom Metazoa; phylum Chordata; class Actinopteri; order Salmoniformes; family Salmonidae; genus Coregonus; species Coregonus clupeaformis. Next base: position 52,659,894 of record NC_059220.1, read on the forward strand.
CTCAAATTAAGGGAGGGATGGTAGGCTTAGGGAAAAATAATGAAGGAAAATATGTTAAAAATATATATATATATATATTTTATATATATAGTACCAGTCAAGAATTTGGACACACCTACTCATTCCAGGGTTTTTCTTAATTTTTTACTATTTTCTACATTAGAGGAGGAGATGTTATGGTGTGGGGGTGCTTTGCTGGTTACACTGTCTGTGATTTATTTAGAATTCAAGGCACACTTAACCAGCACGGCTACCACAGCATTCTGCAGCGATACGCCTTCCCATCTGGTTTAGCGGGACTATGATTTGTTTTTCAACAGGACAATGGCCCAACACACCTTTAGGCTGTGTAAGGACTATTTTACCAAGAAGTAGAGTGATGGAGTGTTGTTTTCAGTCTCCTGCGTGGGGATAGGCTTTGTCGTGCCCTCTTCACGACTGTCTTGGTGTGTTTGGACCATGATAGTTTGTTGGTAATGTAGACACCAAGGAACTTGAAGCTCTCAACCTGCTCCACTACAGCCCCGTCGATGAGAATGTGGGTGTGCTCCGTCCTCTTGTTTTTCCTGTAGTCCACAATCATCTCCTTTGTCTTGATCACATTGAGGGAGAGGTTGTTATCCTGGCACCAGACAGCCAGGTTTCTGACCTCCTCCCTATAAGCTGTCTCATCGTTGTCGGTGATCAGGCCTACCAGTGTTGTGTCGTCAGCAAACTTAATGATGGTGTTGGAGTCGTGCCTGGCCATGCAGTCATGGGTGAACAGGGAGTACAGGAGGGGACTGAGCATGCCCCGTGTTGAGGATCAGCGTGGCAGATGTGGTGTTACCTACCCTTACCACCTGGGGGCTGCCCGTCAGGAAGTCCAGGATCCAGTTGCAGAGGGAGGTGTTTAGTTCCAGGGTCCTTAGCTTAGTGATGAGCTTTGAGGGCACTATGGTGTTGAACGCTGAGCTGTAGTGAATGAATAGCATTCTCACGTAGGTGTTCCTTTTGTCTAGGTTGGAAAGGGCAGTGTGGATTGCAATAGAGATTGCATCATCTGTGGATCTGTTTGGGTGGTATGCAAATTGGAGTGGGTCTAGGGTTTCTGGGATAATGGTGTTGATCCGAGCCTTTCATAGCACTTCATGGCTACAGACGTGAGTGCTACGGGTTGGTAGTCATTTAGGCAGGTCACCTTAGTGTTCTTGAGCACAGGGACTATGGTGGTCTGCTGAAAACATGTTGCTATTACAGACTCAGTCAGGGACAGCTTGAAAATGTCAGTGAAGACATTAGCATCCATTAGCTGCTTGCCTGTCTGTCCCTCGCTCCCTGCGCTGCTCGCGCTGTTGCATGTGCTCTGTGCATGGCACTGCTTGTGTGAGTATCCATAGCAACGCCTCTGTTTGCTGTTCTTCTCAATGATGAGACACAGAGCAGTTAGCTGCAAACTAGCTACTGTTCGTCACTCTAAACTCTGACAAAACACAAATAACATTATTATTTTTGGTAAAATAATCTCTCCTATGGACTCAGACAATATTCTCGTCTTATATTTGACGGGGTGAAGCACTTCTGACACTATGATATGTGCTCTGCAGCAGAGCACAAGCAAATGGCTCAGCTTCAAAATGTTAATGATCAATTTAGTGATACCTGAGCCCTACCCATACCCTAGTTATTGATGACAGGCCTTACCTGGCCCTAACCGAATGTATAATGTCAGTGCCCATTGGGCTTGGGTAGCAGAGACTGAGATGGCCACAGCAAAATGTTGATTTTGTGGCCAATTAACCATTTCTTTGTGGATTTTGATGTGTGCTTGGGTTTATTGTCCTGCTGGAAGATCGACTTGCGGCCAAGTTTCAGCCTCCTGCCAGAGGTAACCAGGTTTTTGGCTAAAACGTCCTGGTACTTGGTAAAGATCATGATGCCATTAACCTTGTTAAGGTCAACGGCACAGGGCAAATAGTCCAGTGTTGATTTTTCAGTGTAACATTTCTAATGTTGATTCAGGAGTTAAATTTACTCTGTTATAAGAAATACACATCACTTTTCCAGCCAGCATAATGTGACTTGCAGGCCTGATGTGGACTGTAATTTGTGAACCAGGATTTTCCCAATACCACTGTGTTAGCGTAAAACTAGGCAATGAAAGACCTAATGATATATGTGACTCGTTTCAGGAAACTAGGCGTATGTCGCACGTCACTACTTCACAGGAGCGGCATTTGAACGTAAACTATATATTTTTATCTGAATGCGTTTTTGGGCAGAAATGCCTTCTGGAACATGTGAACTTTCATGTGCCTTAATAACAAACTTGTATTCCATCCATAAATATGAATAAAATTGTTAAATTACAAGCCTAGTTGGTTTAGCCACGGAAAAAGACAGGAACATTCCCGCTAGCCATGATTTGCTGAGATAATGGATGGGCTGGACATGCCGGGAGATGAGTTAGGATTGGTTAGGAATGTAGCATGCTTCTGTCTATAACATGAGCTGTTCAGTATGTGTTGACAGTCCTTTCTACCGTGCCGTTTTTGAAAGATATAATGTTAGCCATCGAGAACTACAAAAGTTTTGCTACTTTTCTCAACAACATTGATGCCCTTGAGTGTAGCAGGTGCTATCAACAGATCAGTTGGATAAAGTGATAGGCTACTTTCTGCACACGCCACAGTCAGTGTGAACCGGAATGACTTGACACAACGCTGGCCAACAAAACTGAGTTAGGTTAGGCAGGTTCCAGTCTGCCGTGAAGCGTTTTTCCATGTACTGTATAGGGGTAAGTGTCTGGCTACATTTTCAGATATATATATTGTTAGTTAGCTAGCAAATGTTAGCTTGCTGGCTCACTAGCTAATGTTACGTGTATGATCTGTGTATTAATATTATTCAAATCAGAAAACTATTTGCATTGTTAGTTATAGCCTAATGTTAACTAGCTAACATTGAACCTAGTTTGTTAGCTATAGCTACCTGCAGATTCATACTACAGCTATGACAATGTTTGTAATGGTAGTAGTATGAGTTGGATTTATGCCGGTTCATTGTTTAGCTAGCTAGCTAGCTACCTAGCTAGCTACATGTCTAAACAAAAGACTACACTTCGGCCGGATTATTACATGACCCATCAAATTAACCAGGTGTGTCTGGGGGTGATTACAGTAGGCTGGACAATAGAACGAGACAAAATTCACCCAAGGCTGAAAAACGGCAATAGAACGTTGGCTAAGCTGGAACACTAGCGCGAGCCCATAGCAAATTAATTGAATCGAACGTTCGCAGAACCTATTTTGACTGGAATTATGCTTAGAATTCCATTTCGCCTAAATGCACTAAAAAATGTATACCTTTTAATTTTACCACTACAATCTGTTCTTAGGACAAAACTGAAAAATAACAACTCTTGTAGAAGGTAAACATCCACACCTCGATGGTATCAACTGTACTTATGTCTGCATAACGAGGAAGTAGGGAAAAAATGGCCCCACTATACATGCTTATTCTGTCTCTCTCTCTCTCTCTCTCTCTCTCTCTCTCTCTCTCTCTCTCTCTCTCTCTCTCTCTCTCTCTCTCTCTCTCTCTCTCTCTCTCTCTCTCTCTCTCTCTCTCTCACACACACACACACACACACACACACACACACACACACACACACTCTGCCACTACATATACCACTCATTAGCTTCAAGCTAGATATTATCCCTCGGACATCAAAGATGACAGTCAACACTAAATCAGGCAGGACACTTTCCAATAGTTTGTCTTTCACTGGATCATTATCGAGTGACGGACAAAGCTATCAATAACGCTAAGGCAGAACTCGAGTCAATCGATTTCAGTCTCAATCAACATTCCGCTGAATGAGTTGATCACTCAATAGAACAATTGCAACAAAATGGATCACTGTCGAAATAGCCTAATGTAATGATGAATTATCCACCCACCGAGTTAAATGAATTAGCATGTTACATTGTTTCTAATGAACAGTACCAGATCATATGAGGCATTTTCACCTTGTCTCCTGACCAGATGACGGATACCAAGACAGTATAGAGTATTGCAGACCATGAAGGGCTCCTGTATGGCTCAGTTGGTAGAGCATTGCACTTGGCACATCATGATTGTTGGTTTGATTCCTTCTGAGGCCACACAGATTTTATTTTTGCACTACTGTAAATCACTATGGATAAATGGCATATTTAAAGAAGTAAAAGCAATGTAATCCAGCCTATACTGGATATTCATGCTTTTTTGCTCGATCAGGAACTGATTCAGACCTGGGTAGAATCTCTGGCAAATTAAATAGTACCAGGGAGGAATGAAAACCAGCAGTATTTCAAACTTCAAGGCTTGGAGTACAATGAGTATGTGGGCGTAGTGCTTCACAGGTAATGCCATCCCAATTGGCATGAATGGAATAAAATAATTAGATGCTGGGAGACAAAAATAAGGTGATATTTTATTCCATGTGGGGGGGAATGGAACCCTTTTGAATTCCATTTAGATCCCTCTCATGAAGAAGCCTCTGGTTCCAGGTAGAACCAATGACAGGTTCTACAGTAGTTTTACAGTTGAATTAAGGTGTTATTGTTGTAAAATGACTTGTTGTTGTTTACCTTACTTTCACTGCACTTTGAAATGTAGGCGGGGTAATGTGCTGGCGGGGACTCATTAGCATATTTGGGGCATGGTCTAAAATATGTTGTATTTGTGCCAACCATTAGTGGAAGTGTTGTACCAGTTTAAGTGGTTTTATCGCTATGTTACTTAAATGACCCAAATAAATGTTCTGCTTTCCATGTAAAATAGCCTTTTCAGAGACCAAAATATCACCGATAATATTTATGGGGGATAAAAATGCTAAACATTTTAGAAAAAGTCAAGCTGAGTATGCGGGGAGTGTATATTCACGAGCTTGCCTTCACTAACAGCTCTTTGAATCTCCTAATTTAATAAACTGTAATGCAGTGTTGCAGTAAAATTATCTCAAGCAAATTTGGTTTGGTAATACACAAAGCAACTAAAATAACATTGAAATTCTCCGATGTTGGTTACAAGGCGGTACTTATTTAAATTAGTAAGATAATATCATGTTACCATTGGTGTATTCAAATGAGAGTTAGGGTGATGTCACCATATCCCCTTAATAATCCCGCCTCCTGAATCCAAGCGTTTGAAATGGGGGAGGGGACGAATACATTTATGATCAAACTTTATCAATAGAAAAGCAACAGTCATTTTTCTTACTTTGGTCATCGTACTTTTGATCTGGATTCAACCAAATATCATCACATTTCCGATGTACCTGGTTGCACTGCTAAAACAGTAATGCACTTCCACCCAAAAGCTTACAAGTTCAAACCCCCAAAGCATGTACAGTTGGGAAAAAATGTATTTAGTCAGCCACCAATTGTGCAAGTTCTCCCACTTAAAAAGATGTGAGAGGCCTGTAATTTTCATCATAGGTACACGTCAACTATGACAGACAAAATGAGAAAAAAAATTCCAGAAAATCACATTGTAGGATTTTTAATGAATTTATTTGCAAATTATGGTGGAAAATAAGTATTTGGTCAATAACAAAAGTTTCTCAATACTTTGTTGTATACCCTTTGTTGGCAATGACATAGGTCAAACGTTTTCTGTAAGTCTTCACAAGGTTTTCACACATTGTTGCTGGTATTTTGGCCCATTCCTCCATGCAGATCTCCTCTAGAGCAGTGATGTTTTGGGGCTGTCGCTGGGCAACACGGACTTTCAACTCCCTCCAAAGATTTTCTATGGGGTTGAGATCTGGAGACTGGCTAGGCCACTCCAGGACCTTGAAATGCTTCTTACGAAGCCACTCCTTCGTTGCCCGGGCAGTGTGTTTGGGATCATTGTCATGCTGAAAGACCCAGCCACGTTTCATCTTCAATGCCCTTGCTGATGGAAGGTTTTCACTCAAAATCTCACGATACATGGCCCCATTCATTCTTTCCTTTACACGGATCAGTCGTCCTGGTCCCTTTGTAGAAAAACAGCCCCAAAGCATGATGTTTCCACTCCCATGCTTCACAGTAGGTATGGTGTTCTTTGGATGCAACTCAGCATTCTTTGTCCTCCAAACACGACGAGTTGAGTTTTTACCAAAAAGTTATATTTTGGTTTCATCTGACCATATGACATTCTCCCAATCCTCTTCTTGATCAACCAAATGCACTCTAGCAAACATCAGACGTGCCTGGACATGTAATGGCTTAAGCAGGGGGACACGTCTGGCACTGCAGGGTTTGAGTCCCTGGCGGCGTAGTGTGTTACTGATGGTAGGCTTTGTTACTTTGGTCCCAGCTCTCTGCAGGTCATTCACTAGGTCCCCCCGTGTGGTTCTGGGATTTTTGCTCACCGTTCTTGTGATCATTTTGACCCCACGGGGTGAGATCTTGCGTGGAGCCCCAGATCGAGGGAGATTATCAGTGGTCTTGTATGTCTTCCATTTCCTAATAATTGCTCCCACAGTTGATTTCTTCAAACCAAGCTGCTTACCTATTGCAGATTCAGTCTTCCCAGCCTGGTGCAGGTCTACAATTTTATTTCTGGTGTCCTTTGACAGCTCTTTGGTCTCGGCCATAGTGGAGTTTGGAGTGTGACTGTTTGAGGTTGTGGACACGTGTCTTTTATACTGATAACAAGTTCAAACAGGTGCCATTAATACAGGTAACGAGTGGAGGACAGAGGAGCCTCTTAAAGAAGAAGTTACAGGTCTGTGAGAGCCAGAAATCTTGCTTGTTTGTAGGTGACCAAATACTTATGTTCCACCATAATTTGCAAATAAATTCATTAAAAATCCTACAATGTGATTTTCTGGATTTTTTCTTCTCAATTTGTCTGTCATAGTTGACGTGTACCTATGATGAAAATTACAGGCCTCTCTCATCTTTTTAAGTGGGAGAATTTGCACAATTGGTGGCTGACTAAATACTTTTTTCCCCCACTGTATATACACTTTACATCAAGTGTCCCTGAGCACAGCAAAAAAATAATATGTTGGTGTTGTCAGACAATCTGACAATTATTGACTTGATTCTGGGCAACCTTTAGCAAAGCGCAGAAATGTATTCTTGCCATTAAATCTGTGGCCCACAGACATGCAGGACATTCAGGTCATTAGTATTTGCAACCAAGAGTTCAAATCCTAATTGAGGTATAGTCTCAAGTAACCAGCATTCTGCAGCATACTGTCCATTTACAGCAATAGGACCTTAATTCAGCTGTAAAAAGCGTTGGGAAAGTAACCGAAAGGTCGCTGGTTTGAATCCCAGAGCCGACTAGGTGAAAAATCAGTTAATGTGCCATGGAGCAAGGCACTTAACACGACTTGCTCCTGTATGTCGATCTAGATAAGAGTGAAGCTGGTCTGCAAAACCACGCCCATCATTATTATATTTCCCAGCATGCTCTATTGCAGTTTGATTTTCAGAATTGTTTGTTTCAATGTCTATTATTGCATGTACTTATTTTGCATATATTAATTAATTTATCTTCTTGGCTCATTCATCCCCCCTCCTTTCCCCTGTCACTATTCCCAAGGTCGTTGTTGTAAATGAGAATAAGTTAAATAGCATCCATTTTTGTAAACTAATCCAATATGTTATTTGGCCTTTTTGCACCCATTACTGAAATGGTTGTTCCAGATTAGATGGTTTAGGTAGTCTCATTCATTCTTCTTTCTAACCCTGGTAGTCATTCTGATGCTGGTATGCTGGTGATCAGTGTCCAAAACACAGCGAAGGCTGGTCACCAAAGAAATCATAACAAAGGCTGGTCGCCAGTGAAAACACAATGAATGCTGGTCATCAGCGAAAACACAACGAAGGCTGGTCTATGCAGTTTTTTTTTCAGCAGGGTTCTCTCTCCTTCTCCCTTATTCATTCCCCAGTCCTACCCACCTCTCCATCCCTCCCTTCCTCCATCCCTCATCTTTAACCAGCCCTGGCTTCTACAGTGAGTCAGACTGCCAAGCAGCCTCTAGCCCAATGCAAGAATAGTGGAGGAGCCACACGCTGCAGTTCAACCTCTCTCCCTCTCCGAAGAGGCCGCGCTAGCACTAACGTGCTAACGAGCTGAAAAGGACAATTATTCACCATTTAAATCAGCCGTGCCCTGTGCCCTCACCTCAGAGTTGAGTTGTCGAGTTAGCCCCTCACCGCCTATGGCCCTGCCAACAAAGTTCTGCCCTTGTGCCTCTTCTTACCGCCCACCTTCTGCCGTCTATCCCCCTAATGCAGACCAGTTTGACATTCTGGGCTTCCTCTCACACCCACACTGTCTCATCGGCAATCACAGAGGGCACAGAGGTTTCATAAGTTGACCTCGACAGGAGACAGAGACTGAGAAGGAGAGGAAGATGGATGGGAGAGGGAGAGAGCGAGAGAGAGTAAAAGAGAGAGAGAGAGTGAAATGAAGAGGAAAAGAGAGGAAGAGAGAGAAAGATAGACTGATATGGAGAGTAAGAGACAGGAAGATGGAAAGACAGCAAGAGAGAGCGTGACTGAGAAAGAGATGGAAGAGAAAGAGAAGCAAGAAAGAGGGCGAAAGAGAGAGTTCCAGAAATAGCAGCAATATATGCTAAAACAGGCCTCCTCTTTTTTGAGGGATAGAACTTCACAACATTCAAAAGAAAATAACAACGTTTCTGAGTTTTTTGTGACGCTTATTTTTCCTTGGGTGTCTGAATATGGGCAGTCTACCAACTTACAGGAAAGCCGTTAGAAACTAAGAAATCATTTTTTTTTTCTAAGAACACCTTCCAAAACGTGAACTTTCATGTACCTTAACAAAAATGTATTTATTAATTCTTATGTAAACTTATGAGCCTGGAAAAGTGACCCTTTCTCTTTTTTCTCCTATGTGTTGACAGCCCCTGCCAATGCCCAGATCGTGCATGAGGGCCAGGCGTGCGTGGTAAAGGAGGACAACATCAGTGAGAGGATCTACACTATCAGAGAGGGAGACCACCTGGTGCTCAAATGTCTGGTCAAAGGACACCCACGACCACAGGTAACACGACATAACACACACACACACACACACACACACACACACACACACACACACACACACACACACTTTCTGCCAATTCAATGTGCTTTATTAGCATGAAATAATCTGTAAATATTACGAAAGCATTCCAAAACCATAGTTTTAGAACTCAAGTCACACTTGCATCTTTCTTTCTCTCTCTCTCTCTCTCTCTCTCTCTCTCTCTCTCTCCCAATCTCACTTTCTCTTTCTTTCTCGCTGCATCGCTCTCCTTTTCACTCTCATTCTCTCTCTGTTTTTTTCTATTTTTTCTATCTCGCTCTCCCTCTCTCTTCCGCCTTACACTCCATCTCTCTGTGATACATATCCCTTCCTATACACAGACACTCTCAGGATCCCCAGTGAAACCTTGGCAGTACAAAGGACCCAATTACTTTTGAGGTCATGCAGATGCTATACTTCGTCTCTCTTCAATACAAAACATCTACAGAATATATTAACTTTATACCATCACTGCTTTACTTGTGATTATAAACTGGGTGGTTCGAGCCCTGAATGCTGATTGGCTGAAAGCCATGGTATATCAGACCGTATACCACGGATATGACAGAAGAACTGTTCTAATTACGTTGGTAACCCGTTTATAATAGCAATAAGGCACCTCAGGTGTTTGTGGTAAATGGCCAATATACCACGGCTAAGGGCTGTATCAAGGCACTCCGTGTTGCGCCATGCAAACCAACAGCCCTTAGCCGTGGTACACTAGATGACCAAAAGTATGTGAACACCTGCTCGTCCAACATCTCATTCCAATAATAAGGAGTTGGTCCCGCCTTTGCTGCTATAACAGCCTCCACTCTTCTGGGAAGGCTTTCGACTAGATGTTGGAACACTGCTGCGGGGACTTGCTTCCATTCAGCCACAAGAGCATTAGTGAGATCAAGCACTGATTTTGGGTGATTAGGCCTGGCTCCCAGTCGGCGTTCCAATTCATCCCAAAGGTGTTCGATGGGATTGAGGTCAGGGCTCTGTGCAGGCCAGTCAAGTTCTTCCACACCGATCTCAACAAACCATTTCTGTATGGACCTCACTTTGTGCACGGAGGCATTGTCATGTTGAAACAGGAAAATATCTTCCCCAAACTGTTGCCACAAAGTTGGAAGCACAGAATCGTCTAGAATGTAATTGAATGATGTAGTGTTAAGATTTCCCTTCACAGGAACTAAGGGGCCTAGCCCAATCCATGGAAAACAGCCCCAGACCATCATTCCTGCTCCACCAAACTTTACAGTGGCCACTATGCATTGGGGCAGGTTGCGTTCTCCTGGCATCCGCCAAACTCAGATTCGTCCGTCGGACTGCCAGATGGTGAAGTGTGATTCATCACTCCAGAGAACACGTTTCCACTGCTCCAGAGTCCAATGGCGGCAAGCTTTACACCACTCCAGCCGTCACTTGTCATTGCGCATGGTGATCTTAGGCTTGTGTGCAGCTGCTCTGCCATGGAAACCCATTTCATGAAGCTCCCAACGAAAAGTTATTGTGCTGACGTTGCTTCCAGAGGCAGTTTGGAACTCGGTAGTGAGTGTTGCAACTAAGGACAGGCGATTTTGACTCGATTCAGCCCTCGTTGGTCCCGTTCTGTGAGCTTGTGTGGCCTACCACTTCGTGTCGGAGCCGTTGTTGCTCCTAGACGTTTTCACTTCACAATAACAGCACTTACAGTTGACCGAGGCAGCTCTAGCAGGGCAGAAATTTTACAAACTGACTTGTTAGAAAGGTGGCATTCTATGACGGTGCCATGTTAAAAGTCACTGAGCTCTTCAGTAATGCCATTCTACTGCCAATGTTTGTCTATGGAGATTGCATGGCTATGTGCTTTTATACACCTATCAGCAACGGGTGTGAATCCACTAATTTCAAGGGGTGTCCATATACTTTTGTACAGTGCCTTCGGGAAGGATTCAGACCCCTTGACTTTTTCCACATTTTGTTAGGTTACAACCTTATGCAAAAATGTATTACATCTTTTTTTCCCCTCATTCATCTACACACAATACCCCATAATGACAAAGCAAAAACAGTTTTTTTGAATTTTTTGCTAATTTATTAAAAAATAAAACTGAAATATCACATTTACATAAGTATTCAGACCCTTTACTCAGTACTTTGTTGAAGCACCTTTGGCAGCGATTACAGCCTTGAGTCTTCTTGGGTATGACGCTACAAGCTTGGCACACCTATATTTGGGGAGTTACTCCAATTCTTCTCTGCAGATCCTCTCAAGCTCTGTCAGGTTGGATGGGGAGCATTGCTGCACAGCTAATTTCAAGTCTCTTCAGAGATGTTAGATCGGGTTCTGGCTGGCCCACTCAAGGATATTCAGAGACTTGTCCTGAAGCCGCTCCTGCGTTGTCTTGGCTGTGTGCATAGGGTCGTTGTCCTGTTGGAAGGTGAACCTTCACCCCAGTCGGAGGTCTGGAGCAGGTTTTCATCAGGGATCTCTCTGTACTTTCTCCGTTCATCTTTGCCTCAATCCTGACTAGTATCCCAGTCCCTGCCACTGAAAAACATGATGCTGCCACCACCATGCTTCACCGTAGGGATGTTGCCAGGGTTCCTCCTGATGTGACGCTTTGCATTCAGGCCAAAGAGTTCAATCTTGGTTTCATCAGACCAGAGAATCTTGTTTCTCATGGTCTGAGAGTCCTTTAGGTGCCTTTTGGCAAACTCCAAGCGGGCTGTCATGTGCCTTTTACTAAGGAGTGGCTTCCATCTGGCCACTCCACCATAAAGGCCCGATTGGTGGAGTGCTGCAGCGATGGTTGTCCTTCTGGAAGGTTCTCACATCTCCACAGAGAAACTCTGAAGCTCTGTCAGAATGACCATCGGGTTCTTGGTCACCTCCCTGACCAAGGCCCTTCTCCCCCGATTGCTCAGTTTGGCCGGGCGGCCAGCTCTAGGAAGAGTTTTGTGTTTCCAAACTTCTTTAAAAAATTCTCTAAACCCGATTTCCCTTTGTCATTATTGGGTATTGTGTGTAGATTGCTAAGGATTTTTATTTATTTAATTCATTTTAGAATAAGACTGTATCGTAACAAAATGTGGAAAAAGTCAAGTGGTCTGAATTCTTTCTGAAGGCAGTGTAGGACCTGTTTCCAATGATCACTTTTACGCTCAACATAGCCACTTCATATGCGCACTTGCTCCAAAATGGAAAAATGTGTTCAATTATTTATTCTTACTAGTGTGCCTGGATAGAGCCCTTAAATGGTATATTGGCCATATACCACAAACCCCCGAGGTGCCGTATTGCTATTATAAACTGGTTACCAAAGTAATTAGAGCAATACAAATACATGATTTGTCAGACCCCATGGTATATGGTCTGATATACCACAGCTTTCAGCCAATCAACATTCAGGGCTCGAACCACCCAGTTTACAATATAAAATAATGGCACGGAATTCATATGCATATATTGTCTGCTAAATGAACAAGCATACAGCCTATGGCATGGAGCATAGCCAAATAACACACAGTAGGCCAATTCATATTATGTACTTCTGTAATACATTTTCTTCATATCATAATATTTCTTTAGACCTGCCTAAAATAATATTGGATTTATTGTGATGGTGCATGTTAAATTGATTTATTAGACTTTTTAAAATGTAGCTGTTCCAAAGGTGCGCATCAGCAGCTTGTATGTGGCTTGTAAACACTCTTTAAATAGCCTACCTCCGTGTCAGTTAATGGCTGTTAAATTAAAACCAGGACTCGAATTGAGGGGGAATGAAAGGGTATGCCATAGGCCTTCCTTTTATTAAAGAAAATGGCAAAAAGCACAGACCTACCCACAGGGGTGGACTGGGACAACAATTCAGCCCTGCCATTTCAGCCACATCACCAGCCACATCACCACGTGTAGTTATGCTACTGACACATAACATAGGCAACTATAGTACAGCCTTTCTCAACTTTTACTGTACCAGTGACCGGTGAAACATAGTCCTCCTCCATTTTTAATTAGCTATTTTTAATCAGCTCATGTTTAAGACAAATATAACATGTAAAAGCACCACTGGAGATACAACTCACCACTTATAACTGTGCCTCTGTTACCTCCCTGTTTTGCAGTCATCTTCTCTGCTGTCACTCTGTCTGTCTGTGTGATGAGGTGATGTTGAAGGAGTCAGGCGCAGGAGGGTAAATCACAGAATAACAGGCTTTATTCCGCAACCACAGAGTTACGCAGTAACGCGTCAAACACTCCAGTGCGCAAAACAGATGCACTGGAAAATACAAGGCACACAGGGAATTATTTACATTTACATCATTTAGCAGACGGTCTTATCCAGACCGACTTACAGTTAGTGAGTGCATACATTTATTTTTTCATACTGCCCCCCCCCGTGGGAAACAAACCCACAACCCTGGCGTTGCAAGTGCCATGCTCTACCAACTGAGCTACACGGGGCCAATTATCCCGGTGAGACAAAAATACAAGGATCTCCACCGAGCTACATTACTGTCCACAATAAACAATCAGCCACAAAGACAAGGGGGCAGAGGGAACACTTATACAGGTACTGATGAGGGGATATGAACCAGGTGTGTGTAATAAACAAGACAAAACAAATGGAATGATGAGTTTAGGAGCGGCAGTGGCTAGAAGGTCGTTGAAGACGAACGCTGAAGCCTGCCCGAACAAGGAGAGGAGGCAGCCTCGGAGGAAGTTGTGACAATACCCCCCCCTTGACGTGCAGCTCCAGCAGCGCGCCGACACCTGCCTCGGGGACGACCAGGAGGACGCGGAGCAGGGCGAGCCGGATGGCGTCGGTGGAAATCCCGCAACAGGGAGGGATCGAGGATATCCCTCACCGGGACCCAGCACCGCTCCTCTGGACCATACCCCTCCCACTCCACAAGGTACTAAAGGCCCCCCACCCGACGCCTCAAATCCAGGATGGGACGGACGGAGTACGCCGGGGCCCCCTCGATGTCCAGAGGGGGCGGAGGGACCTCCCTTACCTCAGACTCCTGGAGTGGACAAGCCACCACCGGCCTTAGGAGAGACACATGGAACGAGGGGTTAATACGATAATCTGGCGGGAGTAATAACCTATAGGTAACCTCGTTTATTCTCCTCAGGACTTTGAACGGCCCCACAAACCGCAGGCTCAGCTTCCGGCAAGGCAGGTGGAGGGACAGATTCCGGGTCGAGAGCCAGACCCAATCACATGGTACAAAGACCGGGGCCTCACTGCGGTGGCGGTCAGCGTTGGCCTTCTGGCGACGCACGGCGCGTTGGAGGTGGACGTGAGCAGCGTTCCACGTCTCTTCCTCGTGCCGAAACCAGTCATCCACCACAGGAGCCTCGGTGCCAGAACCAGCTGATAACCTAAAACACATTGAAATGGCGTTAAGTTAGTGGAGGAGTGGCGGAGAGAGTTCTGAGCATATTCGTCCCATGGCAAGAACACCGACCACTCCCCCGGCTGGACCTGGCAGTAGGACTGCAGGAACCTACCCACATCCTGATTCACCCATTCCACCTGCCCATTAGACTCAGGGTGAAAACCAGAGGTCAGGCTGATCGACACCGCCAGACGTTCCTTGAACGCCTTCCAGACCCTGGATGTGAACTGGGGACCCCGGTCAGACACTATGTCCTCTGGCACCCCGTAGTGCCGGAAGACGTGTGTGAACAGGACCTCCGCAGTTTTCAGGGCCGTAGGGAGACAGTGCAGAGGAAGGAGGCGGCAGGTTTGGAAAAGCGGTCCACAACGACCAGGATGGTGGTGTTACCTTGAGAGAGGGGAAGATCAGTAAGGAAGTCAATACTCAAGTGGGACCATGGTCGTTGTGGAACTGGTAAGGGCTGTAACTTACCTGCTGGGAGGTGCCTAGGTGCCTTACTCTGGGCGCACACCGAGCAGGAGGAGACATACACCCTCACATCCTTAGCCAAGGTAGGCCACCAGTACTTTCCGGTCAGGCAGCGCTCTGTACGACCGATACCTGGGTGACCAGGTAAGGCACCTGGTCACCCAGGTAGATGAGATGGTCACGGACAAGAGACGGCACGTACTGCAGCCCAGCTGGACACGTGGAGATGGCTCTATGTCCACATCCATACTACTGGTGCCACAATGCAGGAGGCCAGGAGTATGGGGGTGTTGTCTATGGGCCTCTCCTCTGGGTCGTACAGCAGTGACAGTGCGTCTGCCTTCACGTTCTCCGTACCTGGGATGTAAGATAGTGTAAAATCAAACCGGGTGAAGAATAGGGCCCACCTGGTCTGGCGAGGGTTCAGCCTCCTTGCTGCCCGGATGTACTCCAGGTTACGGTGGTCTGTCCAGACGAGGAAAGGGTGTTTAGCCACCTCGAGCCAGTGCCTCCACATGGTCAGGGCTCAGACAACAGCCAACAGCTCCCGGGCACCAACGTCGTAGTTCTGCTCCGCCGGGCTGAGCTTCTTGGAGAAGAAGGCACAGAGGCAGAGCTTGGGTGGCGTGCCCGAGTGTTGAGATAGGACAACACCTATCCCTACCTCGGACGCATCCACTTACACTACGAACAGTAGTGATGGATCGGGATGGGCCAGTACAGGGGCTGAGTTGAACAGAACCCTCAGGTTACTGAAGGCCCTGTCAGCCTCAGCAGACCAGCGGAGCCGAGATGGCCTACCCTTCAACAGAGATTTGATGGGAGCTGCGACCTTGCCAAAACCCTGGATAAACCTCCGATATTAGTTGGCAAAGCAAATAAAGCGCTGCCCCTCCTTAACCGTGGTTGGAGTCGGCCAATTACGCACGGCTGAAATGCGATCTCCCTCAATCTCCACACCTGAGGTGGTAATGCGGTATCCGAGGAAGGAGACATACTGTTGGAAAAACAGACACTTTTCTGCCTTTGCATAAAGGTCATGTTCCAACAGCCGGGCCAGCACTTTGTGAACCAGGGACACATGCTCGGCACGCATAGCGGAATACACCAGAATGTCATCGATGTAGACCACTACACCGCGACCAAGCATGTCCCGAAACATCTCGTTCACAAAGGACTGGAAGACGGATGGAGCATTCATCAAACCGTAAGGAATCACCAGGTATTCGTAATGCCCCGTGGTTGTGCTGAATGCTGTCTTCCACTCGTCCCCCTCTCAGAAACGCACCAGGTTGTACGTACTCCAGAGATCTAATTTTGTGAAGAAGCGCACCCCATGCATTGACTCGATCACAGATGGAATGAGGGGTAGAGAATAACTATAACGTATTGTTTCCTTGTTCAGTGCTCGGTAATCAATTCTTCTTCACTAAAAATAAACTTGAGGAGGCGGGCGAAGTGGAGGGACGTATGAACGCCTGGCACAGGGACTCGGAGACGTATGTCTCCATAGCCTCCGTTTCAGCCTGCGACAGGATATACACATGACTCCTGGGATTTATCGCGCAATCCTCCGCCCGATGAGGTGGTAATTTGGTCACCTGCGTTTTGAAAAACGTGTGCGCCAAATCGAGGTGTTCGAGGGGAATGCGCACGGTGGAGGTAGTGTCTGGACTTTCCACCGTGGTTGCACCAATGGAAACACCTAGACACCTACCCTGACACTCTCCTGACCACCCCGTGAGAACCCTCTGCGACCATGAAAAGGTGGGTTTGTGTAGTGCTAACCAGGGAAGACCTACACAACAGTTAAATCAGGAGACTCAATAATAAACAAAGTGACTTGCTCTCGATGATTCTCGTGCGTAATCATAGTGACTGGTGCTGTAATTTCCTTAACGAACCCGGACCCTAATGGTCGACTGTCAAGTGCTCTGATGGGGAGTGGAATGGATAGGGGAACCAATTTAATGCCTAGACTACGTGCAAATGACCTGTCCATAAAGTTCCCAGCTGCTCCTGAGTCGACCAGCGCCTTACACTGGGGAACTACTGTGTAATCAGGAAAGTGAATGGGTAGGGTACACTGCGCAGCAGAGGGCTCTGAACGAGTGTGGGTGTCTGATACCTGGGGTTTGAGAGTGCCCTGCCTGCCGCCTCCAGACCCAAAAGAATGCTGAAGACAGCGTGCAGGAGAATGTCCTCTCGCCCAACGAGAGTGACACTGGCGCTGTCGTCCTCCGCTCTCCCGGATCACCGCTCCACCCAGCTCCTGCCTCAGGTGGACCAGCCGCTCGCCCGCGTCTCTACCTTCGGGCTGGTGGTCGAAGACTGCCCAGAAGTGTCGAGCGAACTCCCCGTAGTTGTCCAACGCGGCTCCTCCTTCACTCCAATCAGCGTTGGCCCACTCCAGGGCTTTCCCCGAGAGACAGGAGACGAGGGCAGACACCTTCTCCCGCTCCGATGGAGCCGGGCTGATGTTCGAAAGGTATAACTCCAGTTGTAGGAGGAATCCCTGGCAGAGGCCAGCTGTCCCGTCGAAATCCCGTGGTCGGGATATATGAATCCCTCTGGGTGGCTGGATCCGGTCGCTCAGCTGGTCCTGAAAGATTGGGTCCTCTCCTCTCCAAGCGTTGGACGACCTGGAGAACCCGATCCATCGCTTCTCCCAAGCTGGCTAGTATCATTGAATGCTCCCGGACCCGTGCCACTACTCCAGGCATGTGCTCCTCTCCTGCTGACTCCATGTTTCGGGTGGGTGTTTCTGTGATGAGGTGACGTTGAAGGAGTCAGGCCCTTGAGGGTTAATCACAGAATAAAAGGCTTTATTCCGCAACCCCAGAGTTACGCAGTAACGCGTCAAACACTCCAGTGCACAAAACATGCGCACTGGAAAATACAAGGCACACAGGGAATTATCCCAGTGATACAAAAATACAAGGAGCTCCACCGAGCTACATTACTCTCCACAATAAACAATCACCCACAAAGACAAGGGGGCAGAGGGAACACTTATACAGGTACTGATGAGGGGATATGAACCAGGTGTGTGTAATAAACAAGACAAAATGAATGGAATGATGAGATGAGGAGCGGCAGTGGCTAGAAGGCCGGTGACGACGAACGCCGAAGCCTGCCCGAACAAGGACAGGAGGCAGCCTCGGAGGTGGTCCTCTGTAGCTCAGCTGGTAGAGCACGGTGCTTGTAACGCCAAGGTAGTGGGTTCGATCCCCGGGACCACCCATACACAAAATAAATGTATGCACACATGACTGTAAGTCGCTTTGGATAAAAGCGTCTGCTAAATGACATATTATATTATATTATAAAGTCGTGACAGTCTGCCTGTCTGTCTGTCTGACTGTCACTATGTCACTCCTACATATAGAGCCAACATATTAAGGAACTGGCAGTACATCTATGTCTCTCTGTTTTCTTCCTACCTTCACTGCACTCATGTTTGAGCTGTCTCTGCTAAGCCTAGCATCCTTTCCCACAGCACTGATACCAGAAGACCAGGGGACCACCATACCTGTGCTGGGCCCAGCAACATCCTAGTTGTGAATTAATAAACACATTTATTAGATAAAGAAGAAAGATTACTGAATAACATTTAAGTAATTTAAGAAGGATAGGTAGAAGGATTACTGTTATACTATTCAAGGTATTCCTTAAAGAGGTAGGGTTTCAAGTGTCTCCGGAAGGTGGTCAGTGACTCCGCTGTCCTGGCGTCGTGGGGGAGCTTGTTCCACCATTGGGGTGCCAGAGCAGCGAATAGCTTTGACTGGGTTGAGAATAAATGCCTAATAGATGACCATTGGCTCATAATACCTTATGAAAGGCTAACTATTGCAGATATAAGTGCCTGGCTGTCATACATGTCCCCCCCTATCCAATGGGTTAATTACTATTACACTGAACAAAAATATAAACGCAACATGTAAAGGGTTTGTCGCATGTTTCATGAGCTGAAATAAAAGATCCCCGAAATGTTCCATGCGCACAAAAATCGTATTTCTCTAAAATGTTGTGCACAATTTAAGTTACATCCCTGTTAGTGAGCATTTCTCCTTTGCCAAGATAATCCATCCACCTGACAGGTGTGGCATATCAAGAAGCTGATTAAACAGCATGATCATTATACATTGTAGTTTTGTCACACAACACAATGCCACAGATGTCTCAAGTTTTGAGGGAGCATGCAATTGGCATGCTGACGGCAGGAATGTCTACCAGAGCTGTTGCCAGAGAATTTAATGTTAATTTCTGTACCATAAGCCGCCTCCAACGTCATTTTAGAGAATTTGGCAGTACGTCCAACCTGCCTCACAACTGCCTACCATGTGTAACCATGCCAGCGAAGGACCTCCACATCTGGCATCTTCACCTGCGGGATCATCTGTGACCAGACACCCCGACAGCTGAGGAGTATTTTTGTCTGTAATAAAGCCTTTGGTCGGGAAAAAAGTATTCTGATTGGCTGGGCCTGGCTCCCCAGTGCCCTCCCAGGCCCACCAATATCTGCGCCCCTGCCCAGTCATATAACATTAATAGATTAGAGCCTAATTTATTTATTTCAGTTGATTGATTTCCTTATATGAACTGAAACTCCGTAAAATCGTTCAAATATACCTATATAATATAGAGCCAAAATATCAATAAACTGGCAGCACATGTGTCAGTGTGTGTCTCTTTCTCGCTCTCTCTCTTTTTTCTCCTTCTGTCCACTACACTCGACTGCTGCAGCAGCAGCTGAGATCAAATCAAATCAAATCAAATTTTATTGGCCACATGAGCCAAATACAACAGGTGCAGACATTACAGTGAAATGCTTACTTACAGCCCTTAACCAACAGTGCATTTATTTTTTTATTAAATAAAACAACATCAAAAAAAGTGTTGAGAAAAAAAGAGCAGAAGTAAAATAAAATAACAGTAGGGAGGCTATATATACAGGGGGGTACCGGTGCAGAGTCAATGTGCGGGGGCACCGGCTAGTTCAGGTAGTTGAAGTAATATGTACATATGGTTAGAGTTAAAGTGACTATGCATAAATAATTAACAGATACTGTGCTGTGCTGCTAAGCATTACTGGGACAAGAAGACCAGGGGACCAAACTGCCTGTGCTGGCCCAGAAACATCATAGGGTAACACATTATTTTAAGTGTCCATAATAAACCATTTATAAGGCATTTACGTACTTAATGCGAAAAGTGCAAATCAATCCCAGAACAACAGCAAAGGACCTTGTGAAGATGCTGGAGGAAACCGGTACAAAAGTATCTATATCCACAGTAAAACGAGTCCTTTATCGACATAACCTGAAAGCCCGCTCAGCAAGGAAGAAGCCACTGCTCCAAAACCGCCATAAAAAAGCCAGACTAAGGTTTGCAACTGCACATGGGGACAAAGATCTTACTTTTTGGAGAAATGTCCTCTGGTCTGATGAAACAAAAATAGAACTGTTTGGCCATAATGACCATCGTTATGTTTGGAGGAAAAAGGGGGGGGCTTGCAAGCCGAAGAACACCATCCCAACCGTGAAGCACGGGGGTGGCAGCATCATGCTATAAGGGTTCTTTGCTGCAGGAGGAATGGTGTACTTCACAAAATAGATGGCATCATGAGGAAGGAAAATTATGTGAATATATTGAAGCAACATCTCAAGACATCAGTTAGGAAGTTAGAGCTTGGTCGCAAATGGGTCTTCCAAATGAACAATGACCACAAGCATTCTTCCAAAGTTGTGGCAAAATGGCTTAAGGACAACAAAGTCAAGGTATAGGAGTGGCAATCACAAAGCCCTGACC
The DNA here is from genome assembly GCF_020615455.1 of Coregonus clupeaformis. Taxonomy (NCBI): domain Eukaryota; kingdom Metazoa; phylum Chordata; class Actinopteri; order Salmoniformes; family Salmonidae; genus Coregonus; species Coregonus clupeaformis. The sequence continues at coordinate 52,680,615 of NC_059220.1, forward strand.
TCAATCCTATAGAACATTTGTGGGCAGAACTGAAAAAGTGTGTGTGAGCAAGGAGGCCTACAAACCTGACTCAGTTACACCAGCTCTGTCAGGAGCAATGGGCCAAAATTCACCCAACTTATTGTGGGAAGCTTGTAGAAAGTTTTTCAGAAACGTTTGACCCAAGTTAAACAATTTAAAGGCAATGCTACCAAATACTAATTGAGTGTATGTGAACTTCTTGTGACACTCTGGCTCTATGGACTTTGATTTTGAGCCAGGGTTGTTATTTTTCACTTGGGTGTATTTCTATGTTGGTTATTCTAGTTGTTTATTTCTATGTTTGGTTGGAGTATCTTGATTAGTCAATGACTCCCAATCGGAGGTAACGAGTGTCAGCTGTCGGCTCGTTATCTCTGATTGGGAGCCATATTTAAACTGTGTGTGTTCACCTTGTGGTTGTGGGTTTTTGTTCCAGGTTCAGTCATAGTCACTGTAGGACTTCACTATCGTCATTTGTTTGTTGTTTTCGTGGTTGCTTTTATAAATAAAGTCATCATGTTCACTCCACGCGCTGCGTATTGGTCCGTTTCCTCAGACGATCGTGACAGAAAAACCCACCATAGAAGGACCAAGCAGCGTGTCCAGGAGCAAGACAGCTGGACATGGGAGGAAGCGCCTGGTAAGGAGATCGAGAGGCTGGCGATGGCCCAGGTGGGCAAATCGTGGTCCTGGGAGGACATGCTCGGGGGCAAGGGACCTTGGGGGAAGATCAAGGCCCTGGCGAGAGAGGAGCAACGGCGTCAGCAGGGCCATCATCGTTGGAAGGACGAGAGGCAACCCCAAAAAGTTTTTTGGGGGGGGCACATGGCTTGGGCGGCTGGGCAGCAGGAGGCTGCCACAGGGAGACGTGGAGAGAAGGCTATCGGATTACGGGAGCCATTGGCGAGTAGAGGAAGGGAAGTTGTTGCGGCACGGCGTGAGAGACTGATGTGTGTTACCAGTCCGGTCCGGCCCGTTCCTGATCCCCAGTTAAAGCCAGTGGTGTGTGTTCCCAGTACGGACCGGCCTGTTCCTACTCCACGCATCAAGCCCACGGTGTGCGTCGCCAGCCCAGCCCGGCCTGTTCCTGCTCCACGCACAGAACCTACGGTGTGCGTCGCCAGCCCAGCCCGGCCTGTTCCTGCTCCACGCACAGAACCTACGGGGTGCGTCGCCAGCCCAGCCCGGCCTGTTCCTGCTCCACGCACAGAGGATACGGTGTGCGTCGACAGCCCTGCCCGGCCTGTTCCTGCTCCACGCACCAAGGATACGGTGTGCGTCGACAGCCCTGCCCGGCCTGTTCCTGCTCCACGCACCAAGGATACGGTGTGCGTCGACAGCCCAGCCCGGCCTGTTCCTGCTCCACGCACCAAGGATACGGTGTGCGGCGACAGCCCTGCCCGGCCTGTTCCTGCTCCACGCACGAAGCCTACGGGGTGCGTCACCAGCCCAGCCCGGCCTGTTCCTGCGCCACGCACGAAGCCTACGGGGTGCGTCGCCAGCCCAGCCCGGCCGTTTCCTGCTCCACGCACTAGCCCTGAGATGCGTGTCCTCAGCCTGGGACCACCAGTTCCGTCACCACGCATCAGGCCTACGGTGCGTCTCAGACGGCCAGAGTCTGCCGTCTGCCCAACGGGGCCTGAACTGCCCGTCTGCCCAACGGGCGCCTGAACTGCCCGTCTGCCCAACGGCGCCTGAACTGCCCGTCTGCCCGGCACGGCGCCTGAACTGCCCGTCTGCCCGGACGGCGCTTGAACTACCCGTCTGCCCAACGGCGCTAAAGCCGCCCGTCTGTACTGAGCCTGCAAAGCCGCCCGTCTGCCATGAGCCTTCAGAGCCGTCCGCCAGATCGGAGCCGCTAGAGCCTTCCGCCAGACAGGAGCCGCTGGAGCCTTCCGCCAGACAGGAGCCAGAGCCGTCCGCCAGACAGGATCAGCCAGAGCCTTCCGCCAGACAGGATCAGCCAGAGCCTTCCGCCAGACAGGATCAGCCAGAGCCTTCCGCCAGACAGGATCAGCCAGAGCCTTCCGCCAGCCATGAGCAGCCAGATCCGTCAGCCAGCCATGAGCAGCCAGATCCGTCAGCCAGCCATGAGCAGCCAGATCCGTCAGCCAGCCACGAGCAGCCAGATCCGTCAGCCAGCCATGAGCAGCCAGATCCTTCAGCCAGCCGCGAGCAGCCAGATCCGTCAGCCAGCCATGAGCAGCCAGATCCGTCAGCCAGCCATGAGCCGTCCAGCCAGGATCCGCCAGAGCCGTCCAGCCAGGATCCGCCAGAGCCGTCCAGCCAGGATCCGCCAGAGCCGTCCAGCCAGGATCCGCCAGCCAGCCAGGATCCGCCAGAGCCAGCCAGCCAGGATCCGCCATTTAGTCCGGTACTGCCCCTTAGCCCGGTGCTGTCCCTTATCCTGGTGCTGTCCCTTATCATGGTGCTGCCCCTTAGTCCGGTGCTGCCCCTTAGTCCGGTGCTGCCCCTTAGTCCGGTGCTGCCCCTTAGTCCGGTGCTGCCCCTTAGTCCGGTGCTGCCTCTTAGTCCGGTGCTGCCCCTTAATCCAGTGGGGTTAAATGGGAGGGTGGTCATTTGGAGGAGGCTACGTAAGCAGGTAGTGACTATGGTGGGGTGGGGACCACGACCAGTGCCAGAGCCGCCACCATGGACAGACGCCCACCCAGACCCTCCCCTAGACTGTATGCTGGGTGCGCCCGGAGTTCGCACCTTTAGGGGGGTACTGTGACACTCTGGCTCTATGGACTTTGATTTTGAGCCAGGGTTGTTATTTTTCACTTGGGTGTATTTCTATGTTGGTTATTCTAGTTGTTTATTTCTATGTTTGGTTGGAGTATCTTGATTAGTCAATGACTCCCAATCGGAGGTAACGAGTGTCAGCTGTCGGCTCGTTATCTCTGATTGGGAGCCATATTTAAACTGTGTGTGTTCACCTTGTGGTTGTGGGTTTTTGTTCCAGGTTCAGTCATAGTCACTGTAGGACTTCACTATCGTCATTTGTTTGTTGTTTTCGTGGTTGCTTTTATAAATAAAGTCATCATGTTCACTCCACGCGCTGCGTATTGGTCCGTTTCCTCAGACGATCGTGACACTTCTGACCCACTGGGAATGTGATGAAAGAACTACAAGCTGAAATAAATCATTCTCTCTACTATTATTCTGACATTTCACATTCTTAAAATAAAGTGGTGATCCTAACTGACCTAAAACAGGGAATTTATACTAGGATTAAATGTCAGAAATTGTGAAATAACTGAGTTTAAATGTAATTGGCTAAGGTGTACGTAAACTTCCGACTTCAACTGTAGATTGTAACTTCCGTCAATGTAATTGTCTGCATCACTTCCAATCCCCCATATATATCATTACATACAGCCGGGAAAAACAATTGGATAGCAGAGTGGCGGTAACTCACCAGAAATAACAGCATTACGACCAGGAATATGACTTTCCCGAAGCAGATCCTTTGTTTGCTCTCCCCAGGGCAATTGAAATTATTCCAGCGGCTGACCCAAAACATCGCCGGCGGAGGAGAGGCACTCAGAGCGGCCTGCTGGTTCGACTTAGGAGGCGCGCACGCCACCCACCGATTCTAAGTATGTTACTCGCTAATGTTCAGTCTTTGGATAACAACGTTGACGAGCTCAAGGCAAGGATTTCTTTCCAGAGAGACATCAGGGCCTGTAACATACTTTGTTTCATGGAAACATGTCTCTCTCTGTATATTCTGTCGAAATCGGTCCAGTTAGATGGGTTCTCAGTTCATCACACAGACAGAAATAAATATCTCTTGGGGAAGGAGAAGGTCGGAGTTGTGTGTTTTCTGATTAGCGACTCATGGTGTAATTGTAATAACATACAGGAACTCAAGTCCTTTTGTTCACCCGACCTAGAATACCTCACAATCAAATGCCGACCGTATTATCTCCCAAGAGAATTTTCTTCAGTTATAGTCACGGCCGTGTATATCCCCCCTCAAGCCGATACCACGACGGCCCTCAAAGAACTTCACTGGACTTTATACAAACTGAAAACCACATATCCTGAGGTTGCATTTATTGTAGCTGGGGATTTTATCAAAGCAAATTTGAGGACTAGGATGCCGAAGTTCTATCAACATATCGACTGTTGTACTCTGGCTGCTAAAATCCTAAGGCCCTCCCCCGCCCTCCTTTTGGCAAATCTGACCACAACTCCATTTTGCTCCTCCCTTCCTATAGGCAGAAACTCAAACAGGATGTACCTGTGCTAAGGCCTTTCAACGCTGGTCTGACCAATCTGAATCCACGCTTCAAGATTGTTTTGATCACGCGGACTGGGATATGTTCCAGGTATCTTGCGAAAATAATTTAGACGAATACACTGAAACGGTGACTGAGTTTATCACGAAGTGTATAGGTGATGTTGTGCCCACTTTTACTATTATAACCTACCCTAACCAGAAACCATGGATAGATGGCAGCATTCGCGCAAAACTGAAAGCGCGAACCACTGCATTTAACCATGGCAAAGTGACTGGGATTATGGCAGAATACAAACAGTGTTGCTACTCACGTGGATGTGACAAATACAATTTGATTTGGTTTGATTTGATAAATAACATTCTATTTGTTGCAAGAATTTTGTATAATAATTTAAATTGAAAAATTCTAAGTTTGAATCCGGCATCAATTTGCGTATCAGTTCATAAACCATGTGCCATGGAATCGGTTCGTCAAAAATCTCTTTCCAACTATTTTGCAATCTATATGGGACGGCTGTCAATCCTTTGGTCCTTAAATGAAACTGGTATACTTTTTTATTTATCATACATTTCTTTAACCAATTATGGTCTTTAATGCAGGGCCGACAGACAAGTTCCTTACTTTTTCCCCCTTCCACTTTCCTCTTCCATTTTTGCGGTAATGCTGCAAATGAAACATAATGTTTTTTTAATCAATTAGTATATTTGAGTGTAACCACAATATCTGTTGCATTATTTGTTCTGTCATTTCTGGAGGCTTAAATTGAAATTGCAACCAACTTTCTATGGCTTGTTTTAGAAACAGTGATATTTGGGAGATTATTTCCTTTTCAAATAACTGAAAGTGAGACAAAACAGGCTCCTGGGCCTTCAGAAAGTATTCATACACCTTGACTTATTCCACATTATATATTATATTAAACAGTGCATTCGGAAAGTATTCAGACCCCTTCCCTTTTTCCACATTTTGTTAAGTTACAGCCTTATTCTAAAATGGATTACATATTTTTTATCAATCTACACACAATACCCCATAATGACAAAGCAAAAACAGGTTCATTTTTGTAAATGTATTAAAAATAAAAACAGAAATACCTTATTTACATAAGTATTCAGACCCTTTGCTATGAGACTCGAAATCGAGCTCAGTGCATCCTGTTTCCATTGATCATCCTTGAGATGTTTCTACAACTTGATTGGAGTCCACCTGTGGTAAATTCAATTGATTGAAAAAGACAAGGAGAGCCGCACACTCTAGGAGCTCAGATGCAATAATTTAATACCCTAATAACCAACGTTTCGACAGACAAGCTGTCTTCATCAGGGTATAATGACAAACACTGCAGGTCACTTGTTTATATAGTTTCAAATGACACACTGGTGTCTGTAATCATGGCCGGGTGTGGCTTGATATCATGGTTAATTTACAGATATAAATAGAACATATAAAAAACATGAATGGATAGCATATGATCATAGATAACATTTGGCTACATAGGCCTACAAACATTTAGAATTAATAGTAAAATCACAGTAATCACAAGAATGGCTTCAGATCAAAGTCTACATTGAGACCGAAGAGAGCAAGGGTCTTTAAATTAAAGATCCAGGCATCCTCTCGTTTTAATAATAATTTGTCAAGGTCACCCCCTCTACTAGGGAGGGTGACATGTTCGATGCCGATATAACGTAGGGACGAAATAGAGTGGTTCGCTTCCAAAACGTGGTCCACAACTGGGTACGTCGAGTATTTGCACCTGATGGTGCTACGATGCTCCGAGATTCTTACTTTTGATTTGCGCTTTGTTTGACCCACATAATTTTTACCACAAGGACAAGTTATAGGATAAATAACTGCCTTAGTGGAGCACATGATAACACCTTTGATTGGGATCTGTTTCCCTGTTTGGGGGTGTTTGAAGGATCTACATTTGTAAGTGCCATTGCATTGAGCACAGCCATTACACTTGTTTGTGAACGATTCCCTTAATTTGTTCAGAGCACTTGAATAGCAGGTAGTAGGAAAGCAAGAATGCTTCTTTTTGCGAGACTCTCCTTGAAAGAGATCATGTCTTGATTTGTTTTGGATTTTCTCAATGGCAGTATTAATCTGACCATTTTTGTACCCCCTCTCCTTGAATTTTCTTTACATATCAGCCATATTACTGTAGAAATCTGATTGTTTTTTGCAAATTCTTTTGATTCGACGGAATTGGCTGTAGGGCAAACTGTTTTTCAAGGGAAGCGGGTGACAGCTATCAGCCCTCAACAAACTGTTACGATCATTAGGTTTCCTGTAAAGATCAGTGCATAGCACATTATCGTCACACAAAATCATAAGATCAAGGAAACTGATATGACGTGTGTCAGATTGCATAGTAAATCTCAGGTGCTCAGAACAAGAGTTAAGAAAATCATGGAATGCCTGGAGCTGTTTTGCATCACCCCTCCATCGATCAAAAATATCATCAATGTACCGTTTCCAAATAATAATGTTAGGCAAGAAAACATTTTTGAGAGGATTGAGAATTGACTGTTTCCAAGTAACCCACATACCATTCAATTGATTGGACATGATTTGGAAAGGCACACACCTGTATATATATAAGGTTCCACAGTTGACAGTGCATGTCAGAGCAAAAACCAAGCCATGAGGTCGAAGGAATTGTCTGTAGAGCTCCGAGACAGGATTGTGTCGAGAGTACCGAAACATTTCTGCAGCATTGAAGGTCTCCAAGAACACAGTGGCCTCCATCATTCTTAAATGGAAGAAGTTTGGAACCACCAAGACTCTTCCTAGAGCTGGCCGCCCGGCCAAACTGAGCAATCTGGGGAGAAGGGCCTTGGTCAGGGAGGTGACCAAGAACCCGATGGTCACTCAGACAGAGCTCTACCAGAAGGACAACCATCTCTGCAGCACTCCACCAATCAGGCCTTTATGGTAGAGTGGCCAGATGGAAGCCACTCCTCAGTACAAGGCACATGACAGCCCGCTTGGAGTTCGCCATAAGGCACCTAAAGGACTCTCAGACCATGAGAAACAACATTCTCTGGTCTGATGAAACCAAGATTTAACTCTTTGGCCTGAATGCACTGGAGGAATCTGGAGGAAACCTGGCACCATCCCTACGGTGAAGCATGGTGGTGGCAGCATCATGCTGTGAGGATGTTTTTCAGCGGCAGGGACTGGGAGACTAGTCAGGATCGAGGGAAAGATGACTGGAGCAAATTACAGAGAGATCCTTGATGAAAACCTGCTCCAGAGTGCTCAGGACCTCAGACTGGGGCATAGGTTTACCTTCCAACAGGACAATGACCCTAAGCACACAGCCAAGACAACGCAGGAGTGGCTTCGGGACAAGTCTCTGAACATCCTTGAGTGACCCAACCAGAGGCCGGACTTGAACCTGATTGAACAAAGGTGCTTCAACAAAGTACTAAGTAAAGGGTCTGAATACTTATGTAAATGTAATATTTTCGTAATTTTTTTATAAATGTGCAAAAATATTGAAACCTGTTTTTGCTTTGTCATGAAGGGGTATTGTGTGTAGATTGATGAGGAAAACAAATATTTAATCAATTTTAGAATAAGTCTGTAAAGTAACAAAATGTGGAAAAAGTAATACTTTTGAATACTTTTCAAATGCACTGTATATTTTATAAAATTGATATTATATATATATATATATATATTTCGACCAGCCCACCCTAATAAAATATGTTCCAGCCCTTCTGGCATTTGCCAGAATTGCCAGACGGCCAATCCGCCCATTCCTACCCATTACCTTAAGATTTTGAAGAAAATAAAACAGATCCGATTATACAGTGGGGAAAAAAAGTATTTAGTCAGCCACCAATTGTGCAAGTTCTCCCACTTAAAAAGATGAGAGAGGCCTGTAATTTTCATCATAGGTACACGTCAACTATGACAGACAAATTGAGAGAAAATTTTTCCAGAAAATCACATTGTAGGATTACCTGTTATATACTTTACCTTTATTAATGGCACCTGTTTAAACTTGTTATCAGTATAAAAGACACCTGTCCACAACCTCAAACAGTCACACTCCAAACTCCACTATGGCCAAGACCAAAGAGCTGTCAAAGGACACCAGAAACAAAATTGTAGACCTGCACCAGGCTGGGAAGACTGAATCTGCAATAGGTAAGCAGCTTGGTTTGAAGAAATCAACTGTGGGAGCAATTATTAGGAAATGGAAGACATACAAGACCACTGATAATCTCCCTCGATCTGGGGCTCCACGCAATATCTCAACCCGTGGGGTCAAAATGATCACAAGAACGGTGAGCAGAACCGCACGGGGGGACCTAGTGAATGACCTGCAGAGAGCTGGGACCAAAGTAACAAAGCCTACCATCAGTAACACACTACGCCGCCAGGGACTCAAATCCTGCAGTGCCAGACATGTCCCCCTGCTTAAGCCAGTACATGTCCAGGCCCGTCTGAAGATTTCTAGAGTGCATTTGGATGATCCAGAAGAGGATTGGGAGAATGTCATATGGTCAGATGAAACCAAAATAGAACTTTTTGGTAAAAACTCAACTCGTCATGTTTGGAGGACAAAGAATGCTGAGTTGCATCCAAAGAACACCATACCTACTGTGAAGCATGGGGGTGGAAACATCATGCTTTGGGGCTGTTTTTCTGCAAAGGGACCAGGTCGACTGATCCGTGTAAAGGAAAGAATGAATGGGGCCATGTATCGTGAGATTTTGAGTGAACATCTCCTTCCATCAGCAAGGGCATTGAATATGAAACGTGGCTGGGTCTTTCAGCATGACAATGATCCCAAACACACCGCCCGGGCAACGAAGGAGTGGCTTCGTAAGAAGCATTTCAAGGTCCTGGAGTGGCTTAGCCAGTCTCCAGATCTCAACCCCATAGAAAATCTTTAGAGGGAGTTGAAAGTCCGTGTTGCCCACCGACAGCCCCAAAACATCACTGCTCTAGAGGAGATCTGCATGGAGGAATGGGCCAAAATACCAGCAACAGTGTGTGAAAATCTTGTGAAGACTTACAGAAAACGTTTGACCTGTGTCATTGCCAACAAAGGGTATATAACAAAGTATTGAGAAACTTTTGTTATTGACCAAATACTTATTTTCCACCATAATTTGCAAATAAATTCATTAAAAATCCTACAATGTGATTTTCAGGATTTTTTTTCTCATTTTGTCTGTCATAGTTGACATGTACCTATGATGAAAATTACAGGCCTCTCTCATCTTTATAAGTGGGAGAACTTGCACAATTGGTGGCTGACTAAATACTTTTTTTCCCCACTGTATAACGTGATCTATAACAGTGCTTTGGTACTCTATGCTTTATGCTAGAAACAAGCTGTAAAATACCTGGGAAAGACGTGACTCTGCTGCACTGTGGTCCTCTGTAGCTCAGCTGGTAGAGCACGGCGCTTGTAAAGCTTAGGTAGTGGGTTCGATCCCCGGGACCACCCATACACAAAAATGTATGCACGCATGACTGTAAGTCGCTTTGGATAAAAGCGTCTGCTAAATGGCATATTATTATATTATGCATATGGAGGTGTTGTTTTGTGGTCCTCTGTAGCTCAATTGGTAGAGCACAGCGCTTGTAACACCAGGGTAGTGGGTTCGATCCCCGGGACCACCCATACGTAAAAATGTATGCACACATGACTGTAAGTCGCTTTGGATAAAAGTGTCTGCTAACTGGCATATTATTATTATTATTATTGTTTCTTTGACATTCAGACGCTGAGCTACAACCTTCTATAACCAACATAATTGACTTTGCCTGGGAAGTAATCTAATTCTGTCACTATCAATGGATTAAGCTATTCACTTTCTGTACAATAGAAGATGTTTAAACCCAGACAGCTTTTAGGGAAACACTTGTGACATTCTCTTGTTGGGTTAAGCCATGGAAGAAGAGTAGCCAGCTGTTAAAGCTTACATTTTTCTGCGTCGGTAGGCCTACTGTCTGGGCTGGAAAGGGATGCCTAACTTTTGAAGTACCATGCTCAGATTCCTAATGACTCTCAGATGTAATTATTTGCAAACACAGACAGTTTTGTTGCATTCATGACACACTGATTTGGCATAGGAGAAATATGATAAGATGAACACATCTCTGTCCATTATTAGCTTGTCATTTTGGAAATTTGTATAAACAAATATAGCTGAAGGGAAGACCATCCATGTTCATTTTAGAGATGTCCGATTTTCTCCATGTAACCCTCATTATAAATAATGCTCACTCACTTAGTTATAAGCAGTAATGGGTAGTCAGTATCATCATGGAACATTTATTAATTGTTGTATTCTGTGTTGTTACAGCATTCATCCCACATAATGCATAGTGCATTTAACGTAATGTCACGTTCGTTCATAGACGGGTCAGACCAAGGCGCAGCATGATATGCATACATGTTTATTTAACGAATAAACACAACGACAAAACAATAAACCAACGATACGTGACGTCCTAAGGTACACACAACAAACCTCACATGGAACAAGATCCCACAACACCTAATTGCCAATAGGCTGCCTAAGTATGCTCCCCAATCAGAGACAACGAGTGACAGCTGCCTCTGATTGGGAAACACACCTGGCCAAACATAGAAAATCACACCCTGACTCAACAAATAAGAGTCCCCAGAGTCAGGGCGTGACAGTACCCACCCCCCCTAAGGTGTGGACTCCGACCGCACAACCTTTACTTAACAGAGTAGGGGCCGGGTGGGCATTCCACCTCGGAGGCGGATCCGGCTCCGGGCGTGAAAACCACCTATTCTCCGCCTCCCTGTTGCGCCCCTGGTCTGGTCTGGACCTCGGCGTGCTGCTTCCCCTCTCCTTCCTCCCACTATACTCCAAGCCCTGTCTGGACCCTGGTGTGGGAGACCCCGAACCTGGAGAGGGGCTGACGTCTGGGTCTGAACTGGAGCCGCTGACCGGAGCTGGACCGGGCACTGGTGGAGATGACTGCTCAGGCTCCGGACTGGAGCCGCTGACCGGAGCTGGACTAGGCACCGGTGGCGCGGACTGCTCTGGCTCCGGAGTGGAGCCACTGACTGGATCTGGACTGGACCCCGGTGGAGCGGACTACTCTGGCTCCGGAGTGGAGCCGCTGACCGGAGCTGGATCAGGCACCGGTGGAGCGGACTGCTCTGGCTCCGGAGTGGAGCCGCTGACCGGAGCTGGACTAGACCCCGGTGGAGTGGACTGCTCTGGCTCCGGGGGGTGGAGCAGCTGACCGGAGCTGGATCAGACACCGGTGGAGCGGACTACTCTGGCTCCGGACTGGAGCAGCTGACTGGAGCTGGATCAGGCACCGGTGGAGCGGACTGCTCTGGCTCCGGACTGGAGCTGCTGACTGGTGCCACACCAGGCTCCTGGTGCGAGGAGCAGGCACGGGCCGAAACGGACTAGGAACATGCACCACTGGCTTGGTGCGAGGAGCAGGAATAGACCGGGCCGGACTGGCGACACGAACCACTGGCTTGGTGCGAGGAGCGGGAACAGGCCGGGTCGGACTGGCGACGCGCACCACTGGCTTGGTGCGAAGAGCAGGAACAGGCCGGGCTGGCGACGCGCACCACTGGCTTGGTGCGAGGAGCAGCAACAGGCCGGGCCGGGAACACGCACCACTGGTTTGGTGCGAGGAGCAGGAACAGGCCGGGCCGGGCTGGCGACGCGCACCACTGGCTTGGTGCGAGGAGCAGGAACATGCCAGACCGGGCTGGCGACGCGCACCACTGGCTTGGTGCGAGGAGCAGGCACAGGCCGGGCCGGCGACGCGCAACACTGGCTTGGTGCGAGGAGCAGGAACAGGCCTGGCCGGGCTGGTGACGTGCACCACTGGCTTGGTGCGAGGAGCAGGAACGGGCCGGGCTGGCGATGCGCACCACTGGCTTGGTGCGAGGAGCAGGCACAGGCCGGGCCGGCGACGCGCACCACTGTCTTGGTGCGGGGAGCAGGAACAGGCCGGTCCGGGCTGGCGACGCGCACCACTGGCTTGGTGCGAGGAGCAGGTACAGGCCGGGCCGGGCTGGCGACGCGCACCACTGGCTTGGTGCGAGGAGCAGGAACAGGCCGTGCCGGGCTGGGAACCCGCACCACTGGTTTGGTGCGAGGAGCAGGAACAGGCCGGGCCGGGCTGGCGATGCGCACCACTGACTTGGTGCGAGGAGCAGGAACAGTCCGGGCCGGGCTGGCGACGCGCACCACTGGCTTGGTGCGAGGAGCAGGAATGGGTAGGGACGTACTGGGAACACGCACCACTGGCTTAGTGCGGGGAGCAGGAACGGGCCGGACCGGACTGGCGACACGCACCACCCCCGCTCCTTCTGCTGACTAACCAGCTCCTCTCGCCGTGCCTCTACACTTTCCTTCTCCCTTTTAGCCTCCTGTAGCGCCTCCCTCTGACTGAATAACTCCTGCTTCCTCTGAACCAATACCCCCCGTAACATGGTGGCCTCCTCTCCTAACCTGCAGACCTGCCCTTTAACGGCCTCCTGCTGCCTCGTCATCCACACCATGTGACCCCCCCAAAGTTTTTCTTGGGGTTGCCTCTCGGGTCTCCGTCGTCGGCACTGTTGGCGCCGTTTCTCCTCTCTATACCGGGCCTCCACTGTCTCCTCCCAAGGACGGCGATCCATCCCAGCCTGAATCTCCTCCCAAGTCCAGGATCCCTTACCGTCCAGGATCTCCTCCTAGGTCCAGGTTTTCTGCTCCTGGACACGCTGCTTGGTCCTCGTTTGGTGGGATCTTCTGTCACGTTCGTTCATAGATGGGTCAGACCAAGGCGCAGCGTGATATGCATACATGTTTATTTAACGAATAAACACAACGACAAAACTATAAACCAACGATACGTGACGTCCTAAGGTACACACAACAAACCTCACATGGAACAAGATCCCACAACACCTAATTGCCAATAGGCTGCCTAAGTATGCTCCCCAATCAGAGACAACGAGCGACAACTGCCTCTGATTGGGAAACACACCCGGCCAAACATAGATCTAGACATACTAGATAGAAAACATAGAACTACACAACATAGAAAATCACACCCTGACTCAACAAATAAGAGTCCCCAGAGTCAGGGCGTGACACGTAAACATTTTTTTTATTGAAACTGAAAATCATGATCATTTCTTAACAATCGAATTCAACAACCATGTCTGTGTCACTAACAAATACAGTCATGGGTGGTAACTCTACAAGAAAAGGCACCATGGGAAATATGTAAATTAGATTTACACCATGCACCGTTTCATTATATTTTACTCCACTGTAGAGTGAAATTCTGTGATTTCTCACCCCACAGTAGAGTGAGTGAATTTTATTTTTCACTCCAGAGTGGAGTGAAATACTAAATAGTTAATTCCAGTGTATAGTGAAATGCCTATTAGTTCATTCCAGTATAGAGTGAAATTCCTATTAGTTCTCTCCAGTGTATTGTTAATTTCACACAGCCAGTGTTAATTGTATACTCTGTATAGGGTTAGGGAAACACTGTCTAAATATTAACATTTTAACTCTTTTGATTGTGTGAAATTCACTCCGCAAAAGTGTTAAAATTAACACAACAGCATGTCACGCCCTGGCTCTGGGGACTCTAGTATGTTGAGCCAGGGTGTGAGTTTTCATGTGTGTTGGTGCTAGTTGTTGTATATCTATGTTGGCCAGGGTGGCTCCCAATCGGAGACGGCTGTAGCTCGTTGTCTCTGATTGGGAGTCATACTTAGGTAGCCGTTAGGCATTCATTCATTGTGGTTTCTTGTTCCGTGTTGGTTTGTGTATGTAACCAGGGACGTCACGTTTTGTTGTTTTGTTCGTGTGATCATTATATAAATAAATATGTTCGCATTCAACGCTGCGCCTTGGTCCTCCTCTCTCACCGACGATCTTGACACAGCAAGTTAGTTTAACACTTCCAATTTTGCTGTGTGGGGCGTCTGAAGAAGGTTTGCTATAGTGAGACGTGCAGCAGTGACATGGTGTACATGGTGTCACCAAGGCAACATGTTAGTATTAGATCTACTTGATGATGAGTTCTTGAGGCACTTATTAGTGTAGTCGATGAAAGTATGAACAGAACTGTACTTATTAAACATACTTCAAGACCAGTATGCACAAACAATTTCTTTAGGAAATGTCATTTTCTAGTATATTACATATTGCATGGTAAATCATAGTGAGATTGAGAAAGGTTTTAGGAAGACAATGGACTTTACTTGTTCTACTTTATCTGTGTTCACACCTTCCATTCTTGCAGTGTGACGTTCAGATGCATCGAAGATTCTGTACAGGGAGGAGACAGAACGTGAGAAGGAAAGTGGGAGATAATGTCGATGGAGTGATAGAGAGAACAAACGAGACACACTGTGTAAGAAAGAGAGAGAAAGATGGAGAGAAAGAGTGTGTCCCAGTGTCTCTGTGTAAAACTCTTAGTGGCTTTGGTGAGGTCAAACACGGCTGTCCTGTGTGCGTGACTGTGTGTCTGTTTGTGCGTGCTCAGGTCGCTATATGGGAAACCTAATGTCATCTCCCCACATGACAAGAATGTGCCAAACTTGTTAAATCAGTTTAGTTGTGTGGAGAAGTGGTTAATCTCTGTCTTTATAAACCCTTGAGTACATTAGATGTGAGTGCATTAGAGTACATTATGTGTGTGTGTGTGTGTGTTTGTGATTCAAAGAGTGTGTGGGAGTTTTCCCTGCTGTGGAATCCAATGGAAGATATTCCAGAGAGGATAAGGATTAAACCCACTTCCCGGTGGCCACTTTAGAATGAGAGAAGGAGGAGGTTTGGAAGGTTTTCAATTGGCAAATTTTCTTCCAGATTAAAGGTCACGTAAGTGTGAGTGTGAGTGTGAGTGTGAGTGTGAGTGTGTGTGTGTGTGTGAGTGTGTGTGTGTGTGTGTGTGTGTGTGTGTGTCTGTGTCTGAGTCTGAGTCTGTGTGTGTGTGTGTGTGTGTGTGTGTGTGTGTGTGTGTGTGTGTGTGTGTGTGTGTGTGTGGTGAGTACCATGGAGACCTCCATTCAGCTCTCCTCTCCACTTCGCAGTGTCCTACCTGAGGCATTGCCTTCCATTCACGCTCGGAAAACCAACACGAACATATGAGAACACACACACACACAGACACACACACACACACAGACACACACACATACACAGACTCAGACACAGACACAGACACAGACACAGACACAGACACAGACACACACACACACACACACACACACACACACACACACACACACACACACACTCACACTTACTTGTGACCTTTAACCTGGAAGATACTTTGCCAATTGAAAACCTTCCAAACCTCCTCCTTCTCTCATTCTAAAGTGGCCACCGGGAAGTGGGTTTAATCCTTATCAGTAGCAGATCGGTAAAGCAATATACCCATAGAATATGGAGCTCATGTGACAGAGAGAAATATTATGACAGAGAGATACAGACAGACAGGAAAGCAGACAGGCAGGCTGGTAGACAGACAGCCAGACACTCAGATGGACGGACGGACAGACAGGCGCTAAGACGGATAAAGGGATTGACAGACAATTGAATGGACCGACAGACAGACAGAATACCTTGATATCAGTGGTGTAAATTACTTAAGTAAAAATACTTTAAAGTGCTACTTAAGCATTTCTTTTTGGTATCTGTATTTTACTTTTACTTTACTACATACCTACAGAAAATAATGTACTTTTTACTCCATACATTTTCACTGACACCAAAAAGTATTTGTTACATTTGGAATGCTTAGCAGGACAGGAAAATGGGTAAATTCATGCCCTTATAAAGAGAACATCCCTGGTCATCCCTACTGCCTTTGATCTGGCGCTGACTCACTAAACACACATGCTTAATTTGTAAATGATGTCTGAGTGTTGGAGTGTGTCTCTGGCTATCCGTAAATTTAAACAACAAGAAAATGTGTCCGTCTGGCTAGCTTAATATAAGGAATTCAAAATTATTTATACTTTTAATTTTGATACTTAAGTATTTTTGAGCAATTACATTTACTTTTGATATTTAAGTATATTTAAAACCAAATACTTTTACTTTTACTCAAGTAGTATTTTACTGGGTGACTTTCACTTTTACTTGAGTCATTTTCTATTATTGTATCTTTACTTTTACTCAAGTAGGACAATTGGGTACTTTTTCCATCACTGCTTGATAGATACAGTACTTCTTCAATTTCAGAGATTATGACACTTCTTGTACTTCAACAACATTGTGAAGCGGTGTTCTAGACTGGTGTTCCTCGCCACATTGAGGCAGGTATCGCTCTTCACTACCTATTGAAGGGTGTTGAGATGATCACATGAGGGACAGCTTTTTTAAAAAGAGGTCAAATGTCAGAGAAATATGTGTCCATGTGATTGGGGGCTGTTGTCCGATTCACCCTCCCTGTAGGAATGTGTGACGTGTTTGGTGTGGCACTGCGGCAGTCTGTGCCGCGTCCCCCCCGGGACTAGTGAGTTTCCTCTGCAGTGGCATTCTGGGGGCTATCTGGAGATACCTGATTCCCAATCAACCCCTCTACTCTTCTCTCCTCCCTCTCTCCATCCCTCCTTCTCTCCCTCCGTCATTTTATGCGCATCAGCAAACTTCTCATAAACTGTGCACCCTGGTTAGAGAGCAGTTTTTCACAGTCTGTACTGTATGTAGTATGTGTGACATAACATGTCATAAACATGTCATTAACATGTTATAAACACACATATCCTAGACACAATGAGATGTAAGTGTTGTAAAGGTATCTGACTTACAGTGGGGAAAAAAAGTATTTAGTCAGCCACCAATTGTGCAAGTTCTCCCACTTAAAAAGATGAGAGAGGCCTGTAATTTTCATCATAGGTACACGTCAACGATGACAGACAAATTGAGATTTTTTTTTCTCCAGAAAATCACATTGTAGGATTTTTTATGAATTTATTTGCAAATTATGGTGGAAAATAAATATTTGGTCACCCTACAAACAAGCAACATTTCTGGCTCTCACAGACCTGTAACTTCTTCTTTAAGAGGCTCATCTGTCCTCCACTCGTTGATTGATTCGTGTAAAGGAAAGAATGAATGGGGCCATGTATCGTGAGATTGAAAACCTCCTTCCATCAGCAAGGGCATTGAAGATGAAACGTGGCTGGGTCTTTCAGCATGACAATGATCCCAAACACACCGCCCGGGCAATGAAGGAGTTGCTTCGTAAGAAACATTTCAAGGTCCTGGAGTGGCCTAGCCAGTCTCCAGATCTCAACCCCATAGAAAATCTTTGGAGGGAGTTGAAAGTCCGTGTTGCCCAGCGACAGCCCCAAATCATCACTGCTCTAGAGGAGATCTGCATGCAGGAATGGGCCAAAATACCAGCAACAGTGTGTGAAAACCTTGTGAAGACTTACAGAAAACGTTTGACCTGTGTCATTGCCAACAAAGGGTATATAACAAAGTATTGAGAAACTTTTGTTATTGACCAAATACTTATTTTCCAACATAATTTGCAAATAAATTCATTAAAAAAATTCTAATTTTGTCTGTCATAGTTGACGTGTACCTATGATGAAAATTACAGGCCTCTCTCATCTTTTTAAGTGGGAGAACTTGCACAATTGGTGGCTGACTAAATACTTTTTTCCCCCACTGTATGTACGCATACCACGCTGCACCTTGGTCTGAACCGTCTCTCAACGATCGTGACACTTGCGGAGTGAGTAGCTACACTGTTTGTATTCTGCCATGTTCCCAGTCACCTTGCCATGGTTGAATGCGGTGGTTCGCTCTTTTAGATTTGCGTGAATGCTGCCGTCTATCCACAGTTTCTGGTTAGGGTAGGTTTTAATAGTCACAGTGGGCACAACATCACCTATACACTTCCTGATAAACTCAGTCATTGTTTCAGTGTATTCATCTAAATTATTTTCAGAAGCTACCCGGAACATATCCCAGTCCGTGTGATCAAAACAATCTTGAAGCGTGGATTCCGATTGGTCAGACCAGTGTTGAATAGTCCTTCGCACGGGTACTTCCTGTTTGAGTTTCTGCCTATAGGAAGGGAAAAGCAAAATGGAGTCGTGGTCAGATTTGCCGAAAGGAGGGCAGGGGAGGGCCGTATAACCATCCCAGAAGTTTGAATAGCAATGGTCGAGGATTTTAGCAGCACGAATACAACAGTCGATATGTTGATAGAACTTCGGCAGCCTAGTCCTCAAAGTTGCTTTGTTAAAATCCCCGGCTACAATAAATGCAGCCTCAGGATATGTGGTTTCCAGTTTGTATAAAGTCCAGTGAAGTTCTTTGAGGGCCGTCGTGGTATCGGCTTGAGGGGGGATATACACGGCCGTGACTATGACCGAAGAAAATTCTCTTGGGAGATAATAAAGTCGGCATTTGATTGTGAAATATTCTAGGTCGGGTGAACAGAAGGACTCGAGTACCTGTATGTTACTACAATTACACCATGAGTTGTTAATCATGAAACACACACCTCCGCCCTTCTGCTTCCCAGAGAGATATTTATTCCTGTCTGCGCGGTGAACTGAGAACCCATCTGGCTGGACCGATTTCGACAGAATATCCCAAGAGAGCCATGTTTCCGTGAAACAGAGTATGTTACAGGCCTTGATGTCTCTCTGGAAAGAAATCATTGCCCGTAGTTCGTTGACTTTGTTATCCAAAGATTGAACATTAGCGAGTAGGATACTTGGAAGCGGTGGGTGGTGTGCGCGCCTCCTAAGTCGAACCAGCAGGCCGCTCCGAGTGCCTCTCCTCCACTGGAGATGTTTTGGGTCAGCCGCTGGAATCAGTTCAGTTGCCCTGGGGAGAGCAAACAAAGGATCTGCTTCGGGAAAGTCGTATTCCTGGTCGTAATGCTGGTGAGGTACCGCCGTTCTGATATCCAATAGTTTTTCCCGGGTGTATGTAATGATGCAAAACACTTTCTGAGCTAATAATGTAAAAAATAATACATAAAAAAACAAAATACTGCAAAGTTTCCTAAGAGCTAGTCGCAAGGCCGCCATCTTCGTCGACGCCATGATCAATGATTGGAACACAGGACTGATGGTTGCTGATAATGGGCCTCTATGCCTATGTAGATATTCTATTTAAAGTAAGTCGTTTCCAGCTACAATAGCCATTTACAACTAACAATGTCTACACTGTATTTCTGATCAATTTGATGTTATTTTAATGGACAAAAAGTTGCTTTTCTTTCGAAACAAGGACATTTCTAAGTGACCCCAAACTTTTGAATGGTAGTTTATGTCTGAGTGTTGGAGTGTGTCCCTGGCTATCCGTAAAAAAACAAGAATGATGCCGTCAGGTTTGCTTAATATAAGGAATTTGAAATTATTTATACTTTGACTTCTGATACTTAACTATATTTTAGCAATTACATTTTCATTTAATACTTAAGTATATTCAAAACCAAGTACTATTTTACTGGGGGACTTTCAATTTTACTTGAGTCATTGTATATTAAGGTATCTTTATTTTTACTCAAGTATGACAATTGGGTACCTATTCCACCACTAGTCCACAGACTCAACACTTTCAGTGTTGATTTAACACTCTCCATGTATATATATTTTACACTGGAGAATTTGTGGTGTGGTCTATACTTTTTAAATTGTGTTATGGGGGAGGGGTATGGGCAGGGTATATGCAAATTAAATACTATAGTATTTAACATTGTTAAAAAATATGTATGTTTTTGCAGACTGTAGTGTTTCTGAAGACATTAGTAGTATAGTATTCTACAGTATACTACAGTCTACTATAGAACTCTATAGGAAGTACTGATGTATTCTATAGTCATTTGTAGTATACCTTTATATTTAAAAAGTTTCCATGTCAGAGGATGCAGGAGCAAGAATTAAAGGAAAAATAAGGACTAGAGAGGAGAAGAGCGTGAATGTGGGAAGGAGGAGAGAGCAAAAGAAGGAGACAGGGATGGAAGAAGGGTTTGTGTTTCTGTCCTTGAGGGGTGAATACTGGAACACTAGTCACTTTAATAATGTTTACATACTGCTTTACTCATCTCATATGTATATACTGTATTCTGTTCTACTGTATTTTAGTTAATGCCACTCCGACGTTGCTCGTCCTAATATTTATATATTTCTTCATTCCATTATTTTACTTTTAGATTTGTGTGTATTGTTGTGAATTGTTAGATACTACAGCACTGTTGGAGCTAGGAACACAAGCATTTCGCTACACCCGCAATAACATCTGCTAAATATGTGTATGTGACCAATACCGTTTGATTTGATTTGAGTGGGAACGGATCGATGGATGGCTGAATGTGGCAGAGCAAGGTCCAAGATCCACAAACAAGGTCACTCTGTGACCCTTAACAAGACCATGGAGAGAACGAAAGATTGAATAAAAGAGAAAGAGTGAGTTGTTAAGAGGGAGGACAGAGGAAGCGAACGTTTAACGATCGGGTAGTGTTTAATTAAGAGTCTATCCGTGCATCAATCTAAGTAACATAATAAAATAATCCCCATCCAAATCTGTCAATTTTAACTAGAGATATCCGTTTTTTTGTCGGCCTTCCCCATCGGTGTTTGCCAGACCATGAGACACCCCAAAAATCGGTCTTCTCATGAAAACTTCTATAGCATCCAAACAGTTTGGCTTATTCAATGGAAAGATGAGACTCTCACGAACATGATGGTGATCTCAGTTTTTCTCTACGACCCCAACAAGTGTCACGGGACTCGTCTGAAGGTAACCCATACAAATGAATAGAAGTATGGAGGGATTAAATATGTGTCCCCAGAATTGTTTTTATATATTTCTCCTAGATATAGGACAGACACTTCAAAACCCTATTCCTTATTATAAATTTTTTGACTATCTTTTTTACATTCATGAATGTGTTATTCAATGCATTTATATGGGCTAAATGCCAAATTCTATATTTTACAATACCTAAAGGGGTCTTAAATATGACCATCTTAAAATAATTCCATATGTTAGCTTAGTAGAATGTTTATCCCCCGTTGCCCCTCCTTCTCCTGACAGTAGGGCCTGCTCTGCTCCTTCTGCCAACAGTGGAATGTGCCTTGCCCAGTTGATAAACACCCCGATAATTGCCTCGAAACTGAACCTAAACTATACCAAAATGAATTTCACACATTTAACAACATATTTAAAAAATGAAGTAAGATGGGGGAGAAGATGGGCCATTCTATTGTATTGGTATATTCTAATTATAACCTCAAAATGCTATGTACCCTATATCAGTCCACTCTAGCTTACTTCAAATCAAATCAAATCAAATCAAATCAAATTGTATTGGTCACATGCGCCGAATACAACAGGTGCAGACATCACAGTGAAATGCTTGCTTACAGCCCTTAACCAACAGTGCATTTATTTTAAACAAAAAAAGTAAGAATAAAACAACAACAAAAAAAGTGTTGAGAAAAAAAGAGCAGAAGTAAAATAAAGTGACAGTAGGGAGGCTATATATACAGGGGGGTACCGTTGCAGAGTCAATGTGCGGGGGCACCGGCTAGTTGAGGTAGTTGAGGTAATATGTACATGTGGGTAGAGTTAAAGTGACTATGCATAAATACTTAACAGAGTAGCAGCAGCGTAAAAGGATGGGGTGGGGGCAGTGCAAATAGTCCGGGTAGCCATGATTAGCTGTTCAGGAGTCTTATGGCTTGGGGGTAGAAGCTGTTGAGAAGTCTTTTGGACCTAGACTTGGCACTCCTGTACCGCTTGCCGTGCGGTAGCAGAGAGAACAGTCTATGACTAGGATGGCTGGAGTCTTTGACAATTTTGAGGGCCTTCCTCTGACACCGTACTTGGAGTACACAGTGAGAGTGTGTGTAATTTACAATGGTTAGAATACCAAGACGAATGGATGCACATGCTGCGCTATTACAAGATCTTAATGAAAACGACTCAGATGGCGGGGAATAAATTAATCATGACATCTCTGATGAATATTCTACTGATTCTGAGCCTTAGATTGAATAACTTAAAACTCTGAGTGCCTAAGTGCAAAAAAAGCCAGAACGTGCACACTGAGCAGGTGCCCGAGCCACTCCAAATAAAACAGTGAGACAGAAGAGAGGAAGGGATGGCACTGTTTAGATCGAACAAGCCGGCGACAATGATATGGGCCGATTATCAGCACAAAATCTCATAGTTGAGAGAACGCCCTACATCTCAAGCAAAAAACAACATCAGCAACGCACTCACCAGCTTTCGTTGTTTATGTGACATGGACATGCTACAGCACATCAGGGGCTGTACTGTGGCTGGGGTGCACGGGGAGGAAGAAGACACTGCCTAGGATCTGTCTGTTGATGAGCTGGTAGCGTTCATTTCAATCCTGTATGTCCGTGGTGCATTCGGTGGAAAGACTGTGAATATGGAGAGCTTCTGTTCAGACATGTATGGGATACTTTTCTTTGGAGAAACCATGTCACAGGATCGCTTCAGAGAGATCATGAGTTATCTCCATTTTGATGACAAATTCACCATGGTATCCGACTTATAAATAATTTTGACTGGTGTCATATCGACATTTATATTCATTATAATGCCATTATGGATTTTTTGTTTATTTCACTATTTATCAAGCACACTTGGCATTCATAATGATGTTTAGGCTACTGATGTTTTCATTTTGACCACGAGTCTTGCTGACCGTGTGTCTTGGTGGTTGGGGTATCTACAGTAAAAGTCGGAAGTTTACATACACCTTAGCCAAATATATTTAAACTCAGTTTTTCACAATTCCTGACATTTAATCCTAGTAAAAATGTCTTGTTTTAGGTCAGTTAGGATCACCACTTTATTTTAAGAATGTGAAATAATCAGAATAATAGTAGAGAGAATTATTTCTTTCAGCTTTTATTTCTTTCATCACATTCCTGGTGGGTCAGAAGTTTACATACACTCAATTAGTATTTGGTAGCATTGCCTTTTAAATTGTTTAACTTGGGTCAAATGTTTCGGGTAGCCTTCCACAAGCTTCCCACAATAATTTGGGTGAATTTTGGCCCATTCCTCCTGACAGAGCTGGTATAACTGAATCAGGTTTGTAGGCCTCCTTGCTCGCACACGCTTTTTCAGTTCTGCCCAAAAAAATTCTATAGGATTGAGGTCAGGGCTTTGTGATGGCCACTCCAATACATTGGCTTTGTTGTCCTTAAGCCATTTTGCCACAACTTTGGAAGTATGCTTGGGGTCATTGTCCATTTGGAAGATCCATTTGCGACCAAGCTTTAACTTCCTAACTGATGTCTTGAGATGTTGCTTCAATATATCCACATCATTTTCCTTCCTCATGATGCCATCTATTTTGTGAAGTGCACCAGTCCTTCCTGCAGCAAAGCACCCCCACAGCATGATGCTGGCACCCCAATGCTTCACGGTTGGGATGTTGTTCTTCGGCTTGCAAGTTACCCCCTTTTTCCTCCAAACATAACGATGGTCATCATGGCCAAACAGTTCTATTTTTGTTTCATCAGACCAGAGGACATTTCTCCAAAAAGTATGATCTTCGGCCCCATGTGCAGTTGCAAACCTTAGTCTGGCTTTTTTTATGGCGGTTTTGGAGCAGTGGCTTCTTCCTTGCTAGGCGGCCCTTCAGGTTATGTTAATCTAGGACTTGTTTTACTGTGGATATAGATACTTTTGTACCTGTTTCCTCCAGCATCTTCACAAGGTCCTTTGCTGTTGTTCTGGGATTGATTTGCACTTTTTGCACCAAAGTACGTTCATCTCTAGGAGACAGAACGCGTCTCCTTCCTGAGCGGTATGACGGCTGTGGTCCCATTGTTTGAACAGATGAACGTGGTACCTTCAGGCGTTTGGAAATTGCTCCCAAGGATGAACCAGAGTTGTGGTGGTCTACAATTTTTTTCTGAAGTCTTGGCTGATTTCTTTGATTTTCCCATGATGTCAAGCAAAGGGGCACTGAGTTTGAAGGTAGGCCTTGAAATACATCCACAGGTACACCTCCAATTGACTCAAATGATGTCGATTAACCTATCAGAAGCTTCTAAATCCATGACATCCTTTTCTGGAATTTTCCAAGCTGTTTAAAGGCACAGTCAACTTAGTGTATGTAAACTTCTGACCCACTGGAATTGTGATAATGTGAAATAATCTGTCTGTAAACAATTGTTGGAAAAATTACTTGTGTCATGCATAAAGTAGATGTCCTAACCGACTTGCCAAAACTATGGTTTGTTAACAAGACATTTGTGGAGTGGTTGAAAAACAAGTTTTAATGACTCCAACCTAAGTCTATGTAAACTTCCGACTTCAACTGTATATACATTTATTTTCATTGTCATTATAAAAAGAAGCTGTTGATATGTTCCAACACATACACTTTCTGTTTCATAGTTGTAACAAAGGCACTCCACAAATAAAATGCATTGATTATTTTTTGCAGTCAAAATGACTGCTCATTAGCTTGAAGGGGGTTCCCTCGACGCCCAGGGGTTTTGTTATTAAAAGCTCATTTTAACATGTACACTCCGCTCTCTCTTCACAATATCGAGCCATCCTGAACCATACTGTGCTGGCTGATGTATTCTTTTTTCTACTTTTCATTTCCAGCACAGATATAGCAACTATTGTGGATGTGTAACCAGGCCAACACAGTATAGCTCTGCTCTGCTCAGTAGATAACCTAAAAAGCATAAAGTAATAGGGATTTTTGGGTGCTTTTTGTTAGTAGTGCTGAGGATGAAAGCATCATACTTCAGTTCATTGTATAAGATGGTGCCTTTTCCTTTCATTACTGATATGAAAACGACTCCCTGCTGCACACAAATTACTCCTTCACGCGTTTATTCCGTTGATGATTCGGTCAAGTTAACCTTCCTAGAGACTTTTCTCTTTCTCAAGCAGTGCACCTTTATCAATTTATTTTTCCATGCACTCCCATCACCCAAAATCTTATGGTATACTCGTTAATATTTAATTTGCTCTCAAAGACTTTGATTTTCTCCTTCCATGTCAGAATGTTTCACTTTCATCAGATTTTGGCCGGCTGTGCTTCACATCTTAACACCACTCAGCTGGCCGGATGTGTCCAGAATGTGATCAGTGAATTTAAGTAGATCATGTCTGATCTAGGATTGCTGATCTAAGATACATTTTGCCTTTTTGGTCATAATGAGTAAGAGTGCATGGACAGGAGGGATCTGTATCAAACGTCTCAGAGTAGCGGTGCTGATCTAGGGTCAGTTTTTCCTTTTAGATCATCAATAATAAATTTACACATGGACGGGGGGGACCTGATCCTAGATCATCACTCCTGCTCTGAGACGCTTTGTGAATACGGACCCTGGGAACGTTCTTTAGAAGGTCATTGTGCAGTTTAGGGTTGAACAATTCCAGTAACTTACCCAAAATTCTGGTTGGAAGATTCCTGGAATTTCTAGGGAATAAGCAGGAAATCTGGGAATCCTCCAACCAGGATTCTGGAAAACTGAAGAATTTTGGGAAAGTTACTGTAATTTTGCAACCCTAGTTCAGTTAAGATCAGTTCTCACAGCCCATTTGAGAAAATGTTGAGTCATCTCAACTGAATGTCCAGCGTGCTCAGCACCTCAGGCGTGTTGACCTGGATCGAGGTAGACAAATGTTGCTGAGAGAAATATAGAGCTGGACGGGCTGTCGGGTCACATGTCAGAGTTCAAATGACTAGACAATGGCGGGGACTTAAGGAGACAATAAAGACAGCAGTCGCATCTCCTCAACCATGCGATAATGTACAGCGTGTGTGTGTGAAAGAGAGAGGGGGAGTGTGTGTGTGTGAGAAAAAGCAGACTGACAGAAAAAATAATGTGAAAGAGCACTGTTTGTGTGTGTGTGTGTGTGTGTGTGTGTGTGTGTGTGTGTGTGTGTGTGTGTGTGTGTGTGTGTGTGTGTGTGAGAGAGAGAGAGAAAACAGACTTGCAGAGAAAAAGAAAGTGAAAGGTGAAAGAGCACTGTGTGTGTGTGTGTGTTAATGTGTGTGTGAAAGAGTAAACAGACAGAAGGAGAAATATGTAGGTAAAGAACACTGTGTTCATCAAGGTTCATCTATTTGTTTTCCCTTGACCTGATCTGTCTGCTACCCTGGTAACCAGGCAATGGCAATCAGCTGGCCTTCTCACAAACAAAGTATTGATACATAGACTACTACACACAAACGGGCATGTGTGTTTATGAAGGTCTTAGGTGTCATTAGAATATGTTTTATTGTATTTTATTATAAGACAAAAAAAAAAAAATGCAAGTGTTAAATCAATTTTACTTAGGAGTGCCTTTGTTACCACTATGAAACAGAACACATATGAGTTGGAACGTGGTAACAGCTTCTTTTTATAACGGCAAAGAAAAAAATAACACCAAGATGTACGGTCAGCAAGATGCACGGTCAAATGATGAAAACATCAGTAGCCTAAACATCATTATAAGCGCCAAGTGTGCTTGATAACTAGTGAAAATCAGCACAAAAGCAATAATGGCATTATAATGAACACACACTGAGTGTACAAAACATTAGGAGCACCTTCCTAATATTGAGTTGCACCCCCTTTTTTCCCCCTCAGAACAGCCTCAATTTGTCGGTGCATGCTCTACTAGGTGTCAAAAGCGTTCCACAGGGATGCTGGCCCATGTTGACTCCAATGCTTCCCACAGTTGTGTCAAGTTGGCTGGTTGTCCTTTGGGTGGAGGACCATTGTTGATATGCACGGGAAACTGTTGAGAGTGAAAAACCCAGCAGCACTTAAATCTTTTGTCTTGCCCATTCACCCTCTGAATGGCACATGTACACAATACATGTCTCAATTGTCTCAAGGCTTACAAATCCTTCTTTAACCTGTCTCCTCCCCTTCCTCTACACTGATTTAAGTGGATTTAAGGGATCATAGCTTTCACCTGGATTCACCTGGTCAGTCTATGTCATGGAAAGAGCAGGTGTTCCTAATGTTTTGTACACTCAGTGTAAGTGCCTACACTTTGACAGCAGTCAAAAATAGTCCATTATTGTAAGCTCGTGCTTACATGGTGTGCATCTTCATGCAATGTTATCAGATGGAGCATGTCCATGTCACATAAACAGCGAAAACTGGTGAGTGCGTTGCTCATGTTGTTTTTTGTTTTGCTTAAGATGTAGGGCCTGTTCTCTCAGTGATGACATTTTGTGCTGATTATTGCCCGTAGCAATGTCGCCGGCTTGTTCTATCCAAACGGTGCTGTCCCTTCCTCTCTCCTGTCTCACCATTTCATTTGGTGGTGGTGCGGGCACCTGCTCAGCGCTCACCGTTCTGGCTTTTTTGCGGTTGGGCCTCGGAGATGTAGGTTCAGGCTGAGGCTCAGAATCAGAAGAATAATCATCAGAGATGTCATGATTATTTTCTTCCCCACCATCAGTCATTTTCATTCAGATTTTGTAGCAACGCTAATGCAGCATGTGCATTCATTCGTCTTGGTATTCCTGCCATTGTAAATTATGCATGCCACGCCCCTAATAAGCCACACTTCCTGAAAATAACCTAAAGATTACGTTAAAAAAGACCCAGCTGCTAGGTTAACCCAGCATGAGAGTAAAAAATACCCAATTGATGGTTAAATCAACTCATGTTTGCATAATTCCAACAACCCAACTTGTTGGGTTATTCACACAACCCAACTGGCTAGGTAAAATAGCCCAGCATGTGTTCTGTCCAATATTTACCCAGCACTGGGTTACCAAATAACAGAAATTGGGTTGTTTTTAAGCCAGCATTTTTTTGAGTGTGATTGGCGATTAGCGGGACAATAGTCTCTATGATCGTGCGTTAAATGGCTGCCAACAATTGATCAATGTTCACATTACCAAAATGATGTATGCAATTGTACAATCAAATGCTTCTATAGGCTAAGTGAAAGAGTCACCTTAACTTGATTTGTCATTAAAGTGGTTATTCAATAATTATGCATATGATACGTCTTGGATGCGCATTTGGTGGCCAGCTGTAGTCAGGTTCTACGTAGTGATATTGTCGATCATCATCAGCTGATCCAGTAAAAAAAAATCTGAATGACAGTCAAGTGATTAAAAGTGCTATTGTACACTTTATCTACAGCAGGTTCTAGGAAGAAATCATCAAGGTAATGAGTTAATGTTTTCATATGTTTCTGTGCATCAGATTGGACACCTAATCCACTGTGCGTAATTGTGAATAGGTTATTGCGCAACACTCAACAGTATTTTATTTTCCATTATTCAGGACATTGAGAATGACAACAAATTAGTCGCCTAGTGGGCTTATAAACAAAATATTTGGTAATCAGGTTATGAAATATAAATATTAAATTACCAAATAAAATCAAATGTTGTCACATACACGTGTTTAGCAGATGTTATTGCGGGTCTAGCGAAATGCTTGTGCTTCTAGCTCCGACAGTGCAGTAATATCTAACAATTTCACAACATGTACCCAATACACACAAATCTAATAAGGAATGGAATTTAAGAATATATACATACAGTGGGGAGAACAAGTATTTGATACACTGCCGATTTTGCAGGTTTTCCTACTTACAAAGCATGTAGAGGTCTGTAATTTTTATCATAGGTACACTTCAACTGTGAGAGACGGAATCTAAAACAAAAATCCAGAAAATCACATTGTATGATTTTTAAGTAATTAATTAGCATTTTATTGCATGACATAGTATTTGATACATCAGAAAAGCAGAACTTAATATTTGGTACAGAAACTTTTGTTTGCAATTACAGAGATCATACATTTCCTGTATGTCTTGACCAGGTTTGCACACACTGCAGCAGGGATTTTGGCCCACTCCTCCATACAGACCTTCTCCAGATCCTTCAGGTTTCGGGGCTGTCGCTGGGCAATACGGACTTTCAGCTCCCTCCAAATATTTTCTATTGGGTTCAGGTCTGGAGACTGGTTAGGCCACTCCAGGACCCTGAGATGCTTCTTACGGAGCCACTCCTTACTTGCCCTGGCTGTGTGTTTCGGGTCATTGTCATGCTGGAAGACCCAGCCCCGACCCATCTTCAATGCTCTTACTGAGGGAAGGAGGTTGTTGGCCAAGATCTCGCGATACATGGCCCCATCCATCCTCCCCTCAATACGGTGCAGTCGTCCTGTCCCCTTTGCAGAAAAGCATCCCCAAAGAATGATGTTTCCACCTCCATGCTTCACGGTTGGGATGGTGTTCTTGGGGTTGTACTCATCCTTCTTCTTCCTCCAAACACAGCGAGTGGAGTTTAGACCAAAAAGCTATATTTTTGTCTCATCAGACCACATGACCTTCTCCCATTCCTCCTCTAGATCATCCAGATGGTCATTGGCAAACTTCAGACGGGACATGCGCTGGCTTGAGCAGGGGGACCTTGCGTGCGCTGCAGGATTTTAATCCATGACAGCGTAATGTGTTACTAATGGTTTTCTTTGAGACTGTGGTCCCAGCTCTCTTCAGGTCATTGACCAGGTCCTGCCGTGTAGTTCTGGGCTGATCCCTCACCTTCTTCATGATCATTGATCATGAGGTGAGATCTTGCATGGAGCCCCAGACCGAGGGTGATTGACCGTCATCTTGAACTTCTTCCATTTTCTAATAATTGCGCCAACAGTTGTTGCCTTCTCACCAAGCTGCTTGCCTATTGTCCTGTAGCCCATCCCAGCCTTGTGCATGTCTACAATTTTATCCCTGATGTCCTTACACAGCTCTCTGGTATTGGCCATTGTGGAGAGGTTGGAGTCTGTTTGATTGAGTGTGTGGACAGGTGTCTTTTATACAGGTAACGAGTTCAAACAGGTGCAGTTAATACAGTTAATGAGTGGAGAACAGGAGGGCTTCTTAAAGAAAAACGAACAGGTCTGTGAGAGCCGGGATTCTTACTGGTTGGTAGGTGATCAAATACTTATGTCATGCAATAAAATGCAAATTATGTACTTAAAAATCAAACAATGTGATTTTCTGGAATTTTGTTTTAGATTCCGTCTCTCACAGTTGAAGTGTACCTATGATAAAAATTACAGACCTCTACATTCTTTGTAAGTAGGAAAACCTGCAAAATCGGCAGTGTATCAAATACTTGTTCTCCCCACTGTATATGGACAAGCAATGACAGTGGCATTGACTAAGATACAGTAGAATATTATATAATAGAATACAGTATATACTTATGAGATGAGTAGTGCAAGATATGTAAACATTATTAAAGTGACTAGTGTCTCATTTCTTAAAGTGGCCAGTGATTTCAATAGGCAGCAGCAGCCTCTAATGTGCTAGTGATGGCTATTTAACAGTCTGATGGCCTTGAGATAGAAGCTGTTTTTCAGTCTCTCGGTCCCAGCTTTGATGCACCTGTACTGACCTCGCCTTCTGGATGATAGCGGGGTGAACAGGCAGTGGCTCGGGTGGTTGATGTCCTTGATGATCTTTTTGGCCTTCCTGTGACATCGGGTGCTGTAGGTGTCCTGGAGGGCGGGTAGTTTGCCCCCGTTAATGCGTTCAGCAGACCGCACCACCCTCTGAAGAGCCCTCCGGTTGCGGGCGGTGCAATTGCCGTACCAGGCGGTGATACAGACCGACAGGATGCTCTCAATGGTGCATCTGTAAAAGTTTGTGAGGGTTTTAGGTGCCAAGCCAAATTTCTTCAGCCTCCTGTGGTTGAAGAGGCTCTGTTGCGCCTTCTTCACCACACTGTGAAGATCTATGTTGTTTTTAGACCCAATGTCTCTCCTCACTGATGTCAATTAATGAATGGTGGGTGATCTAATTGTGCATGT
The DNA here is from genome assembly GCF_020615455.1 of Coregonus clupeaformis. Classification (NCBI taxonomy): domain Eukaryota; kingdom Metazoa; phylum Chordata; class Actinopteri; order Salmoniformes; family Salmonidae; genus Coregonus; species Coregonus clupeaformis. Next base: position 52,711,701 of record NC_059220.1, read on the forward strand.
AACTTCATTGAATTTGAATCATGTCAATAGCCTAATGATAATGCTGATGGTGTGAGCCCAGTAACATATTGACTGAAGGCCCTTTAATCATCGGCTATTGTTACTTTGTGTCTCTAAAATCTTAAATATAATAATATTTTGGCCTTTTACCAGATCCAAATATTTTCGCATGAACTGTATATTTCCATAACTTATCAAATTTCTGTAGGCTATAAGCATATAGACAAGCCTAATATTCTGTGCATATGAACACATGTATAATAGGCCTTAACCAAATACATGATTGAATGAAAAGCAGCAAACAGACACAACATTTCACATTCTTTAATAACAGACTCAAACAGAAACACTCAATAGGTTACAGCTCCTTCAGGGTAATTCGACATATTGTATATAGCCTCATTATTGTTATTTTATTGTGATACTTTTTATTTCTTTTTACTTTAGTTTATTTTGTAAATCTTTTCTTAACTCTATTTTCTTTAAACTGCATTGTTGGTTAAGGGCTTGTAAGTAATCATTTCACGGTAAGGTCTAGAGCTGTTGTATTCGGCGCATGTGACAAGTAACATCTGATTTTATTTTATTTTATTGTACAATGCGTACATCGAGTGCGTAGATGGGTCTGTATGCAATGTTGCACCTTCTCCGTCGTGTTTTGCACGACAAAAAGACACTTAAGGACCGCCAAGACTGGTGCAAAAAATATGGTCGAATGAAACTCTCTCGCCCATGTTTACACCAATCCAATGCTTTTTAAGTTGGCCGATGCAGGGATCCGTAGGTAACCACCTCGTCCCACTCCTGTCTCACCCCTCTGGATCCCTTTTCCCCAGAGCATTCTGCGCATGTGTTTCTTTACCTCTACTTTAGGCAGGAACCAAAAAAATTGTTACCCTCCCTTCACTTTTCTCACTGTCAATCCTGAATGATAATTCTCAAATTATACCGGTTAAACGTCCATGCAGCTTCTGCATACCAACAATTTGATCTCAATCAGTTTCATGGGATATACATTTAAATCTTGAGTTATACAGTGTTGTTTCGAAGTAGCTTTCAGTGTTGTTTTGAATTATGTACAGTGAGCGAATTTTAGAGCAGATGTTGTTAACAAACTATAGCATAGCCTACCTGTGTTAAGTTTAAATCAAAGCACATATTTAGCCTAGTGGCGCGCTATTTAGTTTTTTCCACGAGAGAAAAATCTGACCATTCGCACGATCACCCTGAAATCTCATAAGAAATGAGGTGTTGTTTTTTGTTTTACAGTAACGCTATAATAGGCCATTATATTCAGTTCTGTTATGTACTGTATAGCACTATCATTATGTTACCTTGCAGACATTGATTCAGCTTTGATCTAACTTTATTAAACAAGCACCATAGTGTTTTGAGAGAAGTAAGCATAGTTTTGAAGAGAATCAAACAATCACATGTAATAAATACAAAGGACAGATAATAGATTGAGAAAATCCCTCATCACAAATCAACTACTGGCACTAAAGAGCTTTGAAATGTGCTATGAAGTCACGCCATTTCACTCTGAAGCCTCTGTCACCCCAAAGTTACAAGTTACACATCTACTATGTTTTGAAGACTGACAGATTGACATGACACGTCTGAATAGAGTACAATATAAATTACCTTATCTGTCAGAAAGACGGACAGACAGACAGGGGCACGCTGGCAGATAGACAGACAGAAAAATGTACAGACAGACAGACAGACAGACAGAAAAATGGATACACAGAACAAAAGGCCCATCAGACACTTCTTTATTTTATTCTCTCAGCTTTCAATCAATCATTCAAATGTATTTATAAAGCCCTTTTTACATCACCAGATGTCACAAAGTGCTTATACAGAACCCAGCCTAAAACCCCAAAAAGCAAGCAATGCAGATGTAGAAGCACGGTGGCTCGGGAAAAACTCCCTAGAAAGGTAGTCAAAGCAGGGTCAAATAATAATCACAGTGGTTATAGAGGGTGCAACACGTCAGCACCTCAGGAGTAAATGTCAGTTGGCTTTTCATAGCCGGGCATTGAGAGGTCGAGACAGCAGGTGCGGTAGAGAGGGAGAGAGAGAGGGCCTTCTGGATGCAGAGCCACAGTCAGCACTAACATAACCCATTTGTGTCCCATTTCCTGATTCCACCACACGGACATAAGTGTATTGACTCTGAACTATTCCGTAGCCCTGTAGCGATGTTGGTCATCTGATGAAAAACAAATCTTTGTGCTTTTGTGTCATATTTAAGTTTGTCGTAGTTGTATTTCAGTCAAAGTAAAATGGAAGTGAATGACAGTTGTGTGGTGTGTGTGTGTGTGTTCAAATATGTTGTTTTTCCTCTTTTCATTAGGTTTGTGAATGGACTGACAAAGTTGCTACAGTTTTACCTGATCTCAATCATTGGTAAATGAATGTCAATGTCTAAGCACCATACAAAGGAGAATATTACAAGATATTACAAGATTTCTACACATTTCCCCCCATAGTTTTTGTTTATAGGAGTCAATAATACATCTCATGGACTATTGTGTTAACTGCACAATTCTAGTGGGAATTTGATATGTGTAACTTGATCAAAGGGAATGACCAAAGTACCTTGGTCGATGGAGGGTAGAGGATGTCAATGAGCCAGCATGTATTGACCAGATGTTTCACCCGATATATTGCTGTGATGCCTTGTCTGTCATTCCTTGATCTGACTGGCAATACAGAACTCCCTTTGCCTTAAGCCCGGCGTACGATTTTGGCCCTGATTTAGCTGTACCAGACACGTTTTTGAGATCGGAGACATAATCCCCATGTCATTGCCTACTTGGGGCGCATGGCCGTCACCAACACTTTAATGTGAGGGGGTCCCCGACCGCAATCTGAGGGCTACCGATCCTGTCTTTGCACCGTCCCAGATGTCCCAATATTTTCAAACATGTTTGATTTTATCGGCACAAAATCTGCAATTCTCTTGTAGTGTGAGATGTGCAACGACAAGTTCTGAGAACGGTGATCAGCAATAGCCAATGAGAGCTCGCCAGAGAAAAAGCCAGTGAGACTGACGTTGTATCGCATCACCCAGAATGTGTAGACTCTTGAGCAGGAGCTATAACGACTACTAGTATGTGTTTGTACTTGCCTTTAACCAAAGTGTCAAATCGTTACAGCTCTGAAGTTCACAAGCTATGTTATTCAATTCAAAATGTATTGGCTAGATATTTCAACTCTGTATGGCAAGTGTGAATGTCTGACTGAAAACGTTTATGAGGCTGCTTTGAGCCACAGCTCGTCCTAGCTACGTTAACAACCCAATCACATTATTGCATTATTGTTTCTGCGAGACAGCGTGGAATCCTCACAACCAAGTGAAGAATCTTGTAGTTTGTGATTCCTCATCTGTGCCACATCATTTAGTGTGTGCACCACTACGTCGGCAAGAAAAAAATGTTTAATGTGAGAGGCTCAGCGATGTTAGGATTTTGAAAGTTGTGTAGTATACGCCCGGCATTAGCTGTCCCCTCTCCCTCCCTCTGCCCCCTCAATCTCTCCTCCCTCATTTTTCCCACCATCCCATAACTGACAATTTGAATGAACTTAACTGATTCAAGTCGATGATCCTGGAGGAGAGGTTTATAATTAATGCCCATTGTTCTCCAAGTGATCCTTTCCCCCGTCTCTTTCCCACACAGCAAAGTCAATGGTGACAATTTCACTCTGAAAGTGTTAAATGTACACTATTTTCAGTGAACATATGAGTCCACTGAACTGGTGCTGAAATAACACTTTGGAAAGTGTTAAAGATTTAATTATGTTGCAGTGTTCCCTATTCAACTTTTAAAGTGTTCAAATTAACTTGATTGTGGTGTTTGCATAGCTCTACTGTAGAGTAATACGCGACACCTACAATGTAAAACATAACACTTGATTGAGAGTACACTTTTTAACTGTAATACTTTAACACCTGTAGTGTTTTACAGTAAATCATTTTGAGTGTTGTTTTAACACTGTATAGTGTAAAGCCTATTTTGCATATTTCCCAGGGTGCCTTTTCTTTTTGCGTGAATTGTAGAGTTACCACCCATGACTGTATTTGATAGTGACAGAGACATGGTTATTGAATGCTTTCTTTTTAAAGGCCTTTGGCTTTCACGAAGTGAGTACCTAGGCAAATGTTATCATTAAAATTGAACTCTATGACAATATATATATCATATGGCCTTGTTTTACCCTAACACAGTGGCATTAGGAAACTCCTGGTTTACAGGCCACATCAGCCCTGCAAATCACATTATGCTGGCTTGCAAACTTATGTGTATTTCCTATTGGAAATTGTGCCAGTGTGAGGATGTTCAAAAGATGGTGTTTTTATTCACCCGCAACCTGCATTCAGAATGACTGTCAGGATTAGGAAAGTTTATAAGAAGACTACCTAAACCATTTAAACTGGAACAACCATTTTAGCAACGGGTGCAATAAATCTGACTAACTGATTGGATTAGTTTAGAAAAATGTATGTGATTTGTTTTTGTGTAGCATGAGATTAATCAATCAAAAAAATTGACCTGCAGGAGAGCATGCTAGGAACTATGATAGTGTAGGCGTGGTTTTAATGGGACTGTTTTAGTCTCCAATGTAAAACAATAACTCTGGTTATCAACACCAACACTGGGGGTTCTTTTACACCACTGAGTGTTCATTTCACTCATACAGAGTTAATTTAACTCTTGAAATAACACTAGAAATGTTACACAGAAAAATCAACACTGGCCAATTTGTTGTGCAACGAGAGAGAATAATGAAAATGGTTATTGCCACAGTTTTATTTTAAGCTTAGCAGCGTTCCACCGCACCCTTTTTTCGATTATTTTTTTTAAACGTGCGAGCGTTTGAAAGGAGCGATTACTCTCGTCCTCTTCTTCGCCAGGGATCTCTCTCTGGAAGTTTGTTGTGATCTGTCTGTTTTCTTCTCCCACCTTCCCTCCCTCTCTTCCATCCCTCTCTCTTTTGTGGTCCTTTGTAGCTCAGCTGGTAGAGCACGGCGCTTGTAACGCCAAGGTAGTGGGTTCGATCCCCGGGACCACCCATACACAAAAATTTATGCACGCATGACTGTAAGTCGCTTTGGATAAAAGCGTCTGCTAAATGGCATATTATTATTTTGTCACACAGCAACATGTGTGTGGGATTGGGCCTGTGCCAATTACTCACTCCAAATACTCTTCCAACAATAGATGGATTATGATGATCGGCCAATTTGAACAAGTATAATGGAGAAGCGCACTGAGGCATAACTCAAGTGTGTTTACACTGTCGAATGTGTTCGAGAATAAATGTGGTGAAGAATTGTATTAGTGTGACTACACTTCATACTATACCCCAGCCATTTTGTCATTTTGAAGCTTGTAAATAAGCTACTTTCTCACCACATTCCACAAGTTTAATCTTATCAATATTGAACATTCATGGAAACACAATTGCATTAATGGTATCAAGTAGGCGGCCTTGAATACAGGAACACAAAGGGGCCAATTTCCCAGACATAGATTAAGCGTAGTCCTGCACTAAGAGATTCTATGTTGAAAATGTGTCCATGAAACCAGCCCAAAATGTCATTGTGTACTATAGTGGTAAAAATGAAGTTGAATACCGTACATACAGTGCACATTTTGTCACGTTACAGCCTTATTCAAAAATGTATTAAATAGTTTTTCAATCTACACACAATACCCCATAATGACAAAGCAAAAACTGGTTTTTAGAAATGTTTGCAAATGTATTAAAAATCAAACACGGAAATATCACATTAACATACGTTTTCAGACCCTTTACTCTGTATTTTGTTGAAGCGTCTTTGGCAGTGATTACAGCCTTGAGAGTTATTCGGTATGACGCTACAAGCTTGGCACACCTGTATTTAGGGAGTTTCTCCCATTCTTCTCTGCACATCCTCTCAAGCTCTGTCAGGTTGGATGGGGAGCGTCGCTGCAAAGCTATTTTCAGGTCTCTCCAGAGATGTTAGATCGGGTTCAAGTCCGGGCTCTGGCTGGGTCACTCAAGGATGTTCAGAGATTTGTCCTGAAGCCACTCCTGCGTTGTCTTGGCTGTGTGCTCAGGGTCATTGTCCTGTTGGAAGGGGAACCTTCGCCCCAATCTGAGGTCCTGAGAGCTCTGGAGCAGGTTTTCATCAAGGGTCTCTCTGTACTTTAATCCATTCATCTTTCCCTCGATCCTGACTAGTCTCCCAGTCCCTGCTGCTGAAAAACATCCCCACAGCATGATGCTGCCACCACCATGCTTCACCGTAGGGATGGTGCCATGTTTCCTCCAGACGTGACACTTGGCATTCAGGCCAAAGAGTTAAATATTGGTTTCATCAGACCAGAGAATCTTGTTTCTCATGGTCTGAGAGTCCTTTACGTGCCTTTTGGCAAACTCCAAGCGGGCTGTCATGTGCCTTGTACTGAGGAGTGGCTTCCGTCTGGCCATTCTACCATAAAGGCCTTTTGCTCTGACATGCACTGTCAACTGTGCAACCTTATATAGACAGGTGTGTGCCTTTCCAAATCATGTCCAATCAATTTAATTTACCACAAGTGGACTCAAATCAAATTGTAGAAACATCTCAAGGATGATCAATGGAAACAGGATGCACCTGAGCTCAATTTCAAGTCTCATAGCAAAGGGTTTGAATACTTATGTAAGTAAGATATTTCCGTTTAAAAAAAAATATATATATAAATTTGCAAACGTTTCTAAAAACCTGTTTTTGCTTTGTTATTATGGGGTATTGTGTGCAGATTGATGAGGAAAACATATATTTAATCAGTTTTAAAATAAGGCTGTAACGTAAACAAAATTTTGAAAAAGTCAAGGGGTCTGAATACTTTCTGAATGCACTGTAAACAGTAACAAATGAGGGGCCATACACCCAATATGATTGTTGATAGATAGGTTAACCCTTTAGACTCCAATATAATTATATAATTTTGCTGCAGATTAATGAGAATGTTCAAGATAAAGCTAATTTTCTCACACATTTCAAACAGATATTGCTCAAAAACAAATAACAAATTACAATTACAAGTTCACATAGTTTGAAAAGCACAACCCATTCTTTAATATGACACCACATTCATGCCAATAGGAATAACACTTATTTTGTCTTCCATTGTGTAAAGACACTATCAAAAAACTATTAACATTCAACACAACAAAAAACTATAGTATTTAAATTGTAAAAATTTACCAAGTATAAAAATGTACCAAGTATAATATGATGTACTTAGAAATATTATTTACACATATAAATATTACAAAAATAATCAAAAATGTGACCAGAGGACAATATTCAGAAAGTATTTCAAAACCCACACATAGTAGGCTATTTGATTGACAACGATTTTTACTTCTGTAACAATGTAAAAATGCAAACAACTATTCAGAGACTATTTCAAAATGTAGATGGCCTCTCTCAATAAGATTTAGTACAGACCAGGCCTGACACAAAATGTAGAAATTGTAGCCTACTTTGACAACATTCAGTGAATACAATAAATATTAGAGAAAGATGAAGATACAAAACAAAACACAACACTTCAGAGATCATTTTAAAAAGTACGCCATTATCCTCCTGAGTGGCGCAGTGGTCTAAGGCACTGCATCGCAGTGTTGCGGCATCACTGCAGCCTAGGGTTCGATCCCAGGATGTGTCACAACCGGCTGTGACCGGGAGTCCCATAGGGCGGCGCACAATTGGCCCAGCGTTGTCCGGGTTTGGCCAGGGGGTCATTACTTGGCTCATCGCGCTCTCGTGGCCGGCCGGGCACCTGCAAGCTGACTTCAGGTCGTCAGTTGGAAGAGTAGCTGCTGCATGTGCAATAGCTAATGGGGATCATAATACACTAAACTATATCATGATGCACTTTCAATCAATCAAACCACATTACACGCACACACGTACAGTATCATCAATAAAAATGATTTTATAAAGCCCTTAGTGGCCTCAAGGTGTTTCTAACGTTTGGTATACTCAGTGTATGTGTGTCGGACTGATGGATAATCAGACAGGATAGCGCAAACAAAAATACGTTCATAGATATCTTCATAGATGACCAGCAGGGTCAGATTATAACTGTAAAAGGCTATATATGATACACACACTTCAAGACCCATGGTCAGATGACTTAGTTAGCTGGTTGTCTTAGTAGGGGTGGAGTGAGACGATCAAGTAAGTGACAGCGTCGCGAGCGAAGCGCAATGTTGCAGCTTCCACTGCCTGACAGACAGCTAGAGTTAGCTAATGTTAGCTGGTTAGTTATGAAGCTGGGACAGTTTCCAAATGAACAGCATTGGTAGAAACAGGACAAAACAACTAACTTGTTAGCTGGCTACGTAAACAAATATCATTGCAACTCAATATAATTTGAGCTCCACTGCATGGGCTTCTAGCATAACATGACACTGACAGCCAAGCAAGCTGTCAAATAATAGGAAAACGAAGCAAGTCTATGAATATCTGTAACTAGCAAACATGACAAACCATAATTTAAGTCCAACAGATAAACACAAATTACTATTTTGAAATCTCTATTTCATGGCTAGTTAGCTGGTTGCCTGTATCGCTAACGTTAGGTAGTGAAAGTGACAGCTTGACGCTTCTCGAGCGCAGAACACATTTACCACCACGCAATTTTCTAGCTAGCCTAACAGATGAACCTGACAGTTAGCTAGCTAGTTAGCTGATTGGGTCGTTTCCATATGAATTACTTTGGTAGAAACAAGACAAAACAACCAACTAGTTAGCTGACTATATAGGGCCTACAGCTAAACAGTGCTCCACCGCTGATGTGTTCGCCCTTTATCAACCCGGTGATCCTGACAGGATTTGCTAATCTGAGAGCTATTCCCCAAGTTTCACAACATAAACATCGACAACACCAAAAATATATCTGCTGTTTACTTATGTCACTCACCTTTATGTCATCATCACTTTTAAAGTGGAAGGACGTGTCTGAATCCATATCACCAAGCAACATATTATAGATACAGCCTCTTGCACAGTGAAAAGTCGTGGCCATCATTTTGAGTAATGAAGTGAATCGTAAAAAAAACGTAAAAAGTAATATGACAGCATACCCTGTTTCTGGTTTCTGGTTAATACAGCCACACGAATAACACAACAGGTTGTTAGCAAGTCAATTTTCCAATATTGACAAATATATTATTGTTAGAAAAACAAGGCTGTTGTAAAGGGTTTTAAGGCTCAGTATTGTTTTAGGCCGGGTCTGTGAAGTGTAAAGGCCATGGGTTGGGTTCAAATCCATTGAACTTTGCCATTTGCTATCTTTCACGGGAGGTGAATGGGACACTGCGGAAAACCATGTCAAACACTTAACCTGAGAACTGGAGTGTGTGTGTCTGCCTGCGTGTGAAATAAAGCTTGAACGTGTGCGGGACATGTCAAACACAACGCGGACACTGACGTGTTGCTTATCATTCGTTGACAGACGTTAACGTTCCTCTCCTCTCCCAGGTATCTCTTCCTTACTCACTATCCATCCATCTCTCATCAATCTTGCTCTTTCCCTCCAGATGCCCCCAAGAAGTCTCCTTCTCTCCCCTCCTTTCTTCCTTCATTCTTTCAAACCCTCTTTCTCCATCATGCGGATCGAGGTGTAATTTGTTTCCCTCTGCGTTTGTCCTCTGCCTCGGCAATTATCTAAAATAAACACGCATAATGAGCACCTGCGCTCTGCGGGTCAATACAGTTAAACCGATCTTATCCATAGATAAACCGGTATTATGCAGAAGGGGTCTTGGATAGCGGTACCGGTAGCATTCGCTATGTATGCAATATGTCAGAGGGATCAATACCTGGATGGAGCAGTTGGAAGGCTCTGTGGTAGTGCAAAACTTGATAGTGGAAGACACAGATTAAGCCTAGCCCTGGACTAAAAGCACTTTCAATAGATCATCTCAATTGAGCATGCTTTTAAGTCCAGGACTAGGCTTAATATGTGTCTGGGAAACCAGGCCTACAAGTATAGGGTGCTATGCTATGGCTGGGTGTCTTTCAGGGACTTAATGGCTGCTGCGATTGATGAAGCCGCTTTAAACTAATGGATTAAATAAACTAAACAAACAATAGTTGACTTGTAGAACCCACATTAAGTCTATACTGAATTCAGTGAAATTGTGTTGTCGGTTTGAGTTTCAGGTTTGTGGGACTCCACAGGGTGGTTTCCCACACTGTAAAAAAATGCTGGGTTAAAAACAACCCAATTTGGGTAAGAATTGTACAGAAGTTGGGTTATTTTTACACAGCCAGTTGGGTCACTTAGTTGGGTTGTTGTGTTATTGATGCTGGGTTATTGAGCTATGACCCACCATGTCAGTGCAGAAGACAGGAGGTGTGGCTTAGTAGGGGCGTGGCTTGCAAATAGTTCCAGTGTAAATGTCATTCCGGGTTCATGTTGTGTTGTATTGTCATAACACATCAAGGTTGAACTGGAATTGACCATTCAGATGTTGATTCTGGAAAGATGTCGGATGCGGCTGTTGGTGTGCATTGTGAATCTAATGATGGCGGAATCAAAGAGAATTGAAATATTTTCCAAAAGAATGGAAAACGGAGCAAAGTAGCGTACAGTTCTGAGAATGTATCTTCATACCTTGTAGGAGTGCGGTTTGTTAATGAGGAGCAGTTGATCGGATTACCAATCTTGAAGAATCACGAGAGGCTTGGTTTTTGAATGTGTGTTGCGTGTCACCCGATTTGAGAAGTTTGTCTCTTCGGAACAGGGCGCATCTGGCGTCTCGTGGGAAGTCGATGTTGCAGAGATGAAGAATATTCCTGGAGTGATTGATGCAGCAAGGACTTTACCACAACAGTCACAGGCTTCATCAATAAGTACATAGACAATGTCATCCCCACAGTGACTATAAGCACATATCCAAACCAAAACCATGGATTACAGGCAATATCCGGGCTAAAGGCTAGAGGAATAGGAATAGTTTACAAGGAATAGGACACGGACATGGACGCATACAAGAAAGCCCGCTATGACCTCCGTCGAGTCATCAAACATGCAAAAGGACAATATAGAAGGAAGGTGGAATCCTATCACACCGGCGCCGACACTCGTCTAATGTGGCAGGGTTTGCAGATGATAACGGATTGCAAAGGGAAATCCAGCCAGGAGTTGCCCAGCGATGCAGAACTCCCAAACGAGCTAAATGCCATTTGTGCTCGCTTTAAGGAATATAACACTTTGCCTTGTGTGAAATACCCTTTTTTTTTGGATGACTGTGTGATCTCCGTCTCCGTGGCCAATGTGAGCAATAAGTTTAAACAAGTAATGATGACTCCCAAGTAAATGCCATTTATCACCATAGCTATAGAGGCCACAAAGTCCACCTTCTTAACCTTTAAAATATATGGGTCCTGCAAGGCAACCCTTCCAGCCTGCAGTGAAGTCCTATCCACCACCATGGACTCTTCAGGAGCACCATTCAAACCCTCAACCCTTTTAACAGCTGCTGCATATGAAATGCTCTGGATCCTGACTTTGGCCACCTCATTCTCTTTCGGCATTCCAAAGATGTGGCTTCATGTTTCCCACCATTTGTCACATTTTCATCACTTTTAAAACACATAATATGCTATTTTCCACAACTTGGACATCTCGTCTTTTCCCTTCTACAAACACTTGAAACATGTCCATAAGCTTTAGAGTGATCACACTGCATTGGTCTTGGGATAAATGTTCTGACTTTGTAGTTTATATACCCCCACTGCACTTGAGTAGGGAAAGACTCAGATAGACTCTTCATTTTTTCTTAATTCACCACATATTCCAGTCTGTACTAGCAAAACAGTCTTGTAGCCTCACATCTGCTTCATCCGACCACTTCCGTATTGAGCGCATCACTGGAGATTTTGTTTGTAAACAGGAAGCAGGAGAATGGAGTCATGGTCAGATTTGCCGAAGGGAGGACGAGGGAAGGCCTAGTGTGCATTTCTGTGGGTAGAATAAAAGTAGTCTAGAGTTTTTGCAACCCTAGTGGCGCAGGAGATGTGTTGGTAGAAGTAAGGTAGGACGGTTTTAAGTCTCCCCGAGACACTCCTCTAGGTGAGCAGTTTCTTGTTTGTTTATGGCCCAGCGTGGTGTTGGCTTGGGGCGGGATGTAGACAGCCGTGATAATGAATTAAGGATTAGAATTCTCTTGGTATTTAAAAGTGTCTGCAGCTTACCATGAGGTATTCTATATCAACTGAACAAAAGCTAGAGATTTCCTTCACACTTGAAGCAGCACACCAGTTGTTGTTTATGAAAAAATACACTCCACCTCCTTTTGACTTCTCCGAAGCCGCTGTACAATGTTGCCGCTGCATGGAGAATCCACCGAGTACTACTTGCATAACGTCATCATCCAGACATATAGTATTGCATAAGGCATATAATATTGCAGCTTTTCAAGTCTCTCTGATAGGAGGCTCTCGAATGAAGCTCATCCATCTCATTCTCAAGTGACTGGTCATTTGCCAATAGAACGGAGGGGAGCGCTGTTCGGTTTTCTCTTCACCTCACTTTCACCAGGACTCCACTTCATCTCCCGTGTCTAAGCCTGCAGCGTTTTGGTAGGCCATTGAACAAAGTGGAACAGTTGAGTCAGAGTTGAAGTCGTATTTGAAGTCGAAATCGAGGTTAATCACTGTTGATCTGATGTCCAGAAATGCTTGGCAGTCATAAGTTATAATAGTATGAACTTGATGACACTTGATGATGCAAAAGAAGAGCAGATGACAGAGAGACGTCGGGAGGGCAACTCATGCAAACCCAGGTGTTTTGATGTTGCAACCGATAACCCTACATGCACCGTAGCCACGAAGCATTGCACAAATGGACAGACAGACAAATGTATAAAGCTACAAACAGATTGACAAACACACACCAAAGTGAGACCAATAAACACGGACAAAGCTACAAACAGACAAATGATTTAGACAGAGATAGATAGATAGTGCAAAATTGCAGTATAAAGCAGCAGCAATAGCAAGTGGACGTTTGGCTCACATCTCAAAACCAACTGTTCAGAGGGGACTATGTGAATCAGGCCTTCATGGTCGAATTGCTGCAAAGAAACCACTACTACAGGACACCAATAATAAGAAGAGACCTGCTTGGGCCAAGAAACATGAGCAATGGACATTAGACCGGTGGAAATTTGTCCATTGGTCTGGAGTCCAAATTGGAGATCTTTGGTTCCAACCGTCTTTGTGAGACGCGGTGTGGGTGAACGGATGATCTCAACATGTGTAGTTCCCACTGTAAAGCATGGAGGAGGAGGTGTTATGGTGTGGGGGTGCTTTGCTGGTCAAGGCACACTTAACCAGCATGGCTACCACAGCATTCTTCAGTGATACACCATCCCATCTGGTTTGCGCTTAGTGGGACTATCATTTGTTTTTCAACAGGACAATGACCCAACACACCTCCAGCCTGTGTAAGGGCTATTTTACCAAGAAGGAGAGGGATGGTGTGCTGCATCAGATGACCTGGCCTCCACAATCCCCCGACCTCAACCCAATTGAGATGGTTTGGGATGAGTCGGACGGCAGAGTAAAGGAAAAGCAGCCAACAAGTGCTCAGCATATGTGGGAATTCCTTCAAGACTGTTGGAAAAGCATTCCAGGCGAAGCTGGTTGAGAGAATGCCAAGAGTGTGCAAAGCTGTCATCAATGCAAAGGGTGGCTATTTGAAGAATCTCAAATATAAAATATATTTTGATTTGTTTAATACTTTTGTGGTTACTACATGATTCCATCTGTGTTAGTTCCTAGTTTTGATGTCTTCACTATTATTTTACTATGTAGAAAATAGTAAAAATAAAGAAAATCCCTTGAATGAGTAGGTGTGTCCAAACTTTTGACTGGTAGTGTATATATTTTTTATACCTACAGGGGTCCTAAAATACTAAATCAAGTCGCTAAATGATCCATAGTGTGACCATCTTAAAACAATTAAATATGGTATCTTAGCAGATGATATGCTCGACGTGAACATTTTATTGATGCTTTTTAGACCTGTCTTTAAGTTTAGTTAATAAAAGCCCCCGTCTGTAATGCTGAAGGTGTAGGTACTACTATAGCCTACTGTTACATTTTCTAATAGGGGGTGGAACAGAAACTATTTTAATGGTGACAGCGATGAGCACCCTTAATTTAAAGATATATTCTAATTAATAATACAGTTATTAAATAGGAGATCGAATGCTTTCTTTTGAGATGTTAGGATGTGTCAACGAATATGAAATGGTGAGTGACAGGCTGTATCTGACAGCATGTGTCCCAGATGTGTTCAAATATGTTCATTCAGTCTGACACAAGTTGGTTAATTTCTTGGTGTGTCCAACTGTGTGTCGAAGTGTTGATATGGTCCGTATCGGACCTGGATACAGTTGGATACTCATGGACATGTGTTGGAATGTGTGTCAAGATCTGTCTGATCTTGATACAGGGGTATTTTATGCAGCTGGTGTTTTTAATTAATAGAAAAACAATCAGGTCATGCTGGTGGGTGGTAACATTCAAATAAATCCCAGCCTTGAAATGAAAAGAAAGCTCAAAATAATTTTCACATTGTAGGCGTGTAAGAGGTTATTGTGCATTTTCTTGTAAATTAATGGCACTTGATCACCAAAAAGGTCATGTTTAATTGTCAATAATTTACTGTCAGCGTACTGCAAGTAGTTATTGTAAATTACACAGTAACTTACTGTGGCTGATCTCTGTCACGCTCACTGACCTGATGGTGTGGCAAGAAGGTCAGTTTGCTGCCAACCAAGAGGTTGAGGCCAGGTGAGGTGGTGTCAACTAATGGTAAGCTATCTTGTAATCAGAAAATGTCAGTGAAAGTACAGCAAGTTACTGGCAGATAGTTGCAAGTAAGTTAATAGCAGTTACTGGCTATTAAGTTACTTTGAATTTTACAATAACTTACTCACAGCTGGTTGCCAGTTAGGTAACGCAAAATTCACAGCAACTTCCATGCAACAAACTGTCAATAATTTACAGTGAAATGCACAGTAACAATGCAGCTCTTTATTGTCACATGCTCTTACAAAGATTGCAGAACTGACAGTGTTAAAAGAAGCGCTCAACCTTTGACAACATAACCATCAATGACTTAAACCGGTAAAACACTTCCACTGACGGTTGACACAAATACACAAAATTCAGTAACTTGTTGTTGTTTACCGTACTTTCACTGGAACCAGTAGCCTGTAGTGAACTGTAAAATTACAGGGAACTTTTTAACAGTGTAGCATTTCATGGCATAAAGGAAAACATGGTGAAGAAGTAAATAATTGGAGGGTTCTTCATCAGAGCAGTAAAGAACCCTTCCTGATATGCAAAACATTTTTTACACATATCACCCTCACCCCTGACAAAGAACCCCTCAAGAACACTTTTCGTGCATAAAAATCATGTTGGTTGAATGAACCGAGATGCATTCATTTCTTGCTTTATTTCTTCACAGAATTCGTAGGAAGGCAGGGTAGGTCTGTGATAAAAAAGAAACTTTCTGATGAACTGCGAGACTCATTGCATCTCCCTACTCAGGCAATAAAGGGAGAGAATAGAGAGACGATGGATGTGCCATATCTCCTCCACAGGGAACACTGTGAACACTGGGGGAAAAAAGATGGTGAGGAGAAAGAAGGTGATGTTTTTCCGTGGCTCGTGTCAGAGCGAGAGACTCCCCTGCTCTGCTCTGTCTTTCATCCACAGTATTTTTCTTTCTCCTGTCTCCTCCCATTCCTCTTTCTCTCTCTCTCTCTATCCCTCTCATCAACTTTCAATGTGTTTCTTCTGCTCCTTTCTTCTCTCACTTTCTCTCCCACATCCAGCATGCCCCCATCCCCCATTTCAACTGCACTCTACGAACCGTGTACACTTTCTCTACTGTTCTTTTTCCATCCTCCCCATACCTAGCATTTTCTCTCCTTCTTTCGCCTGCCTCTTTCAATAACTCTATCTCTTTCTCCAACACATCAGCATTAATATCTCACTCTGGGTGAAGTTTCCCCCGGGGTGAAGTTATGTGTCCCAAATAGCCCTATGGCCCCTGCTCAAAAGTAGTGCATTAAACAGGGAATAGTGTGCTATTTGGGATACAAGTGATTAATAATCTTTAGTACAGCTGCTGCAACACAGTACTCGCTCTATTGTAACTGTTTTGCCCTACCCCCGGCAAGCCAACTTATTTTATTTTAATTATTTAACCTTTCTTTAACCAGGCCAAGGCCACACCATCATACCATAGACAGATCAACTCGGCATACACACACATAAAGAGCATGTGCATACACACACACAGACACACACACACACACACACAGAGAGTCACAAAGGCTATGTTTACCCTGGCAGCCCAATCCAGAGGCCTCATTTATAAACGTTGCATACGTACAAAATACTGTATAGCCCAAAACAATAAATGAGGCCCCTGATCTTTTGCCCAATTATTGGCAAAATAGCTGATCTGATTGGAGAAAACTCCAATTAGTGTAAAAAGATCCGAATTGGGCTGCCCGTGTAAACGCAACCATCGACACGCACACACGCGCACACACACACACACCCTAACTTAAGACAGTACGTACACACGCACACACACACACACACACACACACACACACACGCACACACACACACACACACAGAGTCACTAACCATTGACACTCCCAGCTCACATTTTTATCAGGAATGGCCAGTAGTAGGAGTTAATTATCCTGTAGAGGATGATAGGAAAGGGTTTAATGCAGCCTAACCATCGACATTACGTACACACAGACGTACGCACACACACTGACACACAGTGTCACTAACCATCGACATGCCCAGCTCACATTATTAACAGGATTGACATCTGATAGTAGGACAAAGTTAATTGTCCTGTAGAGGATGGTAGGAAAGGGGTTTATGAGGCTTTAATTGGCTTAATTGGTTTAATTGACATTGGTCATGGTGATAGTGTTGAGCAAAGATCACTGTGTAGAGTTGGTGAGTTTTGTGGTCTTATTTTACTCAAAAGAGCTTGGTTTCTAGTAAAAACATGAAGGCATCTATCTGCTTTTTCATAAAGTGAAAATAATGAAAGTACTAAATAAACTGGATAAAGTGCACAATGGATATTACTGTGGGTGCTGTAGTCCCATTGGTTGTCATTACTCAAGAAATAAGCCAATCCGAACTTGTGTCTAGTATCTCCATTTGTATCTTTCTCTTGAGAAAGGCCACCAGGCCGAAACGTTAACTGCCATGTCCACCAGACACTTTTGCCCCCAATCTTGCAGATTACATTACGTGCGAAGCACTTCTAACGCAACATATTCTGTGTTCTACAGAAAAGTTGTACATCAAAGTTTTGGACTGGATATAGTATAAATTCACTCTATACTATACTATACTCTATGCCTAACTAACCAACTCTTCTCCTCTCCATTGCCCCCCGCAGGTGCGTTGGACAAAGACAGCGGGCAGCGCCTCTGACAAGTTCCAGGAGACGTCCATCTACAATGAGACGCTGTGCATCGAGGGCATCCAGCGGGTGCAGGGCGGCCGCTACTACTGCAAGGCCGACAACGGGGTGGGGGTGGCTGCCATCAAGTCCATCCGGGTAGACGTGCAGTGTAAGTCGGCAGGGAACGCCGCAATTGATCCCTCCACGGCCCCCCTAAACCATTCCCAGAATGAGTCATGCCCAGAATTTGGGGCAGGAATAGTGGCACATTTCAAAATGGGAATACGCTCTCCAGGAGTATCCATGGGGGATATTTAGATGGTAAAATGGGTGGAGGTTTGGACATGGACGCTTACTAGTTTTTGGTGGAAAACATCAAAGGGACTAGGGTGTTTGTAGGGTAAAAGTTAGTTGGGTATAAGTGAGGTGTATTTCCTCTCACTGTTTTAGCTATGGGAAAGAAGAAGGGAAGAAGATACAGTGGGGAGAACAAGTATTTGATACACTGCCGATTTTGCAGGTTTTCCTACTTACAAAGCACGTAGAGGTCTGTAATTTTTATCATATGTACACTTCAACTGTGAGAGATGGAATCTAAAACAAAAATCCAGAAAATCACATTGTATGATTTTTAAGTAATTAATCTGCATTTTATTGCATGACATAAGTATTTGATCACCTACCAACCAGTAAGAATCCCGGCTCTCACAGACCTGTTAGTTTTTCTTTAAGAAGCCATGCTGTTCTCCACTCATTACCTGTATTAAATGCACCTGTTTGAACTCGTTACCTGTATAAAAGACACTTGTCCACACACTCAATCAAACAGACTCCAACCTCTCCACAATGGCCAAGACCAGAGAGCTGTGTAAGGACATCAGGGATAAAATTGTAGACCTGCACAAGGCTGGGATGGGCTACAGGACAATAGGCAAGCAGCTTGGTGAGAAGGCAACAACTGTTGGCACAATTATTAGAAAATGGAAGAAGTTCAAGATGACAGTCAATCACCCTCGGTCTGGGGCTCCATAACAGATCTCACCTCGTGGGGCATCAATGATCATGAGGAAGGTGAGGGATCAGCCCAGAACTACAAGGCAGGACCTGGTCAATGACCTGAAGAGAGCTGGGACCACAGTCTCAAAGAAAACCATTAGTAACACAGTACGCCGTCATGGATTAAAATCCTGCAGCGCACGCAAGGTCCCCCTGCTCAAGCCTGCGCATGTCCAGGCCCGTCTGAAGTTTGCCAATGACCATCTGGATGATCCAGAGGAGGAATGGGAGAAGGTCATGTGGTCTGATGAGACAAAAATATAGCTTTTTGGTCTAAACTCCACTCGCCGTGTTTGGAGGAAGAAGAAGGATGAGTACAACCCCAAGAACACCATCCCAACCGTGAAGCATGGAGGTGGAAACATCATTCTTTGGGGATGAATTTCTGCAAAGGGGACAGGACGACTTCACAGTATTGAGGGTAGGATGGATGGGGCCATGTATTGCGAGATCTTGGCCAACAACCTCCTTCCCTCAGTAAGAGCATTGAAGATGGGTCGTGGCTGGGTCTTCCAGCATGACAATGACCCGAAACACACAGCCAGGGCAACTAAGGAGTGGCTCCGTAAGAAGCATCTCAAGGTCCTGGAGTGGCCTAGCCAGTCTCCAGACCTGAACCCAATAGAAAATCTTTGGAGGGAGCTGAAAGTCCGTATTGCCCAGCGACAGCCCCGAAACCTGACGGATCTGGAGAAGGTCTGTATGGAGGAGTGGGCCAAAATCCCTGCTGCAGTGTGTGCAAACCTGGTCAAGACCTACAGGAAACTTATGATCTCTGTAATTGCAAACAAAGGTTTCTGTACCAAATATTAAGTTCTGCTTTTCTGATGTATCAAATACTTATGTCATGCAATAAAATGCAAATTAATTACTTACAAATCATACAATGTGATTTTCTGGATTTTTGTTTTAGATTCCGTCTCTCACAGTTGAAGTGTACCTATGATAGAAATTACAGACCTCTACATGCTTTGTAAGTAGGAAAACCTGTAAAATCGGCAGTGTATCAAATACTTGTTCTCCCCACTGTAAATATAGAGAAAGAGAAATATGGATACTCTTGCAGAGGCATGGAGTGGCGGGATCTAAAGGAGAGCATGGGAGAGTTGGTCCAGGTGGCACGGGGCCCTTCTGTGTACAGGGCCTCGTGCTGCTGCCTGTATCCACTGTCCTACTGTCCCCCTGAATCAGGGGCCATGTCAGGGCCCTCAGCCAGGCCCGCTATAGTGCCCCCTACAGCATTACATGGAGGTGATATCTCTAAAACCCTATAAAATTATACAGTGCTATAACCAGACCTGTCATTCACCCCAACCACAGCACAGGACATGGTAGGAGCACATATAATGTTTCCCCTACTATCGCCTTGTCCATCATCCTATGCCAAATCCCAAATCCCATGTAAGCTGCTTTGACCAAGAAACTAACCAGCTAATGGCAGCTAGGTGTAGGTCCAGTGCTACAATGCAATCAAATTACCAGAATAGATCAATAACAGCATTACATTGGCGCCCATATCTCCAATCACACACATTCACACTTTTCTCAATTCACACTTTTCTGATTTCCTGTCCATCACAGGAAGTTGACCCGTGTCCCAGCTCAACGTTAACTTACATCACTCAGTCCCGTCCACTCGCTTGTATAAGACTGAATGACAGAATGACTGACAGACATACACCTTTGAGGCTGGGCACACTAACTCCCCTCCCTCCCTCCATCCCTTCCCTCCCTTCCCCTCATTGTGTTAGCTTCCTGGCAGGCGGCCCCCGGAGGGTGGTAATTGCGGGGCGAGTAAACAGGGCGATGGTGGAGCTGACAGGGGAGGCTGAGGGTAACCAGTAGTGACAGGTGACGCTTGTTCAATTTCCCCTCCCCACCGCACCTCAGCGCGTGCTCGCCAGGTGACTTCGAAACGAGAGAGAAAAAGAGAGGAGAGGAGGCAATAATTAGAGTGGCATGTCCCCTCCCCCCTCCTTAAGAGAGAAATGGCAGAGATAGAAAGGCAGGGAGTAAAGAAGTGACAGGGAAAAAGAGAGGAAGACAGAGAGAGAGACACACAGAGAGAGACATAAACAGAGAGAGAAATCAGACAGAGAAAGAAAGAGAGAGGAGACACAGACAGAGACAGAAGAGAGTCAGGGTGAACCAGGGGTTAGGTCTGGTTTCATATCTCCTTTGGGAGATTGAAATTTAAAGGCAATGTTCTCGCGTTAGTGGAGACTGCAGTCAAGGTAAACACTGCAGATGTCAGCTCAATATGAAATTATAGAGAGAGAGGAGAGAACAGAGAGTTTGGTCCTCTGTATCTCAGTTGGTAGAGCATGGGTCTTGCAACACCAAGACATGGATTTGATTGTTGTTGGGGCCACCCCTATGAAATATGTATGCACAAATGACTGTATGTTTTCGATAAAAGTGTCTGCAAAATGGCTATACTGTATATATATGCACTACCGGTCAAAAGTTTTAGAACACCTACTCATTGAAGGGTTTTTCTTTATTTTTGCTATTTTCTACATTGTAAAATAATAGTAAAGACATCAAAACTATGAAATAACACATATGGAATGATGTAGTAACCAAAAAAGTGTTAATAAAATCAAAATATAGTTTACATTTGAGATTCTTCAAAGTAGTCACCCTTTGCCTTGATGAGCTTTGCACACTCTTGGTATTCTCTCAACCAGCTTCATGAGGTAGTCACATGGAATGCATTTCAATTAACAGGTGTGCCTTCTTAATAGATAATTTGTGGAATTACTTTCCTTCTTAATGCGTTTGAGCCAATCAGTTGTGTTGTGACAAGGAAGGGGTGGTATACACAAGATAGCCCTATTTGGTAAAAGACCAAGTCCATATTATGGCAAGAACAGCTCAAATAAGCAAAGAGAAATGACAGTCCATCATTACTTTAAGACATGAAGGTCAGTCAATACGGAACATTTCAAGAACTTTGAAAGTTTCTTCAAGTGCAGTCGCAAAAACCATCAAGCGCTATGATGAAACTGGCTCTCATGAGGACCGCCACAGGAATGGAAGACCCAGAGTTACCTCTGCTGCAGAGGATAAGTTCATTAGAGTTACCAGCCTCAGAAATTGCAGCCCAAATAAATGCTTCACAGAGTTCAAGTAACAGACACATCTCAACATCAACTGTTCAGAGGAGACTGTGTGAATCAGGCCTTCATGGTCGAATTGCTGCAAAGAAACCACTAAAGGACACCAATAAGAAGAAGAGACTTGGTTGGGCCAAGAAACACAAGCAATGGACATTAGACAGGTGGAAATGTGTCCTTTCGTCCAGAGTCCAAATTGGAGATTTTTGGTTCCAAACGCAGTGTCTTTGTGAGACGCGTGTGGGTGAATGGATGATCTCTGCATGTGTTTTTCCCACTGTAAATCATGGAGGAGGAGGTGTTATGGTGTGGGGGTGCTTTGCTGGTGACACTGTCTGTGATTTATTTAGAATTCAAGGCACACTTAACCAGCATGGCTACCACAGCATTCTGCAGTGATACGCCATCCCATCTGTTTTGGGCTTAGTGGGAATGTCATTTGGCAGAGTGAAGGAAAATCAGCCAACAAGTGCTCAGCATGTGTGGGAACTCCTTCGAGACTGCTGGAAAAGCATTCCAGGTGAAGCTGGTTGAGAGAATGCCAAGTGTGTGCAAAGCTGTCATCAATGCAAAGGGTAGATATTTGAAGAAAATCAAATATCAAATATATTTTGATTTGTTTAATACTTTTTTGTTTACTACATGATTCCATATGTGTTATTTCATAGTTTTGATGTCTTCGCTATTATTTTACAATGTAAAAATAAAGAAAAACCCTTGAATGAGTAGGTGTGTCCATAATGTAGAATTGAAAGTTCTAGCCTATTTTATGAAGTTCTCATATGATCTGTGCGGGATATCATTTCAATACAACCAAACATCTAACTTTAATTAACCTCTATGTTTTCAGCCCAAATACGACTATATTCAGACATTATATTAGCAGATATAGTATTCAGATTGTACATTATACCTGAATGACTTTCCTTTGGAAAAAAAGTATGAGGTGAAATCTCATTGGGAAGCCATTTTCCATTTCCATAACACATCTCTATAAGATCTCATTCACGTCGTCGACATAATTTTGATTTCACAGGCAAATTATGTGGTCTAGGTATGAGACGGTATGAAAGCGTAACGCAGAACCCCCATTTCCATATTTCATGAATACGTCTTATGATGAGGTTGTCTTTCTGTTATTAAAGTCCCTCTAATAGATAGGTGAGTTTCTGTGATCTTTTTCTCTAGAGCTGTCTTAGCCGTCACTGAAATGAGAGCCGAGATGATGGCCATATTTGA
Source organism: Coregonus clupeaformis (assembly GCF_020615455.1). Taxonomy (NCBI): domain Eukaryota; kingdom Metazoa; phylum Chordata; class Actinopteri; order Salmoniformes; family Salmonidae; genus Coregonus; species Coregonus clupeaformis. The sequence continues at coordinate 52,734,640 of NC_059220.1, forward strand.
TTATTTTGTATCTAGAAGTTGGATAAGGTGATTGAAACTAACAGAATTGTCTCTTTGAAGATGTCTCCCTCAAACAAATGTAGCCATTTATTTCTGGTCTATAGGATATGCTGCAATATAGTTTTGAAAGTGATCCGCTCAATTATGGTTTAAACAGTTATGGGGTGAAATGCTTTGCAAATGTTGAGTTATTTGATCGCGTACACAGATTTGCAGGTGTTATGGCAGGTGCAGTGAAATGTTTGTGTTACCAGCTCCAACAGTGCAGTAGAATGTCTCGCAAATAAAATACAAATACACAATTTAGAAATCAAGAAATAACAAGTAAATATACTAGGGTGACAATATGGGATGTAGCTCAGTTGGTTGAGCATGGCGTTTGCAACGTCAGGGTTGTGGGTTCGATTCCCATGGGGGGTCATTATGAAAAATAAAATAATGTATGCACTCACTAACTGTAAGTCGCTCTGGATAAGAGCGTCTGCTAAATGACTAAAACGTAAATATAAATGTGTGGTGTGTTGGAAAATAAAAGCAGTATTCAGAACCCTTCACATTTTGTTACATTACAGCCTTAATCTAAAATGGATTAAATTGTTTTTTTCCCCCCTCATCAATCTACACACAATACCACATAATGTCAATGCAAAAACGGTTTAAAAAATAATAATAATAAAAAACAGAAATATTACATTTACATTTAAGTATTCAGACCCTTTACTCAGTACGTTGCTGAAGCACCTTTGGCAGTGATTACAGCCTTGAGTCTTCGTGGGTATGACGCTACAAGCTTGGGGAGTTTCTCCCATTCTTCTCTGCACATCCTCTCAAGCTCTATCAGGTTGGATGTCTAGCGTCGCTGCACAGCTATTTTCAGGTCTCTCCAGAGATGTTCAATCGGGCTCAAGTCCGGGCTCTGGCTGGGCCACTCAAGGATATTCAGAGACTTGTCCCGAAGCCACTCCTGCGTTGTCTTGGCTGTGTGCTTAGGGTCGTTGTCCTGTTGGAACGTGAACCTTCGCCCCAGTCTGAGGTCCTGAGCGCTCTGGAGCAGGTTTTCATCATGGATCTCTCTTTGCTCCGGTCATCTTTCCCTTGATCCTGACTAGTCTCCCAGTCCCTGCCGCTGAAAGATATCCCCACAGCATGATGCTCCCACCACCCTGCTTCACCGTAGGGAAGGTGCCAGGTTTCCTCCAGATGTGACGCTTGGCATTCAGGCCAAAGAGTTCAAACTTGGTTTCATCAGACCAGAGAATCTTGTTTCTCATGCTCTGAGAGTCCTTTAGGACTCTGCCTGCTTGGAGGTGTCAAACTCCAAGCGGGCAGTCATGTGTCTTTGTACTGAGGAGTGGTTTCCGTCTGGCCACTACCATAAAAGCCTGATTGGTGGAGTGCTGCAGATATGGTTGTCCTTCTGGAAGGTTCTCCCATCTCCACAGAGGAACTCTAGAGCTCTGTCAGAGTGACAATCGGGTTCTTTGTCACCTTCCTGACAAAGGCCCTTCTCCCCCGATTGCTCAGTTTTGCCGGGGGTGGCCAGCTCTAAGAAGAGTCTTGGTGGTTCCAAACTTCTTCCATTTAAGAATGACAGAGGCCACTGTTTTCTTGGGGACCTTCAATGCTGCAGGAATGTTTTGGTACCCTTCCCCAGATCTGTGCCTAGACACAATTCTGTCTCGGCGCTCTACGGACAATTCCTTCGACCTCATGGCCTGGTTTTGCTCTGACATGCACTGTCAACTGTGAGATCTTATATAGACAGATGTGTGCCTTTCCAAATCATCTCCAATCAATTGAATTTACCACAGGTGGACTCCAATCATGTTGTAGAAACATCTCAAGGATGATCAATGGAAACCGGATGCACCTGAGTGCAATTTCAAGTTTCATAGCAAAGGGTCCGAATACTTATGTAAATAAGGTATTTCTGTTTTTAATTTTTAATACATTTGCAAAAATTTCTAAAAACCTGTTTTTGCTTTGTCATTATGGGGTATTGTGTGTAGATTGATGAGGGAAAAAAACGATTTAATCAATTTTTGAATAAGTCTGTAACGTAACAAAATGTGGGAAAAGTGAAAGGGTCGGAATACTTTCTGAATGCACTGTATTAGGATGAGCTATGTCTAGAATACAGTATATTCATACACAGTAAGTAAACAACAGTATATAAACAGAATATGAGGTGACCAGCATTCACTGACTCTAAATACATGTGGCATTAATCTCAAGCTGCTGGGCTGAGTACCGGGCAGGTAGCCTGCTAGAGATGTCTGTTCAACAGTCTGATGGCCTGGTGATAGAAGCTTTCTCAGCATCTCGGTTCAGGCTCTGACTCACCTGTGGCATCTCTGTCTGCTATATGGTAGCAGAGTTAACAGAACATGGCTTGGGTGAGAACATGGCCTTAATGCTCTTCTTGGCCTTCCTTTGACGTGTGCTGTAAAGGTCCTGGCGGGCAGCCTGTCCCCGGTGATGCATTGGGCTGACCGCACCAACCTCTGGAGAGCCATGCAGTTGAGGGTGGTGAAGTTGCCGTACCAGACGGTGATGCAGCCCGACAGAAGGTTCTCAATGGTGCATCTGTATACATTTGTGAGGGTCTTAAGGACCATGCTGAATTTCTTCTGCCGCCTGAGTTTGAAGAGGCGCTGTTGTGCCTTCTACACCACGGTGTCGGTGTGGTGGGTCCATTTCAGGTCCTCAGTGATGTGCACTCCGCTTTTGACCCACCACTGCGACCCCGTCGATGTGGATGGTAGCGTTCTCCCTCTTCTGTCTCCTGTAGTCCACAGTCAGCGCTTTTTCTTTTTTTTTTACATTGTAGGAGAGGTTATTTTCCTGCCACCACTCTGCCAGGGCTTTAACTTCCTCCCTGTAGGCTGTCTCATTGTTGTTGATAGTCAGGCCTACCTCTGTCGTTACATCAGCAAACTTGATGATTGAGTTGGAGTTGTGCTTAGCCATGCAGTCATGGGTGAACAGGGAGTACAGGAGGGGGCTGAGCACACACCCCTGCGGGGCCCCTGTGTTGAGGATCAGCGTAGCGGAGATGTTGTTGCCTACCCTCACCACCTGGGGTCGGTCCGTCAGGAAGTCTAGGACCCAGGGCCCTGAGATTAGTGACGAGCTTGGAGGGCACTATGGTGTTGAAAGCAGAGCTGTAGTCGATGAACAGCATTTTCACATAGGTATTCCCCTTGTCCAGGTGAGATAGGGCGGTGTGCAGTGCAACGGCGATTGCGTCGTCTGTGGATCTGTTGGGGCGGTATGCAAATTGTAGTGGGTCTACGGTGTCAGGCAAGATGGAGGTGATATGGTCCTTGACTAGCCTCTCAAACCACTTCATGATGACAGAAGTAAGTGCTATGAGGTGATAGTCATGTAGTTCAGTTACCATAGCTTGCTTGGGTACAGGAACAATGGTGGACATCTTGAAGCAAGTGGGGGATAGGGAGAGGTTGAATATGCCCGTAAACACTCCATCCAGCTGCTCTGCGCATGCACTGAGGACGCGGCTTGGGATACCGTCCGGGACGGCAGCCTTGCGAGGGTTAACACGCTTGAAAGTTCTACTCACATCGGCTACAGGGATTGGGAGCCCACAGTCCTCATGACTGCGACGGTGGTGCTGTGTTGTTTTCCTCGAAGCGGGCGAAGAAGGTGTTAAGTTTGTCTGGGAGTGAGGCTTCGGAGTCCACGACGTGGCTGGTTTTCCCTTTATAATCCATGATTGTCTGTGCCACATGCGTCTCATGTCTAAGCCATTGAATTGCGACTCCACTATGTCCCTGTAATGTATTTTTGCCTCTTTGATTGACTTACGCATTTCATAGCTGGTCTGTTTGTACTTGTCCATGTTCCCAGTCACCTTACCTTGGTTAAATGTGGTGGTATGTGCGAATGCTGACATCTATCCACAATTTTTGTTTGGATATGTTCTAATCGTCGCTGTATAAACAATATCCTCAAAGTACTTCCTTATGAACCCAGGGATAGAGTTAGTGTAGTCGTCAATGTTATTCCAAGAAGTGACCCGAGGGGTATCCTACGATCAGGTTTGATGGCAACAAATCTTTCAGAACTAACCTGCTCCGGGGCAAGCTAAGTCAGGGCTAACTCCATTTATCCTGAATGAAGTGTCTGAGCTGCGAGTTGAGAACCAATTAAATGAGATTCCCTCCATCTCACAAAGATTGCGTCATTATCCCCTTCATTTGAGAAGACGACTGATTAAATATTGTATTAATTAAATGGTTTTTTGTGTGTATTTCTTATTTACATGTTAAAATACCTATCACATTATTTAGGAATGACAGAATGCATTTGAAACTTCCTGCATATTACAACTTTTGTTTGACTGAAATTTTTTTTTTTATCGATAGGAGTTGGGAAAAAGGTGCTCATGCATTGATAAGCACACCAAAGACTGCATTAACGATAAGTAACAAATGAAGATGGCACTTCTAAAAGCCACACACCATAGCCTGCTGAATTTGCAAGATAACTTTTCCTTCATTTTGATTTCAACACAAATTAACATGTGGCACTGACTTGGCCATGAATTTATGTTTCAGCAATGTCTCAATGAAGAGTTTGGCATTCGATTAGCCACGTGTGACATGCACGCGCAGTTACAAGCCTGCTAGAGTTAGCGGCAGGCAGATGAACAATATTCACCATTGTAGAACAGATGAAACCTGAGCTGGAATGTGAAACTAACTAAAGCTGAGGGGTAGACTACAAAGCAGGTTCAAGGTGTTAGCCAGCTAACGTTCCTAAATATTCTGAAATAAGTAAACATATAAAAAATTAATTAAGCTTGAAATTGCCGTGGTCTAATTGACTCAACAATCAAAAAAGTATATAGAACTTTAGCTTTCTTATTGAATCAGAAAATCAGTTATTGGCTAACTCATTGATTCTACTTTGTAGTATACCCCTCTAGTTAGCTTTAGAAAACCTTGAGTAGATCTAGCTTGCTTCGTATGATACCCCTCCGGAACATATCCCAGTCCTCGTGATCAAAACAGTCCTGTAGCATGGATTCCGATTGGTCAGACCAAGATTGAACATGAGTGCTTCCTGCTTTAATTTCATCCCGGAAGGGAGAATAACAATGTTGTAAGACAGGAAGTGGTCAACAGAAATGCTGTCATGTTCTTTCCATTTGTACTACATAGGTGTGTGGTACATTTCTGATTTTGTGTGTATGTAGTGATTTCTGAAGGCTTCAGAGAGTGTGGTTTCACATAAAATAACTTTCACAATAGTGTGCCTTCACGTCCCTGAATGATCCATAGTTCCCTACTCTTCCTGTTAAGCTACCGGTCACGGGGAAACTACATGTACAAAATCCTAACTACACTACGGTGTCCAGCAGAGGTCTGTGTTTGAAAGCAGCATTGAATCAGAGAAAGCACCGGAACCATGGCCAAATCAGTGGGATCTCGCATTCTGCAACACACGGTTTAAAAGGGAACGTGATCAAATTAAGCTTTGAACGTCGTTGATGACGTACTTCTGATAAAGTGGTAGACACATCAACAATTTTTACGCATGCCTCGGAGCTCCGGTATCAAACGTAACATCACTTTGTGTATGTGGGAGGATATAGTATGTTTGTATACCAATTCACTACTTCACGCATGCTTGCACCTGGAATCAATATATTGACCGAGGAGGGGTTGAGACCACAACCATTCCTTCCGTAATCCCAAACCAAATTGGTTTAAGACATATGGGGGAATTGTAATGAGACATTGATTGCCTTTAAAACCAGGGTGGTGCGGTATATACAGTCATTGGTCTAATGAACCATCTTTCAAACAGAGGGGCAGAGTTTGGTGCCTAATCAGTATCATCGCCTAATCAGTGTCATCGCCTTTGAGTAGTTTGCTGACGGCACATTCATCTCCACTGACAGATCTTTAATGTCCCGGTTTACGACCATGACCGTCCGTTCATCCATAGCATTGATTGTGTAGCTTTACACTGTTGTTTGCGTTGCCAAAGTTACTACAATGTTGAGCTCATAGGAGTCTATTCTGGAATGTTCTCTTCGTGTAACATCGATGCTTTGCTTTATCCCTGCTTTCTATAGATTTTGCCTATGACTAGTGTAGAAAGCTTTAGCAGGTGTGTGAGGTTACATTTACACAAGAATGCAGTCTTTATGCAAGAATGGGCACCTAGCAAAATGCTCGCATTTTAGCATCATCGTCATTGCATACCATTGCTTACCTTGTGGAGTTCTTATACGTGTATACCAACATTAGCATCCACGTCATAAGCACAAATGTAAAACTATGCTATCAAATACCACAATAGCTACCGAATCCCCACCGATGCTGCCCTCACCTAAAATGGCCTACAAATGTATACTACTGCTAGGCTAGCCCGAGAGAGTATTCCTTCCACAGTGAGTAGGAAACTAATCAGGAATATGCTCATTGTTTACCAAATTAGGCTAATTAATCTGTAATTAGCATAGCCCCCTGATGCCACGATGGCCGACCTTGGAGTTATTTCCAGAAGCAGGAAGAAGGGAGATTGAGGTGTTACGGCCCCCACTCCCGTTCTTACATTTGAATTCTACAAAAAACGTTTTGTTGAAATAAGTACTTGGTTTGTGTACAGGCCTGGTTTCAGAGGCTATAGCCTTTATTTCGAATAGAGGGTAATTTCCATGTGGGTAATTTAAGTGTGTGTATGTGTGTGCCTTTCATTGAAGTGCACGTGCACCTATGCAGGCATGGTGGTGTCAGGCTGGTAAGTAAAAAATGAAGGGACCTTGGTAAATGGTACATTTGAAGAGATGCATTTTACAATTCAAACTCTGAGCAACAATGCTCCCAATGTATTCAGTTAGAATGAAACTTGACTACGTATCATTATGCCGAACGGAGCTATAATAGAGGTTTAATCGATTGGTTGAACATTTTAAATGTGTATTTTTTTCATTCATAATAACGTCTTCGTACCTCAAAATAATTTGAAAATGATACAAATCTAAAAGTAACTTCTATTGACATTGCGAACTATGTAAAAATAGCCTACATAAAGCCAACAAATAAAAACATTGCAGCCTGCAGGTAGAAAATATCCTGATACAAATAAAAATCCTATAAATCACATTGGCTATGCATGGCCTGTCTGCAATTAACTTGAAACATAGTATCAATTATAAACTGGGTTTGGCCTAAAGCTCGCACTAGCAAACTTGCAACGATTTATAAAATATTCGGGGCCCTCAGAGTTTCCCGCGCCAGTGAGCTCCAGACAGACACAGCTGTAGGCTATTTGCACAAGGGATAAGAAGTAATCAGGTAGGCCTCTTTCATGATGTTTCCACTGGAACAAAAGCCAGTTAATAAATTGACAAAACTCGTAAATGGAATGAAATAAACCAAAACTTGTTTCTCACGTGTTGCATAAGTTGTGCACTCTGCAAACAACGTGTCCACTCCGACAATGTGAACGGTTAAAGACTGTAATAATAACATATTGAATGCAGTAACCAAAAAAAATTACCGTAACCAAACAAACATTGTTCGAAATTATGAGAATTAATGGGAAATGTACTACTGATGATATATGTAATGGGGAATTAATAGACACTAACAATCAAAGGGCAAACAATTCACACAATGAAGTTATGAAACAATGAATGTGCATGAATTGGCAGGAGAGAGTGCATTCTGGAAAGAGACGTGCATTGTGCATCTTAGCCACACTTTTCTTGGACTGTGCCATCCTCACGGCCTCCGCAATGGATTAGTCCACTGAGACAGGCGCGAATCAGACAAGTGATTTTTGTGCCATAAAAAAATATAGAAATTATATACACTACCGGTCAAAAGTTTGGACACACCTACTCATTCAAGGGTTTTTCATTATTTTTTAAAATAATAATATGCCATTTAGCAGACGCTTTTATCCAAAGCGACTTACAGACATGTGTGGATACATTTTTACGTATGGGTGGTCCCAGGGATAGAACCCACTACTCTGGCATTACCAGCGCCATGCTCTACCAATTGAGCTACATTGTAGAATAATAGTGACGACATCAAAACTATGAAATAACACATATGGAATCTTGTAGTAACCAAAAAAGTGTTAAACAAATCTGAATATATTTTATATTTGAGATTCTTCAAATAGCCACCCTTTGCCTTGATGACAGCTTTGCACACTCTTGGCATTCTCTCAACCAGCTTCATGAAGGTAGCCACATGGAATGCATTTCAATTAACAGGTGTGCCTTGTTAAAAGTTAATTTGTGGAATTTCTTTCCTTCTTAAAATGTTTGAGCTAATCAGTTGTGTTGTGACAAGGTAGGGTTGGTATACAGAAGATTGCCCTATTTGGTAACAGACCAAGTCCATATTATGGCAAGAACAGTTCAAATAAGCAAAGAGAAACGACAGTCCATCATTACTTTAAGACATGAAGGTCAGTCAATGCAGAACATTTCAAGAACTTTGAACGTTTCATCAAGTGCAGTTGCAAAAACCATCAAGTGCTATGATGAAACCGGATCTGATGAAGACTATCACAGGAAAGGAGTTACCTCTGCTGCAGAGGATAAGTTCATTAGAGTTACCAGCCTCAGAAATTGCAGCCCAAAGAAATGTTTCACAATGTTCAAGTAACAGACACATCTCAACATCAACTGTTCAGAGGAGATTGCGTGATCAAGCCTTTATGGTCTAATTGCTGCAAAGAAACCACTACTAAAGGACACCATTAATAAGAAGAGACTTGCTTGAGCCAAGAAACACGAGCAATGGACATTAGACTGGTGGAAATCTGTCCTTTGGTCTGATGAGTCCAAATTGGAGAGTTTTTGTTCCAAACGCCGTGTCTTTGTGAGACGCGGAGAAGGTGAACGGATGATCTCCGCATGTATGGTTCCAACAGTGAAGCATGGAGGAGGAGGTGTGGGGGTTTCTTTGCTGGTGACACTGTCAGTGATTTTATTAGAATTCAAAGCACACTTAACCAGCATGGCTACCACAGCATTCTGCAGCAATACACCATTACATTTTACATTTTAGCCATTTAGCAGACGCTTTTATCCAGAGTGACTTACAGTTAGTGAGTGCATACATTTTTCATACTGGCCCCCCGTGGGAAACAAACCCACAACCCTGGCGTTGCAAGCGCCATGCTCTACCAACTGAGCTACAGCCTAATGTAGGTTACGTGCAGGCTACAGCATGTCTCGTGTGAATTCTTATGGACATCATTTGTAGGGGTAGATGTATTATTCATTAGGCCAAATCCGTTTTTATAGATAAATTGTTTTATTATATGTTGTAGGCAAATAATAGGCAGAATACATTCTAGATTTCCTCAGTGCCTGTGTGGTCCAGTGGATACAGCCACTGACCCTGGCACACATTATGCCAGTCAGCATGGGTTCGAATCTGGCCCACTGACCTTTGCCTCATGGATGAATGTCAACTTTTTTCAGCGTAGTTACAGGGTTAATGGCGCGTGGTTACAGGGTTGAAACAGAAACAACTCAAAGGTTACCGGTTTAGGCATTCATTCAGAGTGGTTAAGGTTAGGGCTATAGTTTGGGGAAGGCTCATTAGCCTCTTGAGTTTGTGCCCAGTGCTGGACGATATAGTGACCAGCCTGATCCTACATTAGAACCATAAGTTAATTGCATTTATTTTAAAATGTTCAAGACGTAAAATGAATAGTCTGAAAATGTACACATCAAAGAAAAGTGTCTCAGCATAATCAAATCATCTTTGGATAGGCTCAAATCGTTTCGTCAAAGCTTTACAAAATGGAATATTAAAGCCACACAATACAAGCTTTCAATCCACACCAAAGACCAGAACTACAGTATATTGACAAATTATACATAACCTAACTATAAAACATGGATGAGCATCTACACTGGAGGAAAGTTTATCGTTCTACAGCAGGCCTACAGTACATCTGTCAATCAACGTCATCCCATCTGGTTTGCGCTTAGTGGGACTATCCTTTGTTTTTCAACAAGACAATGACCCAACACACCTCCAGGCTGTGTAAGGGCTATTTTACCAAGAAGCAAAGTGATGGATTGCTGCATCATATGACCTGGCCTCCACTATCACCCGACCTCAAACCAATTGAGATGGTTTGGGATGAGTTGGACCGCAGAGTGAAGGAAAAGCAGCGAACAAGTGCTCAGCATAGGTGGGAACTCCTTCAAGACCGTTGGAAAAACATTCCAGGTGAAGCTGGTTGAGAGAATGCCAAGAGTGTGCAAAGCTTTCTTCAAGCCAAAGGGTGGCTACTTTGAAGAATCTAAAATCTAAAATATATTTTGATTTCTTTAAAACTGTTTTGGTTACTACATGGTTACTATGTGTTATTTCATAGTTTTGATGTCTTCACTATTATTCTACAATGTAGAAAATTGTAAAAATAAAGAAAAACCATTGAATGAGTAGGTGTGTCCAAACTTTTGACTGGTACTGTATGTAAATGTGATATTATGTATTTTTTTTATACATTTGCAAAGATTTCAAAAAATCTGTTTTTGCTTTGTCATTATGGGATATTGTGTGTAGATGGATGAAGAAGAAAAAAATATTTAATCAATTTTAGAATAAGGCTGTAAAGTAACAAAATGTGGAAAAAGTCAAGGGGTCCTAATACTTTCCGAATGCACTGTTGTTATTTTCAAATACATGCACCTTAAAAGTTTAATATCAAGAAATTTTGATTTTAAATATTTTGGACATCAGAGCAATCTTGAGGGAATCCTATTTGAGTCAGAAAATGATATTCATACGATACGTAAGATATACAAAACCTTGCAGAGAGCCTATCCAACTGACAACCTCTTAGAAAAAATATACACTTTTAGAACCAAGACTTAAAAAGAACAATATTGGCATAAGATGGAGGGAATGTTGTAACATAACATAACATAACTAACAAATGTACAATTAATTAAAATGTATGCTTAATTCAGTATAAACTAATGTATAGCATTTATTATAAATGAGACAAAATTCACAAATGCTACAGCACAAGTCATGTCTTAAGTGTAAAACAATGACTCAATAATCCATGCCTTCTGGGAATGCTATAAAGTCAAAAAGTTATGGGCGGAGTTTGAAAGTTGGCTATAAGAAGTATAACAATTGTTGTGAAGTGCCTTTCATTATTGTGATAACTATTATTTATCGAATAATTACCTACTATGTTTAATTGTTACTAGATGAAATTAATCATGTAACAATTAACTCATTAGCAATTTGGGGCACCACGGGAAACGTTTTTTAACAAGTTACCATTTCCAGAATGTCAGGGGGTCAGTGTGATACGGTAGGACGAAGTCAGGCGCAGGACACAGAGCTAATCAAAAACGTACTTTACTCGTAGGTAACGTAAATAACATAACCTCCACGCAGGGAGGAACAAACCCGCTCACCAGACGACAACCAAACATGAACAAACACGCACAAAACACAGTGGGAGCCAGAGGGTTAAATAGGGAAGAAATCAATACATAATGGGAACCAGGTGTGAACAATAAAGACAAAACAAGTAGAACACAGAAACATAGATCGGTAGCAGCTAGTACTCCGGCGATGACGAAGGGCGAAGCCTGCCCGAGCAAGGAGGAGGAGCAGCCTCGGCTGAATCCGTGACAGTACCCCCCCCTTGACGCGCGGCTCCAGCCGTGCGCCAACACCGGCCTCGGGGACGGCCAGGAGGACGCGGTGCAGGGCGAGTCGGACGACGACGGTGGAAATCCCTCAACATGGAGGGATCGAGGATGTCCCTCCTAGGGACCCAGCACTGTTCCTCCGGACCGTACCCCTCCCACTCCACGAGATACTGCAGGCCCCCCACCCGACACCTCGAATCCAGGATGGAACGGACCGAGTACGCCGGTGCCCCCTCGATGTCCAGTGGGGGCGGAGGAAACTCCCGTACGTCAGACTCCTGGAGTGGACCAGCTAAAACCGGCCTGAGGAGAGACACATGGAACGAGGGGTTAATACGATACTCAGGAGGAAGCTGTAACCTATAACAAACCTTGTTCAATCTCCTCTGGACTTTAAATGGCCCCACAAACCGCCGACCCAGCTTCTGGCAGGGCAGGCGAAGGGCCAGGTTTCGGGTCGAGAGCCAGACCCGGTCCCCTGGTGCATACACCGGAGCCTCACTGCGGTGGCGGTCGGTGCTCGCCTTCTGTCGCTTGATGGCCCGTTGCAGGCGTACATGGGCAGTGTTCCAGGTCTCTTCCGAGCGCCGAAACCACTCCTCCAACGCAGGTGCCTCGATTTGGCTCTGATGCCAAGGTGCCAGGACCGGCTGATAACCTAACACACACTGAAATGGAGAAAGGTTAGTGGAGGATTGCCGGGGGAGTTTTGGGCCATCTCTGCCCAGGGGATAAAACCCGACCACTCTCCCGGCCGGTCCTGGCAATTGGACCGCAGAAACCTACCCACATCCTGGTTCACTCTCTCCACCTGCCCATTCATCTCGGGGTGAAAACCTGAGGTCAAGCTGACCGAGATCCCCATACGTTCCATGAACGCCCTCCAGACCCTTGAGATGAACTGGGGACCCCGATCAGATACAATATCCTCAGGTACCCTGTAGTGCCGGAAGACGTGTGTAAATAGGGCCTCCGCAGTCTGTAGGGCCGTAGGGAGACCTGGCATAGGAATGAGATGGCAGGACTTAGAAAACCGATCCACAACGGCCAGGATCGTGGTGTTCTCTTGTGACAGGGGAAGGTCCGTAACAAAATCCACGGATAGGTGGGACCACGGTCGCTGTGGAATGGGTAGGGGTTGTAATTTCCCTCTGGGCAGGTGTCTAGGTGCCTTACACTGAGCGCACACCGAGCAGGAGGAAACATAAACCCTCACGTCCTTGGCTAAAGTGGGCCACCAGTATTTCCCACTAAGACAGTGCACGGTCCGATCGATGCCAGGATGACCAGAGGAGGGTGACGTGTGAGACCAATAGATCAATCGATCGCGGACCTCTAACGGCACGTACATACGACCCTCTGGACACTGGGGGGGAGTGGGCTCTGTACGTAACGCCCGCTCGATGTCCGCGTCAACCTCTCACACCACCGGTGCAACCAGACACGATGCCGGAAGTATGGGAGTGGGCTCAATGGACCTCTCCTCTGTGTCATACAGTCTGGACAGGGCGTCTGCCTTAGCGTTCTGGGAACCTGGTCTGTAAGAAAGGGTGAACACAAAATGAGTGAAAAACATGGCCCACCTTGCCTGGCGAGGGTTCAGACTTTTGAAAGAACAGATATTTTTCCGCCTTGACGTACAGGTCATGTTCCAACAGTCGACCAAGCACCTTGCGCACCAGGGACACATGCTCGGCTCGTGTAGCGGAGTATATGAGAATATCATCTACATACACCACTACACCCTGTCCTTGCAGGTCCCTGAAAATCTCATCTACAAAGGATTGGAAGACTGATGGAGAGTTCATCAACCCGTACAGCATGACGAGGTACTCATAGTGCCCAGATGTGGTACTAAATGCCGTCTTCCACTCATCTCCCTCCCGGATACGCACCAAGTTGTACGCGCTCCTGAGATCCAATTTTGTGAAGAAGCGCGCCCTATGCAATGACTCCGTCATACTAGCAATGAGCGATAGTGGATAACTGTACTTGACAGTGATCTGATTGAGACCCCGGAAGTCAATGCACGGGCGTAAACCTCCATCCCTGCCCCAGAGATTCTGAGAAATATTTCCATAGCCGCCGTCTCTTCCTGTGACAGGGGATACACGTGACTCCGGGGAAGTGCAGCGCCTACCTGGAGATTTATCGCACAATCCCTCTGTCTTTTTACAGAAGGCGAGAGCCAAATCGGCATATTTGGGGGGAATGTGCATGGTGGAGACCTGGTTTGGACTTTCCACCGTAGTTGCCCCTATGGAAACACCTACACACCTCCCCGAGCACTGACTTGACCATCCCTTGAGAGCCCTCTGTTGCCATGAAATCGTGGGGTCATGAGAAGTTAACCAGGGAAGCCCCAATACCACTGGAAACGCAGGAGAATCAATCAGATAGAGACTAATTTTCTCCTTATGACCCTCCTGCGCCTTCATCCAGAGTGGAGCTGTGACCTCCCTAATCAGGCCTGACCCTAAAGGGCGACTACTTAAGGCATGTACAGGGAAGGGCACATCAACAGGAACAATAGGAATCTCTCAACTACGGGAAAACTGACGATCAATAAAGTTCCCAGCTTTGCCTGAATCTACGAGCGCCTTATGCTGGGAATGAGGGGACAACTCTGGAAACACGATATCAATACACATATGCACAACAGGGAGCTCTGGGTGTTTCGGTTGCCTACTCACCTGAGATGGTCCACCAGTGCTCTGCCTACTGCCTTGACTCCCTAAAGACCCTCCGCAGCACCGACCAGCAGTGTGTCCTCTGCGGCCACAGTTGGTGCAGGAGACGGCCCTTCTTCCGGTCTCCCTAAGCGCAGCACCTCCGAGCTCCATAGGGGTAGGGTCGGAGGTACTGGGGGATGGAATGGACGGCCACTGATCCGGACGTCCGCGGGTTGCCAACAGGTTATCCAGCTTATCGACATATCCACCAGTTGATCCAGGTTAAGGGTGGTGTCCCTGCAGGCCAGTTCCCGACGAACGTCCTCCCGTAGGCTGCATCGGTAGTGGTCGATCAGGGCCCTCTCATTCCATCCTGCGCTGGCAGCCAGAGTCCTGAAGTCCAGTGCAAAGTCCTGTGCGCTCCTCTTCCCCTGTCTGAGGTGGAATACACGTTCCCCCGTCGCTCTCCCCTCCGGTGGATGATTGAATACCGCCCGAAAGCGGCGGGTGAAATCCTCATAGCGTACTGACGCTGCGTCTATTCCTCCCCACTCTGCGTTGGCCCACTCGAGCGCTCTCGCCGACAGACAGGAGATGAGGGCGGACACGCTCTCGTATCCCGAGGGAGCCGGGTGGATGGTAGCCAGGTAGAGCTCTGCCTGGAGCAGAAAACCCTGGCACCCGGCAGCTGTACCATCATATGCCCTCGGGAGCGAGAGCCGAATCCCACTGGACCCAGGTGACGAAGGGGTGGACAGCGGTGTGGGTGATTGTGTAGTTGGAGTTGGTGTAGGATAACCACCTCTCTCCCATCGCTCCATGGTGTTCAACACACGCTCTATGCGGTGGCGAGAGTCTGGATCATGATCGCCTGCTGTTGGACACATTCCTCCATTGATCCGGACGAAATGAATGTACCTGCTGACTCCATTTAAACATGAACAAACACGCACAAAACACAGTGGGAGCCAGAGGGTTAAATAGGGAATAAATCAATACATAATGGGAACCAGGTGTGAACAATGAAGACAAAACAAGTAGAACACAGAAACATAGATCGGTAGCAGCTAGTACTCCGGCGACGACGAACAGCGAAGCCTGCCCGAGCAAGGAGGAGGAGCAGCCTCGGCTGAATCCGTGACACCGAATGAACTCTAAAGATATCTAGATATCGCTTATCATTTAACAGTCATTTATTAATAATTTACCTCAGATCAGTCTCATTCTGAAAGTCTGCACGAACCCTGGTCTAACTGACCATTCCGTACCACACAAATTTAGATAATTCTTATCTCAGTCTTTTATGCACTCTGGTAAAGAGGGGTGTTTCCGTCATACTGACACGCTCTCTGAGCTCCCTCTGGCATGGCTAGTTACGAGGCAAAAATATTATTATCACGATGATTTTGTTAGAAAGCTAAAATCACATTCCTATCTTCACGGAAACATTGTCTTCCTCCTTGATATTTTCTACCCAAGGTAAAGGATGTATACCTGATATTCAAAGTGTACAAGTTCTTCAAGTCACAATGTTTTCATTATAACACCTTTATACAAAATATATATTAATTTTCCATATTCCATTTCTCATCATTCCCAACATTTGGATGTTGAAATATATTGTCCCAATGTTCATTGTTGGATGTGGAAGTCTTTGGGTTGCAAAAGTGTCTGAAACAAAGGACATTCCTTTCACCGTACTAGAGGGCCAGAGATAGCTTCTCCCATCTCTAAGTTACGATAGTATTAAGGTTTCGAGACTGGCACAACCCCACGTAGGTAAGAAGGTCTGGTTGTTGTCAGCAATTTACCAAGCTGATATGAGGCCTTTGATCCTCACCCAGGGAGAGTCATGACACAATGAACTTTTAATCCGTCTGTCTGCGTATTTCAAGACATGTCATATGAGGGTGCAATGAGATACCCGATGGGTTGGACGATACTCTTCTGATCAATTATCTTGAAAAAACGTATACTTAAAAGCCGGAAATCAACCAACCCTCCATTGTTAAGACAATGAAAAAATAATATGCTTCATTATCTAAATGGGCGATGGAGAGGAACAAAATGATGCAATTTGAGGACGTGGTGAAGAGTAGTGCAGGCACTGGAGATAGGGTTGAGAACAGGTCTGGGCAGGTGTGATGTCGTTTATGTTTGTGTGTGTCTGTATGTTGTCTTTTGTATGTCTATGTTTTATATTGTTTGAAAAATAATAAAAATAATAATAATACCAATAATAAAAATGATAATAATAACAAATAAATAAATAACATGTTTGGCTGGGTCAAAATAACCCAGCGTGTGTTCTGTCCAATATTTTGTGTAAGGTTGCGTAAGGACGTTTTGCTAATGTATTTTTAGCAACCTGAAAAATATGCATTTACCTGGTTGAAAAATAGAGAAGATGGTTGGAATCTGGTTATATGATCTCTACTCAAGCAGAAAACAGTTTACAACCAGAATGTGAAGTCATTAGACGTCATATTACAATTTCTGTGCGTTGGGCAGGTGTAAGAGGGATAGTTTGAAAGTCTTCATAACACTTTTCATGAACCAACTTTTTATAGGCCTACTGCATACCTTTTCACCCCATATAACGTGGATTTTATAACATGGTTACTAACACATCATGGTTGCTTATAACAGGCTATATGAATCCATGAAGGCTATACATGCGTTCATGTCCGCGGGAAGATTTGGGTTTGGGGTGCTGAGGAGTATTTTCTTCACTTATACATGAGTAATAAAGGCCTAGTTCACTATTTATTTTATTTTTATAATATATAAAAAAATAAGATTTATCAGGGGGTGCTGCAGCACCCTCAGCACCCCTACTTCCTGTGGCTATGCATACATTTGAAAGCATTACAGTTTCCTCAGAGTTCTGTGGATTTGGAATAACGAGGCACTGGGAATATAGTTTGCTGGTAACGGTAGCTAATGCACTTTTGTACATCGCGCTGTTCCGTACATTTCACCTTATTTTAGCGCCCCAAAAACGTAATACTTCCAGGTCAACTGTAATATGAATACCATTGTAAAGCACAATTTCTCCCCTTTCCAGCAAAACCAGTGATGAGACCTTCATGGTCCCGTCTCTCGAGAGAAGCGCTACACCTGTTGGAAAGAGGCTGTACGGCACAGATTGAGTTGAATAATGTGTGCCGTACGTTACGTTGTGAAATGTCACAATTTAACGTACAGCGTCAGCGGGGTCCATTTTTTTCAACTTTTCTCCAATATTATTGGTCCATTACCATCTCAATCAATGTTGAATCGAAACTTAGTTCACACCCCGGATTTTGATGCCAACACAGTCGCTACAGTCCCATTCGTTTTCATTGCAGCCTCGTTTGAATGCCACGGTTGCCCACATATGTACGGAACAGAGTTAGCTACCGTTAGTTTACTAAACCAGATCTGGGCAGGTTCTTCATTAATTTTTTATTTAAACTTAATTTAACCAGGGTGTCATGCTGAGACCACAGTCTCTTTCGCTGATGAGCCCTACATAAACACATCAATAAACAAACAATTAAACTATATTTACACTAGGCAGGTAGCCTAGCAGTTAGGAGCATTGGGTCTGTATTCAAAGGTCGCTGGTTTGAATCCCAGAGCTGACTAGGTAAACATTTGGTTGATGTATGCTTGAGCAAGGCACTGAACCCTAATTGCTCATGTAAGTCGCTCTAGGAAAGAGCTGCTGCTAAATGATCAAAATGTTAATATCTCTATACACATTTATTACACAATATATGAAAAGCAAATGAAAATGCAATCATATGAAAACAAACATATTGTTCAGGCCCTCTAAAATCCGCCTGAATTACACTAGAGCAGGATTTCCCAAAGTCATTCCTGGGGCCCACCCTGGGTGCACATTTTGGTTTTTGCCCTAGCACTACACAGCTGATTCAAATAATTAAACTTGATAATGATTTGGTTATTTAAATCAATCAGCTGTGTAGTGCTAGGACAAAAAAACTAAAACGGGGGTGCCCCAGGACCGACTTTGGGAAACCCTGCCCTAGATGCACCAACTTTATGGTCTTTTGGAGATCATTCCACATGAGGCGCAAAAAAACTAAAAGCAGATTTACCTAACTTGGTGGAGATTGAAGGGATTTCCAGGGTTAGCCATCCCTGACTCGGGGTCTGTAATTTATACGTCTGAAGGTTAACAATGAGGTAAGGTATGGCGGAAGTTTATCCAAGAAGTCTTACAAGGCAAAAAGAGAGCAATGCAGGAGGGCCAGCCCACATTCTGATACAAAATACAATGATGTGTTCTGAACCTATCACCCATAATAAAGTGCAATGCGCTATGACAGACTGCATCCAATGGCTTCAATATAGTTGCAGCTGCATTCATATAGACGATATCGTCATAGTCAATAACCGGAATGAATGTTGACTGAATTATTTGTTTTCTGCTATTTAACAAAGGACATGGCCTGTTCCTATAGAATAAGTCTATTTTAATTCTTAATTTCTTAAAGGACTCAACATGTTTTTCGTTAATACAGATGCCCAGATATTTACAGTGGGGAGAACAAGTATTTGATACAATGCCGATTTTGCAGGTTTTCCTACTTACAAAGCATGTAGTGGTCTGTAATTTTGATCATAGGTACACTTCAACTCTGAGAGACGGAATCTAAAACAAAAATCCAGAAAATAACATTGTATGACAAAAGTATTTGATACATCAGAAAAGCAGAACTTAATATTTGGTACAGAAACCTTTGTTTGCAATTACAGAGATCATACGTTTCCTGTAGGTCTTGACCAGGTTTGCACACACTGCAGCAGGGATTTTGGCCCACTCCTCCATACAGACCTTCTCCAGATCGTTCAGGTTTCAAGGCACATTGTATGATTTTTAAGTAATTAATTTGCATTTTATTGCATGACATACGTATTTGATCACCTACCAACCAGTAAGAATTCCGTCTCTCACAGACCTGTTAGTTTTTCTTTAAGAATCCCTCCTGTTCTCCACTCATTACCTCTATTAACTGCACCTGTTTGAACTCGTTACCTGTATAAAAGACACATGTCCACACACTCAATCAAACAGACTCCAACCTCTCCACAATGGCCAAGACCAGAGAGCTGTGTAAGGACAATAGGGATAACATTGTAGACCTGCACAAGGCTGGGATGGGCTACAGGACAATAGGCAAGCAGCTTGGTGAGAAGGCAACAACTGTTGGCGCAATTATTAGAAAATGGAAGAAGTTCAAGATGACGGTCAATCACCCTCAGTCTGGGGCTCCATGCAAGATCTCACCTCGTGGGGCATCAATGATCATGAAGAAGGTGAGGGATCAGCCCAGAACTACATGGCAGGACCTGGTCAATGACCTGAAGAGAGCTGGGACCACAGTCTCAAAGAAAACCATTAGTAACACACTACGCCGTCATGGATTTAAATTCTGCAGCGCACGCAAGGTCCCCCTGCTCAAGCCAGCGCATGTCCCGTCTGAAGTTTGCCAATGACCATCTGGATGATCCAGAGGAGGAATGGGAGAAGGTCATGTGGTCTGATGAGACAAAAATATAGCTTTTTGGTCTAAACTCCACTCGCCGTGTTGGGAGGAAGAAGAAGGATGAGTACAACCCCAAGAACACCATCCCAACCGTGAAGCATGGAGGTGGAAACATCATTCTTTGGGGATGCTTTTCTGCAAAGGGGACAGGACGACTGCACCGTATTGAGGGGAGGATGGATGGGGCCATGTATCGCGAGAGCTTTGAAGATGGGTCGTGGCTGGGTCTTCCAGCATGACAACGACCCGAAACACACAGCCAGGGCAACTAAGCAGTGGCTCCGTAAGAAGCATCTCAAGGTCCTGGAGTGGCCTAGCCAGTCTCCAGACCTGAACCCAATAGAAAATCTTTGGAGGGAAAATCTTTGGAGGGCTGAAAGTCCGTATTGCCCAGCGACAGCCCCGAAACCTGAAGGATCTGGAGAAGGTCTGTATGGAGGAGTGGGCCAAAATCCCTGCTGCAGTGTGTGCAAACCTGGTCAAGACCTACATGAAATGTATGATCTCTTTAATTGCAAACAAAGGTTTTCTTTACCGAATATTAAGTTCTGCTTTTCTGATGTATCAAATAATTATGTCATGCAATAAAATGCAAAGTAATTACTTAAAAATCATACAATGTAATTTTCTGGATTTTTGTTTTAGATTCCGTCTCTCACAGTTGAAGTGTACCTATGATAAAAAATTACAGACCTCTACATGCTTTGTAAGTAGGAAAACCTGCAAAATCGGCAGTGTATCAAATACTTGTTCTCCCCACTGTATATGCAGGGACACGATCAATGAGGGCACCATCCAAAGTATGTATGCATAAATCATCAGATACATATTTACGTGATTAGGAAAATAACATTTTTATTTTTTTACCAATTTAAGTTCAACAAAGTTTTTCTGCAGTTAAGAACATCATTTAAAATGACCTGGTCTGAAATCTGACTGGTGTACATTTAAAATACATTTCATAGTTTAAAAGGATCTAAGTTGAGTATTTACTAAGGATTATAGATTTTTTGCTATGCAAGAGAGATTGGAAATGGGCCGATAATTATTTAGGTCACACGGGTCACCGCCTTTGTGAAGGGGGAGTATATGGGCCGCCTTCTAGACCCTGAGGATTGTACTAGAAATAATTATCAGGTAACAAATGTGTTAAAGATTCTGCAATCAGAGGATCAAAAAGCTGCAGCAAGAAAGGATCAATCAAATCAGCACCACTGGATTTTATTACATCAATCTTGTGCAAGGCCTCTATCACATCACAAATAGAAAGTTGTTGAAAAGAAAACAAAGATTCACTAGAAGTTGACGGAACTTCCATTGAACCAACTAGAGGCTGGGAGAGGGACAGGCAGTCGACTGGCTGACCAGGGTCAATTAAACCACAATTTATTTCAAATAAAAAGCCTGCCAAGATAAAATGCTGATTAAAAGCTCTTATCTCAGTTTTCTCAGTAAGGATGCCAGAGTCTGAAAAAACTTGTTTGGGGAAGGAGAGGAATTTCGACTCGCCGGACCACTCTGAACGGCCCGACGAACCGGGGGACAGCTTCCTGGACTCCACACGGAGGGGAAGATCCCGTGTGGAGAGCCACACCCTCTGTCCCGGGCGAAAGATCGGGGCCGGGCGACCCCTGCGGTTGGCCTGATGTTGAGACCTGACCGAGGCCCACTTAAGTGCCATCCGTACCTGCCTCAAGGTGTGGCGACAGCGACTGATGTGGACCTGGACCGACGGGACCACCACCTCCTCCTCTTGCTCTGGGAATAGGGGGGGTTGGTAGCCGTATTGGCACTGGAAGGGGGACGAGCAGAGAAGGGTGTTGTGGGCGTACTCCGCCCACGCCAGTCGCTGACTCCACGTAGCTGGGTTGCTGGAGGCATAGCACCTCAGAACCCCCTCCAGATCCTGGTTGACGCGCTCCGTCTGCCGTTCGACTGGAGATGGAAGCTGGAAGACAAGCTGACGGAGGCACCGAGGCAGGTGGAGAACGCCTTCCGGAACCTGGAGGTGAACTGAGGTCCCCGATCCGACACCACATCTTGGGGAAGGCCATGGACCCGGAAAAGGTGCTGCACCACCAACTTAGCCGTCTCCCGGGCCGACAGGAGTTTGTGAAGGGGAAAGAAGTGGGCAGCCTTCGAGAACCGGTCCACAACGACCAGGATGACTATGTAACCATCAGAGAGGGGTTGGCTGGAAATGAAATCCAGTGAAATGTGAGACCAGCGACACTTGGGGATAGGCAGGGGTCGGAGCAGCCCTGCCGCGGGCTGACGTGAGCTCTTCGTGTGTGCACACACCGGGCAAGCAGCCACGAAGGCGTGCATATCCCCCTCAGCAGATGGCCACCAGAACCTCCAACGTCCTGGCGCTCCCCGGATGGCTGGTGAGGTCGGACGCAGCAATCAGGGCGTTGTGGACAATGGCGTCGTCCCTCTCCAACAGGTCCACGGGGTCGAACTGCCGGGAGAGTGCGTCAGGCTTGGTGTTCTTCGACCACGGACGGTATGAGATGGTGAACCCGAATCTGGGGAAGAACAACGTCCACCTGGCCTTGCGCGAGTTGAGCCTCTTGGCCCCCTGAATGTAGGCTAAGTTCTTGTGGTCAGTCCATACGACGAATGGATGGGCGGCCCCCTCTAGCCAATGTCTCCACTCCTCCAGGGCGAGCTTGACTGCTAGCAGCCCACTGTTCTCCACGTCGTAATTTCACTCCGCCGGGGACAGCCGACGGGAGAAAAACACGCAGGGGTGAGTCTTACCGTCCATGAGGAACCACTGGGACAGGATTGCTCCCACCACAACGTCTGAAGCATCCAACTCCACAATGAACGGTAGGGATGGATCAGGATGCCCGAGGACTGGTGCCGAAGTAAAGCGCCAATTAAGCACATCAAATGAGTTCCCCGCCTCCGGGGTCCAGGCGAATGAGCGTACGCTCGTCTGGGTGAGGGCTGTCAGGGGAGCGGCTAGGGAGCTAAAATTGCGTATAAATCGCCTATAAAAATTTGCGAACCCTAAAAACCGTTGTAGTTGCTTGAGGGAGGAGGGCTGGAGCCAATCCAGTACTGCGCTGACCTTAGCTGGGTCCATCCATAGGTTGCCCTGGGTGACGATGAACCCCAGGAAGGAGACTGTCTCCATGTGGAACACGCACTTCTCCGCCTTGACGTAGAGCTGGTGACGGAGAAGGCGCTGGAGGACCTGCCAAACGTGCTGCTGGTGTTCGCTCATGTCATCCAAATACACAAAGACACTGTAGTCGAGGAGGTCCCGGAGCACATCATTGACCAACACGCGTTGGCTAGACCGAATGGCATGACTTGGTACTTGTAATCCCCACTGGGTGTGCTAAAATCCATCTTCCACCCGAATCCTCACCAGGTTGTAGACATTACGTAAGTCCAGCTTGGTGAAGACCCGGGCTACCTGCAACGACTCGAATGCCGTCGTCATCAGGGGGAGTGGGTAGCGGCAGATCCCAATACTCCCGGGTAACGCCTGCCAGGTCTGGGCTGGTGACGGAGTCTGTAGCCGTCATCCTCCGGTGGCAACCGCTGCTAGGGCAGTAGGCGGTTCGGAATGCGAGACCTGGCGAAGAGGTGAGGACTGGTAGGTGGTCTGGGACGGTGGTTTGGGCTGCTGAGTGGTCGGTGGAGACCGGAACAGGATGGGGGCGGAGCCTCCATCAAGGATGAGCCGCCCCGTGGACCAGTCTATTCAGGGTTTGTGGGCGACCAGCCAGGGGTGCCCGAGGACAAGGGGACACTCCGGAGAGTCCACAATGAAACACTGGATATCCTCCCATAGCTGCCCCACCACCCGGACACGCACGGGGACAGTGCGCCGGGTGATGAAGCCAGACCCCAACGGCCGGCCGTTCCAGATTCAAGACCGGATCCGGCTCGGAGAGGGAGAGTTACGGAACGCTCCACTCTTGGGCCAGCCCCACGTCCATCAGGTTTCCCGCAGCCCCAGAATCAACCAGTGCATGCGCCCGAAGCGCAGCGCGGGCCCACTGAAACCTGATGGGGAGAAAAGTCTGGCAGTCTCTGGAGTTGGAGTTTCGGTTCCGGATCGCTAGCACCCCTCCCGATACTAGCGAGCCCTCCCATTTCCTGGCTTCTACGGGCATGAGTCGCAGTGGTGACCTGCCTGGCCGTAGTACAGGCAACGTCCCTGGCACAGACGCCTCTGCCTCTCCATCTTGGACAAGTTTGCCTCCCCCAGCTGCATAGCCTCCTCCTGAGGCATCTCCTCTCTGAATCGCGGAAAGCTTTCGGGTTGATAGGGGGACGCGGAGGCGCGCTTTGCATCATCCCTCTCTCATGTGCCCTCTCACTACGCCGATTGTCTACTCGCACCGAGAGTTCAAGGTCATCCAGTCGCTCAGGCAGCTCCCTGAAGGAGAGTTCGTCCTTCATCCCCTCCGATAACCCCTGCGCGTAAAGGACGACCTCCTCCTATCCTGCCTCTCGAGCCTGGGTCCGGAACTCCACGGTGTAGTCCGCCACCGAACTGTCACCTTGCCAACAGGCTGTGAGTCGCCTCCCGTCCTCTTGCCCCGACACCACCCGAGAGGTGTCGAACACCTTGCGTAGCTCCCGGGTGAATTGGTAGGAGTCGGAGCACGCCGGAGTTTGGCTCTCCCACTCCGCGGTAGCCCAGGAAAGGGCCCGACCTGTCAACAGAGTGATGATGAAGGCCACCCGGCCCTGCTCTGTCGGGAAGGAAGAGGGTTGTAGGCTGAATAACAGGGAACACTGGGTGAGGAATTCCCTGCAGCCCTCTGGACATCTGTCATACCTCTCCGGAGGTGGTAGGCGGGGTTCCCGTGATGTCACAGGTGAGAATGGAGACGCCGCGGCTTCCGCTCCGCCGGCTGCCGGGGCTGGTCGGGTGTCCATCCGGCTCTGCACGGCGATCGTCAGCTGGCGGAGATTCTCGGTGATCTGCTGCCGGCTGCGGTCGTGTTGGTTCAGCATAGCTCCCTGTGTTGCCAATGCGCTCCGATACTGTGCTGCCTCCGCTCGGTCCATATTGGCTAATTTATCTGTAAGGCTTAGGGTGAGATGTGACCCAGGTGCGGTGCAGGATATACAGTAGGCAGTAGGCAGAGATGGTGAAACAAGGATCTTTACTGGTGGTCCTGAAGCCAAAATAAAAAATAACTGACTTATCACGATAAACGAAAGGCGGAGCAAACAAGTCTCCAAAACCCGGCTGACAGCCAAAATACGAAATACTACCTAAGACTGAAACAAATAACAAAACAGGGAGAACACTTCTCAAGTACCTGTACATACAGTATCTCACAAAAGTGAGTGCACCTCTCACATTTTTGTAAATATTTGAGTATATATTTTCATGTGACAACACTGAAGAAATGACACTTTGCTACAATGTAAAGTAGTGAGTGTACAGCTTGTATAACAGTGTAAAATTTGCTGTTCCCTCAAAATAACACAACACAAAGCCATTAATGTCTAAACCACTGGCAACAAAAGTGAGCACACCCCTAAGTGAAAATATCAAAATTGGGCCCAAAGTGCCAATATTTTGTGTAGCCACCATCATTTTCCAGCACTGCCTTAACCCTCTTGGGCATCACAGGTTGCCACTGGAGTCCTCTTCCACTCCTTCATGACGACATCACGGAGCTGGTGGATGTTAGAGACCTTGCACTCCTCCACCTTCCGTTTGAGGATGCCCCACAGATGCTCAATAGGGTTTAGGTCTGGAGACATGCTTGGCCAGTCCATCACCTTTACCCTCAGCTTCTTTAGCAAGACTGTGGTCGTCTTGGAGGTGTGTTTGGGGTCGTTATCATGTTGGAATACTGCCCTGCGGCCTCCGAAGGAGGGGATCATGCTCTGCTTCAGTATGTCACAGTACATGTTGGCATTCATGGTTCCCTCAATGAACTGTAGCTCCCCAGTGCCGGCAGCACTCACGCAGCCCCAGACCATGACACTCCCACCACCAGGCAAGACACACTTGTCTTTGTACTCCTCACCTGGTTGCCGCCACACACGCTTGACACCATCTGAACCAAATACGTTTATCTTGGTCTCATCAGACCACAGGACATGGTTCCAGTAATCCATGTCCTTAGTCTGCTTGTATTCATCAAACTGTTTGCGGGCTTTCTTGTGCATCATCTTTAGAAGAGGCTTCCTTCTGGGATGACAGCCATGCAGACCAATTTGAAGCAGTGTGTGGCGTATGGTCTGAGCACTGACAGGTTGACCCCCCACCCCTTCAACCTCTGCAGCAAAGGTATATTTCCCAAAGACAACCTTTGGATATGACGCTGAGCACGTGCACTCAACTTCTTTGGTCAACCATGGCGAGGCCTGTTCTGAGTGGAACCTGTCCTGTTAAACCGCTGTATGGTCTTGGCCACCGTGCTGCAGCTCAGTTTCGGGTTCTTGGCAATCTTCTTATAGCCCAGGCCATCTTTATGTAGAGCAACACTTATTTTTTTCAGATCCTCAGAGAGTTCTTTGCCATGAGGTGCCATGTTGAACTTCCAGTGACCAGTATGAGGGAGTGTGAGAGCGATGACACCACATTTAACACACCTGCTCCCCATTCACACCTGAGACCTTGTAACACTAACGAGTCACATGACACCGGGGAGGGAAAATGGCTAATTGGGCCCAATTTGGACATTTTCACTTAGGGGTGTACTCACTTTTGTTGCCAGCGGTTTAGACATGAATGGCTGTGTGTTGAGTTATTTTGAGGGGATAGCACATTTACACTGTTATACAAACTACTTTACATTGTAGCAAAGTGTCATTTCTTCAGTGTTGTCACATGAAAAGATATACTCAAATATTTACAAAAATGTGAGGGGTGTACTCACTTTTGTGAGATACTGTAGGTCTCCGATCAGACACTGAGTAGTACTGCTGGACATAGAGAAACAAGCAGAGAAAATGGAGTAACGGAACACAGGGAAGTGAGGGCATAAATACACAAGTGAACAGATAGACACATGAGACACCAATAGGATGATGATTAGTCCCGACTGTGAGTGAGTAGGTGCCTAAGGTTGTCGGAGGATGACACCTAGTGGGTCGCTCCGGAACTGCGACCCCCTCCTGTAACAGGGAGGTCCATCTGTGACATCAAACGTTGTGTCCTCCTCCCAGAGTGCGAAGAGCCTTGGCGTGACCCTGGACAACACCCTGTCGTTCTCCGCTAACATCAAGGCGGTGACCCGATCCTGCAGGTTCATGCTCTACAACATTCGGAGAGTACAACCCTGCCTTACACAGGAAGCGGCACAGGTCCTAATCCAGGCACTTGTCATCTCCCGTCTGGATTACTGCAATTCGCTGTTGGCTGGGCTCCCTGCCTGTGCCATTAAACCCCTACAACTCATCCAGAATGCCGCAGCCCGTCTGGTGTTCAACCTTCCCAAGTTCTCTCACGTCACCCCCCCTCCTCCGCACACTCCACTGGCTTCCAGTTGAAGCTCGCATCCGTTACAAGACCATGGTGCTTGCCTATGGAGCAGTGAGGGGAACGGCACCTCCGTATCTTCAGGCTCTGATCAGTCCCTACACCCAAACGAGGGCATTGCGTTCATCCACCTCTGGCCTGCTGGCTCCCCTTCCTCTGCGGAAGCATAGTTCCCGCTCAGCCCAGTCAAAACTGTTCGCTGCTCTGGCACCCCAATGGTGGAACAAGCTCCCTCACGACGCCAGGACAGCGGAGTCACTCACCACCTTCCGGAGACATTTGAAACCCCACCTCTTTAAGGAATACCTGGGATAGGATGAAGTAATCCTTCTAGCCCCCCAATTGTTGTAAAGTGGTTAACCCACTGGCTATAGGGTGAATGCACCAATTTGTAAGTCGCTCTGGATAAGAGCGTCTGCTAAATGACTTAAATGTTAAAAAATATGTAACAGTCCAAGCACTCTACCTGATTTGAAAACATCGGGGGTATCCATATTTGTGGTATTTGAAATAATAGCACTGGACGAGCTTACCACAGTGGACTTCCCAATTGGACTAACTGTAACAGAGCTAACAGTGGAATTAAACGTGTTCACAAGATTATTACTGACAGTACCCCTGGGAAGCAGTACGATGATAATGCTGTGAAATAGTGGGAACGGGATGAGTTACCTGAGCAGGGGTTGGGCTGTTTTTGAGAATGTTTTATAGGAGTCTCCTCGATGTTGGCTGAGATAACTTTTACCCCTTTCATATTTGGATGCAAGCCATCCCTCTTGTAAAACTGGGGCCTCTCCCAAATGTGGTCAAAATTGTCAATTTACTCCAAATCCATCAAGGAACAGAAGGATTTAAGCCAGTAGTGTAGCCAGAGGAGATGACTAAAGTGTTCCATTCCGTGACCTTTTCTTGGTAGAGGCATGGATATTTAAACCAGCTTGCCTGTCTCCTTCAGCCTGCCTATGAGCCATCTGAAGTAATCTTTTAATTGCTCCAATTTTGTTTGTTCTAACATGAATGACTACTGTGTGTGCATTTGGGTGCTTCTCCATCACAGCAGAGCCCTGAACATAGGCTCCAGGGAAGCAGTGGGTCCTTGCTTCTGCGAACACCACATTCCTAATTATGGAGCTCCCTATAACAATGAGAGGGTTGCTGCAAGCCTCTGGGACGTGCTATGGGGGCTGATCCAGGGGATGGCCGGCTCAGTAACTCAGCACCAGATCTAGAGGAGCTTGCGCTGGGTGATGAGGTGTAGTGGGAAGGACAGGGGGAGCGATGGAAGACCTCATTAAGAGGGCCCCGGTGAAGTCAGGGGGCTCAGAGCCATAAAACAGAGAGCCGCAGGTCTGGATGAGAGGGCAGAGGGAGGTCGAAATGTTCCTCCTCTCTTACCTCTAACTCGATTCCACTTTGCCTCCAATGGTGTAGAGCAAGACGCAGTAGTAATCTGTGTTCTTGTAGGTGGGATGTGTAATACGGGAAAGTGGTCAAAGGTAGTATCATGTGCATGGGTTTAGTCATTCATTTCCAACTGAGTAACTGAAATGAAGACCACTCAGGGCTCAATAGATGACTCGATGAGGTGTGCTATTTACGATTAACAAATGAGAATAGACGTAGACGGAATAGAGCATTGTTGCTGGAGTAAGATCTTTTTTTTTTACCATGTAATACAAAAGCTTGTGGGAACTTGCCACAGGAGAATAGATATTTGATAAATGTGTTGCACATCCAACCAAGTATTTTACCCTTGTCAACGTCATAGACTGGTAGTGGTCTACATTTGTGGTAGTTTTCTACATTCATAGACTAATGTCTTATATTCTTTATGTAGAGGAACATTATTAATTAATAATAATGTTATAAATAACCTTGACTGCTGTATCACAAGACCTCCTGCTCCTTCTCTCTGTCAGAGAGTGTTTGTCTCATGGTCAGGAGATACTTTGAAGCCAAAAGCAACTTTTCTACAAACTAACCAGGTTTCCATCCAGCCATTTTATGCGAGTAAAGTACATTGGATAACAATTTGTCATGACAGGCCTGATGGAAACAGAACATTTGTCGGTAAACGTTCCAAATGTCGACAAAACGAAATACACTAGACAAGGTGGGATCTTTTTCCGAGAAAAATTACAGAGAAATGTCGGTGGAAACGCTTTTTTGTCTATAATAATTTTTATTAAAAAATAAATAAAAAAATGTAGGCTATACCAGCACCATATCTGCAAGCTGTTGGCTAGAGCACACGTGCCAATACCAGAGTGGGCAAACTCGCTATATAACGCAACATTTTTTGTGAGAAAACCATCAGTAGGGTTGAAAATGCGATGGAGACCCATTTAACTTGTAGTTTTCATTCGGTACATGGAAATTTAACTGCAAAAGGTATTTTTATGTGCACCACGTCATCATGCACAGCCTTTAATCCGCAACAAGTCAATTTGATTGAAACACATCTATTGTGTTTTTATGCGGAGTTTAGAATATTTGCATGAAAATCTGTCAACAATTAGATGAAAACCAAGCTACTGACATATATAAATTATTTCCTGACCCGTGTGTCTATCGCTGCATTTAAACAGGCAGCCCAATTCCAATGTTTTATTTTCACAAATTGGTCTTTTGACCAATCAGATTGGTCTTCAGATCAGCTCTGAAAAATATACAAATTGGGCTGTCTGTGTAAACGCAGCCTTAGTCACCTCTTCGGTGAAAACCAGGCATTGAAAAGCTAAACAACACTTAAAGATAATGGGATGCCCAGCTAAAGCATACAGCAAAAAGCACTCACGTACCGTGCATCATTCTTGTTTTGACCGGAGAGAGAAAAAATGTAATAAATTCTGCCTCAATCTCTGTGGAAACCTATACGGCTACTACACCTTCAGAGAATGTGGAAAAGGGAATAGACCTCAGGCCGGACACATATCCCTCCAAAATGGCGTCTATGGACATTCTCCCATATATACAGTATTAATGTCAAATGGGGATCGAACGGCATTCCCCTGTGTGTCATAAATATAGCATGCTAATCTGTTAATATCTCAATGTGGGGTAACCTGTTGGAAGGTGGTGTGAGAGTGTTGGATGGCTCTCTGTATACTTCCCTCCAACCCACCCTCTTTCGCACCTCTTTCACCCCTTTGGTCTTTCCAGGCTCCTTACCCGTACCCTAACACCAATATCTCAACAAGGGCTTACCCACTGGGAGGGTGTTGGATGAAGATGGCTATCCATGGATTTGCCCTCCCCACCGGTCCCACTAGGCCCTACTACTGAAGATGGCGCCGACAGACATTACAGCTCTGCTTCTAGCTCCTAAGCAACTTTGCAGCATTATTTTTATTTTTATGTGTTACTGTATTTCTTACATTATTAGCCCAGAGTGTTTTTTGTGTTATTACATACAGCCGGAAAGGACTTTTGGATATCAGAGTGGCAGTAACTCACCATCATTCCAACCAGTAATACAACTTTCCCGAATTGGATCCTTGTTTGTATCCCCCAAGGCAAACTGACTTATCCCAGAGGCTACTCCAGGACGCCGCCGGCAGAGAACAAGTATTCGGAGTGGACTTCTAGTCAAACTCAGGAGGCGTGCACACCATTCAAATGCCGACCATATTACCTCCCAAGATAATTATCTTCGGTTATAGTCACAGCCATGTATATATCTCCTCAAGCACATATCCCGAGGACACATTTATTGTAGCTGGGGTCTTTAACAAAGCAAGTATAAGGAAAACGCTACGGAAATTCTATCAACACATTGCTTGTAGTACTTGCACTTCAAAAATTCTTGACCATTGTTACTCTCCCTTCCGGAATGGCTACAAGGCCCTCCCCCGCCCTCCCTTCGGCAAATCAGATCATGACTCTATTCTGCTCCTCCCTTCCTATAGGCAGAAACTCAAACAGGATGTACCCATGCAAAGGTCTAGTCAATGTTGGTCTGACCAATCGGAATCCATGCTTCAAAATTGTTTTGATCACACAGACTTGGATATGTTCCGGGAAGCCTCTGAGAATAGCGTTGACATATACACTGACATGGTGACGGAGTTCATCAGGAAATGTATAGGGGATGTTGTTTCCCACTGTGGCTATTTAAACCTACTCAAACCAAAAAACGTGGATAGATGACAGCATTCGCGCAAAACTGAAAGCGCAAACCATCGCATTTCACCACGGCAAGGTGAGTGGGAAAATGGTCGAAAACAAACAGTGCAGCTATGCCCTCCACAAGGCAATCAAACAGGCAAAACATCAGTACAGAGACAAAGTGAAGTCGCAATTCAACGGCTCAGACATGAGAGGTATGTGGCAGGGACTCCAGACAATTACGGATTACAAAGGGAAAACCAGCCACGTCGGGGACACCGACGTCTTGGATCCGGACAAGTTAACAACTTCTTCGCCCGCTTTCAAGATAACATAATGCCACCGACACGAGCCGCTCCCGAGAACTGAGGGCTTTCGTTCTCAGTGGCCAGCGTGAGTAAGACATTTAAGCATGTTAACCCTTGCAAGGCTGCCGGCCAAGACGGAATCCTTAGCCGCGTCCTCAGAGCATGCGCAGACCAGTGTTTACAGACAAATTCAATCTCTCCCTATCCCAGTCTGCTGTCCACACTTTCTTCAAGATGTCCCCCATTGTTCCTGTACCCAAGAAAGCAAAGGTAACTGAACTAAATGACTATCGCCCCGTAGCACTCACTTCTGTCATCATGAAGTGCTTTGAGAGGCTAGTTAAGGATCATATCACCTCCACCTTACCTGACACCATAGACCCACTTCAATTTGCATACCGCCCCAATAAATCCACAGACGATGCAATCGCCATCGCACTGCACACTGCCCTGTCCCATCTGGACAAAAGGAATACCTATGTAAGAATGATGTTCATTGACAACAGCTCAGCCTTCAACACCATAGTACCCTCCAGCTCATCATTAAGCTCGGGGCCCTGGGTCTGAACTTTGCCATGTGCAACTGGGTCCTGGACTTTCTGACGGGCTGCCACAGGTGGTAAAGGTAGGAAACAACACCTCCACTACTCTGATCCTCAACACATGGGCCCCACAAGGGTATATGCTCAGCCCACTCCTGTACTCCCAGTTCACCCATGACTGTGTGGCCACGCACACCTCCAACTCAATCATCAAGTTTGCAGATGACACAACAGTAGTAGGCCTGATTACCAACAATGATGAGACAGCCTACAGGGAGGAGGTGAGGGCTCTGGCAGAGTGGTGCCAGGAAAATAACCTTTACCTCAACAAAAGGAAGGAGCTGATCGTGGACTTCAGGAGACAGCAGAGGGAGCACGCCCCCATCCACATCGACAGGGCGCAGTGTAGAAGGTGATAAACCTCATGTTCCTTGACGTATACATTACTGACAACCTGAAGAGGTCCACCCACACAGACAGCACCTCTTCAACCCCAGGAGGCTGAAGAAATTCGTCTTGGCCCTTAAGACCCTCACAAACTTTTACAGATGCACCATTGAGAGCATCCTGTCGGGCTGTATCACCACCTGGTATGGCAACTGCACCGCCCGAAACCACAGGGCTCTCCAGAGGGTGGTGCGGTCTGCCCAACGCATCACCAGGGGCACACTGCCTGCCCTCCAGGACACCTACATCACCCGATGTCACAGGAAGGCCAAAAAGATCATCAAGCACATCAACCACCCGAGCCACAGCCTGTTCACACCGCTATCATCCAGAAGGCGAGGTCAGTACAGGTGCATCAAAGCTGGGACCGAGAGACTGAAAAACAGACTGTTAAATAGCCATCACTAGCCAGCCTCAACTCAGTACCCTGCACTTAACTTAGTCACTGTCACTAGCCTGCTACCACCCGGTTACTGAACCCTGCACCTTAGAGGCTGCTGCCCTATGTGCATAGACATGGAATCACTGGTCACTTTAATCATGTTTACATATATTACTCATTTCATATGTACAGTGTCTTGCATAAGTATTCATCCCCCTTGGCGTTTTCCCTATTTTGTTGCATTACAACCTGTAATATAAATAGATTTTTATTTGGATTTCATGTAATGGACATACACAAAATAGTCAAAATTGGTGAAGTGGAATGGAAAAAATAACTTGTTTTAAATAAATAACGGAAAAGTGATGCGTGCATATGTATTCACCCCCTTTGCTATGAAGCCCATAAATATGATCTGGTGCAACCAATTACCTTCAGAAGTCACATAATTAGTTAAATAAAGTCCACCTGTGTACAATCTAAGTGTCACATGATCTGTCACATGATTTCAGTATATATAAACCTGTTCTGAAAGGCCCCAGAGTCTGCAACACCACTAAGCAAGGGGCACCACCAAGCAAGCAGCACCATGAAGACCAAGGAGCTTTCCAAACAGGTCAGGGACAAAGTTGTGGAGAAGTACAGATCAGGGTTGGGTTATAAAAAAATACCCGTAACTTTGAACATCCCAGGGAGCACCATTAAATCCATTATTAAAAAATGGAAAGAATATGGCACCACAACAAACCTGCCAAGAGTGGGCCGCCCATCAAAACTCATGGACCAGGCAAGGAGGGCATTAATCAGAGAGGCAACAAAGAGACCAAAGATAACCCTGAAGGAGCTGCAAAGCTACACAGCAGAGATTGGATTATCTGTCCATAGGACCACTTTAAGCCATACACTCCACAGAGCTGGGCTTTATGGAAGAGTGGCCAGAAAAAAGCCATTCCTTAAAGACAAAAATAAGCAAACACGTTTGGTGTTTGCCAAAATGCATGTGGGAGACTCCCCAAACATATGGAAGAAGGTACTCTGGTCAGATGAGACTAAAATTGAGCTTTTTGGCCATCAAGGAAAACGCTTTGTCTGGCGCATACCCAACACCTCTCATCACCCCGAGAACACCATCCCCACAGTGAAGCACGGTGGTGGTAGCATCATGCTTGGGGGATGTTTTTCATCGGCAGGGACTGGGAAACTTGTCAGATTTGAAGGAATGATGATGGTGCTAAATACAGGGAAATTCTTGAGGGAAACCTGTTTCAGTCTTCCAGAGATTTGAGAATGGGATGGAGGTTCACCTTCAAGCAGGACAAGGACCCTAAGCATACTGCTAAAGCAACACTCAAGTGGTTTAAGGGGAAACATTTAAATGTCTTGGAATGGCCTAGTCAAAGCCCAGACCGCAATCCAATTGAGATACTGTGGTATGACTTAAAGATTGCTGTACACCAGTGGAACCCATCCAACATGAAGGAGCTGGGGCAGTTTTGCCTTGAAGAATGGGCAAGAATCCCAGTGGCTAGATGTGCTAATCTTATAGAGACATACCCCAAGAGACTTGCAGCTGTAATTGTTACAAAAGGTGGCTCTACAAAGTATAGACTTTTTTTGGGGAGGGGTGAATAGTTATGCATATTCAAGTTTTCAGTTTTTTTGTCTTATTTCTTGTTTTTTTCACAAGAAAAAATATTTTGCATCTTCAAAGTGGTAGTCATGTTGTGTAAATCAAATGATACAAACCCTCCAAAAATCAATTTTAATTCCAGGTTGTAAGGCAACAAAATAGGAAAAATGCCAAGGGGCGTAAACAGTTTCGCAAGCCACTGTATATATTGTATTCTACTCAATGCCATCCTATTAAACTATTGCTGTATATACAGTTGAAGTCGGAAGTTTACATACACTTAGTTTGGAGTCATTAAAACTCATTTTTCATCCACTCCACACATTTCTTGTTAACAAACAATAGTTTAGGCAAGTTGTTAGGACATCTACTTTGTGCATGACACAAGTAATTTTTCCAACAATTGTTTACAGACAGATTATTTCACTTATAATTCACTGTGGGTCAGAAGTTTACATACACTAAGTTGACTGTGCCTGCGAAGTTTAGGTACTGTGCATTTGTAGCTTGTTTTTGGACACAGTTCCAGGAATGCCTAAAGGATTGCAATATTTATCTGGAGCTAACCCTGCAGATAGCACTACTGGGTGATCTGAAAAGTCATAGTTAATCGATCAATAATATAATAATACTTTTAGCAAAAATGTTTATTTTCAATTTACGATCTGTAAAAACAATGAGAATAGAAAGGTTCAGAACTTTTGTAAAACATCACAGTACAGTTGAAAAATATATGGCAAATAGAAATCCGATATGGATGGTGTTAAGAGATAGATGGGAGGTGTTGAATGGAGCTGAAGGATGGGACTAATAACAACAACTAATAACAACAAGATAACTAATGTAAAGCATACTGTGTCCATAATAAGTATATAGGTTATAGGTTGAGAGCTTTTGTGAAAGAGCACAGTTAGAAAAATATGGCATATAGAAGCAAACCAGATGGACATCATGAAAATGATCAGAGGAAGTTCAGGAGTAAAAACAAACAAAATATAATTATTGTAGAATTTGACCGTGTCCTTAAAATGTATATAGTATGTATGGGCTGGAAGTAGAGGCCTAAGCGTTTACTCCAATTGGGGAAGGGGTGGTGGGGTTGGAAAGTAATGAAGGGAAATATAATTTAAAAAAGGATATGTGTGTGTGTATGGATGTATATATATATGTGTGTATGTGTGTATGTATGTGTATATGTGTATATGTGTATGTGTATGTGTGTATATATGTGTGTATGTATGTGTATATATATATATATATATATATATATATATATATATATATATATATATATATATTTGTGAGAGAAAATAACATATGGGGGATTGGAAGTGATACAGACAATTACATTGATGGAAGTTACAATCTATCTGAAATACTAAAGCTGATCTACCACCTGAAAATAATTTTTAAAGAAAAAAAAAGTGGACTGTGCCTTTAAACAGCTTGGGAAATTCCAGAAAATGATGTCATGTCTTTAGAAGCTTCTGATAGGCTAATTGACATCATTTGAGTCAATTGGAGGTGTACCTGTGGATGTATTCCAAGGCCTACCTTCAAACTCAGTGCCTCTTTGCTTGACATCATGGGAAAATCAAAAGAAATCAGCCAAGACCTCAGAAAACAAATTGTAGACCTCCATAAGTCTGGTTCATCCTTAGGAGAAATTTACAAATGCCTGAAGGTACCACGTTCATCTGTACAAACAATAGTACGCAAGTATAAACACCATGGGACCATGCAGCCGTCATACCGCTCAGGAAGGAGATGCGTTCTGTCTCCTAGAGATGTACGTACTTTGGTGCAAAAAGTGCAAATCAATCCCAGAACAACAGCAAAGGACCTTGTGAAGATGCTGGAGGAAACAGGTACAAAAGTATCTATATCCACAGTAAAACAAGTCCTATATCAACATAACCTGAAAGGCCGCTCAGCAATGAAGAAGCCACTGCTCCAAAACCGCCATAAAAAAGCCAGACTACGGTTTGCAACTGCACATGGGGATAAAGATTGTACTTTTTGGAGAAATGTAATCCGGTCTGATGAAACAAAAATAGAACTGTTTGGCCATAATGACCATCGTTACTGTATGTTTGGCTAAGGTGTATGTAAACTTCCGATTTCAACTGTATACTATTCTATCCTATGTATTCTACAGATATACTAAATATTCTATCCACATACTGTCCATAATGTCTGTAAATCCCACCACATATACAGTGGGGAGAACAAGTATTTGATACACTGCCAATTTTGCAGGTACTCCTACTTACAAAGCATGTAGAGGTCTGTAATTTTGATCATAGGTACACTTCAACTATGAGAGACGGAATCTAAAACAAAAATCCAGAAAATCACATTGTATGACAAAAGTATTTGATACATCAGAAAAGCAGAACTTAATATTTGGTACAGAAACCTTTGTTTGCAATTACAGAGATCATACGTTTCCTGTAGGTCTTGACCAGGTTTGCACACACTGCAGCAGGGATTTTGGCCCACTCCTCCATACAGACCCTCTCCAGATCGTTCAGGTTTCAGGGCTGTCGCTGGGCAATATGGACTTTCAGCTCCCTCCAAAGATTTTCTATTGGGTTCAGGTCTGGAGAATGGCTAGGCCACTCCAAGACCTTGAGATCCTTCTTACGGAGCCACTCCTTAGTTGCCCTGGCTGTGTGTTTCGGGTCGTTGTCATGCCACAACCCATCTTCAATGCTCTTACTGAGGGAAGGAGGTTGTTGGCCAAGATCTCGTGATACATGGCCCCATCCATCCTCCCCTCAATACGGTGCAGTCGTACTGTCCCCTTTGCAGAAAGCATCCCCAAAGAATGATGTTTCCACCTCAATGCTTCACGGTTGGGATGGTGTTCTTGGGGTTGTACTTATCCCTCTTCTTCCTCCAAACACGGCGAGTGGAGTTTAGACCAAAAAGCTCTATTTTTGTCTCATCCCACCACATGACCTTCTCCCATTCCTCCTCTGGATCATCCAGATGGTCATTGACAAACTTCAGACGGGCCTGGACATGCGCTGGCTTGAGCAGGGGGACCTTGCGTGCGCTGCAGGATTTTAATCCATGACGGCGTAGTGTGTTATTAATGGTTTTCTTTGAGACTGTGGTCCCAGCTCGGTCATTGACCAGGTTCTGCCATGTAATTCTGGGCTGATCCCTCACCTTCCTCATGATCATTGATGCCCCACGAGGTGAGATCTTGCATGGAGCCCCAGACTGAGGTTGATTGACCGTCATCTTGAACTTCTTCCATTTTCTGATAATTGCGCCAACAGTTGTTGCCTTCTCACCAAGCTGCTTGCCTATTGTCCTGTAGCCCATCCCAGCCTTGTGCAGGTCTACAATTTTATCCATGATGTCTTTACACAGCTCTCTGGTCTTGGCCATTGTGGAGAGGTTGGAGTCTGTTTGATTGCGTGTGTGGACAGGTGTCTTTTATACAGGTAACGAGTTCAAACAGGTGCAGTTAATACAGGTAATGAGTGGAGAAGAGGAGGGCTTCTTAAAGAAAAACTAACAGGTCTGTGAGAGCCGGAATTCTTACTGGTTTGTAGGTGATCAAATACTTATGTCATGCAATAAAATGCAAAATAATTACTTAAAAATCATACAATGTGATTTTCTGGATTTTTGTTTTAGATTCCGTCTCTCACATTTGAAGTGTACCTATGATAAAAATTACAGACCTCTACATGCTTTGTAAGTAGGAAAACCTGCAAAATCGGCAGTGTATCATGTACTTGTTCTCCCCACTGTATTTACACTCCAGACTCCAATATTGCTCGTCCTAATATTGATATATTTCTTAATTCCATTATTTTACTTTTAGATCTGTGTGTATTGTTGTGAATTGTTAGATATTACTGCACTGCTGGAGCTAGGAACACAAGCGTTTCGCTAAACCCGCAATAAAATCAGCTAAATATGTGTATGTGACCAATAAAATGTGATTTGATTTAACAGTCCCCCAGCCCCTGCCTTAACACCAATCCCCCTGCTTGTCATCCTGGAGAGTATGGATTGTTATTGATTGGCCCCGCAGACGGGATCCGCAGGGACTGTAAAAAACATCCTGTGACTGCGAGGGTGTCGTCTACTTCCTAATTAGCTATCGCATATCTCTGAGTGTGCGTTTTTCACCTGGTTACATCTGCCATAATTATAGGGTGATGAAGCAAGGGAATTCTGGCCACCACACCACACATATGCAGTGTTATGTCTTGTAAATGTTTTGAATTAGGGCACCCCTCCAACTAATCAAGGGCCTCTTGTAGAGAAGGGCCTAACCCTCCTGTCCCCACAACAGGGGTTTAAACTTTGTTTAGCCCTCCAGCAGCACCCTTCTGGAAGACAATCCATGTAATCTCATCACCAGTCATTGACGTAAGCTCCTTAGTGTGACCGGTCCAGCTGAATTTGAACCTTGTTCTCCATGTGCACCCCAAGACTGTGCTAGCCCACTGATCTACAGCTCTTTTGCTGTCTTAACTCACTTCAATGTATTTACTTGCCCCTAGCATTGTGGCCTTCCTTGATACAACATCTCTTTTGACTTGTAGCACCACATGGCTGTATCCTTATCCGAATGTGCTTTGCATCTTAATAACACGGAAGCCGTGGCACTTAACTTAGCATATCCCTTCACTGAACATTGCCCCGAACCCACTTAACATTACGTGATCGCTCAGGTCTCATCTTGTCAACGTCTCATTGCCTGCTCAACCTCAATCCCCTGAAAGCATGCGGCATAGTGATCGCCAGTGATGCTGCAACGATTTAGTTCCCTAATATGCCATAGGCGCAACGGAACAGCTGTCTAGGCTGTACCAAGGGACAACGCTCCATGTTGGCGTGCTTAGTCTATTCGACTGATATTACATTAATGTTATATTGGGTGTGGATACTGTTAGCGTTATAGTGTTCCCTTTGGGGACCCTCACCTTAGCTTCCCTTTGATGAGAACACATGATGTGGACTTCTGAGACAGTTTGGGGTCACTTAAGTCCCTCTATCCAAACACTCGCCTCCCAATTGTACTGTGTTTTCCCCCTCAGAGTCATTTTGAATTGTTGTCGACAAGTTCTCATTGGAGGGAGAGAGATAGGCCCGAGGCTTTCTTTACCACAATGGGGTCGGAGTGGATAAGTGTCATTTCAAATCTCTAGAGCGAGACACATGGTTAGTGCATAGGGAGTCAGGCTAGAAGAAGCTGCTGTTGGGTGAGGGGTCACCCTCTTCTAGGACAACCCGAGCTCTCTCTATCTCTTCTCACGTTTTTACTGTCACTCGGTAGGCCTTCTTCCTGAACCTGGTGGAATGGCGGTGCTTCCCGTGGGCCGGCATTGACGGTTTAAATGTGGCCCTATTGTGTTTAATGCCAGCCGGCGTCAGTGCCTCTGCACCAAGGCCCTAACTCTACGTGGCTTTGGATTTAATTCACCTAGACCAGGGATGGGCGGAATGGGCAACTTTGATGGGGGTGGGGGCCACAAAAAAATCTGAACTCATCATGAGGGGCCGCAGTGTCTTGCGGGTCTGAGCCGGCCCTAGCCTTTTGGCTAGACTTTACTGTATATACACACCATATACAAACTCCCACACACTACATTGATACTCCCACACAAACCCACACACATGCAGTACATACGCGCACACACACACACATAGCACACACACGCATACTGACAAAACACAAACACACATACATACACATTAGACGCACACTCACACACTTTTACACTCATCATTTGCTGCTGCTACTCTCTTCTTTGTTTTACTCTTATAATTATCTATCCTGATGCCTAGTCACTTTACCCTACTTTCATGTGCATACTGTATCTACCTCAAAACCTCGTACCACTGCACATTGATCTGGTACTGGTGCAACCCTGTATATAGCTCCATTCTTGTGTATTTTATGTTATTCTTCTTGTGTTACAATTTTTTAAACTGCAATGTTGGGAAGGGCTCGTAAGCAAGCATTTCATGGTAATGTCTACATCAGTTGTATTCGGCACATGTGACAAATAAAATGTCATTTGGTTTAGCTACATTTTGTTGGCTAGACTAACTTAACAATCTAAAAAGTGTTAGCCGACATGGGCTAATTATCAGTGACTGATAATAAATCAAATAAAACTGCTGATGCACAACCCAATTTAGAAATTGCACCATGTGTATTCTACTATTCTAACGCTCAAGTGTAAGTGCAGACCCCTGGGGGTGGAATTGATCCGCAGGCCTACAAATGGGTCGCCAGCTGCCCATCTCTGACCCAGAAACTGACTGGGAACAAATAGAGTAGGATGAGATCTCCAAGGGAAAAAAGACTCCAAAATAAAATAAAAACTAGTGTAGATGTACTGTAGTTTGAGAGATACTCAGAGAGAATCTTGACTTTTTCATCCATCTTTTAGAGCTCCTTTTCCATTCACACACACACACACAGAGACACACACACACACACACAGACACACCGACACATATACACACACACACACACACACACACACACACACACACACACACACACACACACACACAAATATGCAGGATTCAGACTTTCATGTCTGGGAGGGAGGGCTAAACCACAAATTGAGTCTGCACCCATACACTCCCAGGCATAATAAAGAGGGAAATAGACACACACACATACACACACACACACACACACACAGACACACATACACGCACACACACACCCACACACACTCACACACACACACAGTATATGCAGGATTCAGACATTCATGTCTGGGAGGGAGGGCTAAACCACAAATTGAGTCTGCACCCATACACTCCCAGGCACGATAAAGACAGACACACATTCACATACACACACACACACCACAGAGGTAAAAATGGGAAAGAATGTGGGGAAAATAAACCGGTCGCCCGACTGAGCCTTGATAAGATCTGCTTGTCTAAAATGTATTTTTATCAACACTTATTTATGTCCTTTCTCCAATCCATGAAGGTTAGGTACTTAAATTATCTTGACCTTACACAAGCTTTGGTTGCCTCACGCTTCTTCAGGGAGAAAGAAAACACTATGAAACCAGAACTAACCGGTATAAATCACGTCATTCAATCTAAGATGGCCGCCTTGGTAGAGACTGGAGACCTAACGCTAACGGATTAAATAGGTTTACTGGCTTCTTAAGGCCTGCTTTGAGAGAATTCCTTTGGCACGGTTTGATGAAATAGCCATGGCAATATGTTGTGTCAAGTTCTAGGAAGTTCGTTAATTCACCTTTAATTGCGTTAGTGAAACAGGATTGAAATGTGAAATACAGATGTAGGATCATAATTTGATCACTCTTTTGTTGCTGAGAATTTTCCTGCACAGAAGGAAATGCAAATTTGTAGTTTATTCAAGGTAAAAAAGGCTCCTAAAGTTTGTAATTTCCACATTAAAATGTTAGACTTGATTTGCCCTAATGAAAAATGTGTCAACCCCTACAAAAATGTCCATTCATTATAATCCACATAATAATTCACATTTCCTGGTGCTCCAGGATTATTTTCTTTCTGTAGAAAACTGGCTCAAATTAAGATCCTACATCTGTAATTGCATTACAATGACCACAGCAGTAATTAAGAAGACAGCGTTTGATTCAATATCCTCAAATCAATGGCCTTATCAGATTTCAAACGGCTACATTTGTATTTGTATTTATTATGGATCCCCATTCGCTGCTGCCAACGCAGCAGCTACTCTTCCTGTGGTCCAGCAAAATCAAGGCAGTTATATACAGTACAATTAAAAACATTACATTACATTTCACAACCGATTTCACAACAAATTCATTTCAATCTGCTGTCACCATATGGATCGTGCTTATTGACTTTTTTGAAAAAGGCTCAGTGTGTTCCCAACTTGAGTATTCTGTGAGCCACAAGACTGTGATAGCTCGCTGAGCTATAGGCTAGGCATTGTAATATGAAGGCCATTGTCCAAGTGTAACAAACTCTCTCTTATTTTACGATCTTGACATTTTTCATCTGCCTGGCCCCCAATAACTCCTGACTTAGATTTTATGTATTTGTGCTTCCTCTTTCTCTGACTAGCTGTATATATCTCTCACTCTTTCTCTGTCTTCATCTCTCTTTCCCTCTCTCTTCCCCTTTCGCTGACAATCTCTCTCTCTTTCCCTCTCTCTTCCCCTTTCGCTGACCATCTCTCTCTCTTTCCCTCTCTCTTCCCCTTTCACTGACCATCTCTCTCTCTTTCCCTCTCTCTTCCCCTTTCACTGACCATCTCTCTCTCTTTCCCTCTCTCTTCCCCTTTCGCTGACCATCTCTCTCTCTCTCTTTCCCTCTCTCTTCCCCTTTCGCTGGCCATCTCTCTCTCTTTCCCTCTCTTTCCCTTTCGCTGACCATCTCTCTCTTTCCCTCTCTCTTCCCCTTTTGCTGACCATCTCTCTCTCTTTCCCTCTCTCTTCCCCTTTCGCTGACCATCTCTCTCTCTTTCCCTCTCTCTTCCCCTTTCGCTGACCCTCTCTCTCTTTCCCTCTCTCTTCCCTCTCTCCCTCTCTCTCTCTCTCTCTCTCTCTCTCTCTCTCTCTCTCTCTCTCTCTCTCTCTCTCTCTGTCTCTCGCTCTCGCTCTCTCTCTCTCGCCCCCTCACTGTCCCCAGTGGGCTTTTGCTTCACCTTCCTTCTCCTCCTCCTCCTTCCTTCCTCTCTCTTTCCCTCTCTCTTCCCCTTTCGCTGACCATCTCTCTCTCTTTCCCTCTCTCTTCCCCTTTCGCTGACCATCTCTCTCTCTTTCCCTCTCTCTTCCCCTTTCGCTGACCGTCTCTCTCTTTCCCTCTCTCTTCCCCTTTCGCTGACTCTCTCTCTCTCTCTCTCTCTCTCTCTCTCTCTCTCTCTCTCTCTCTCTCTCTCTCTCTCTCTCTCTCTCTCTCTCTCTCTCTCTCTCTCTCTGTCTCTCGCTCTCGCTCTCTCTCTCTCGCCCCCTCACTGTCCCCAGTGGGCTTTTGCTTCACCTTCCTTCTCCTCCTCCTCCTTCCTTCCTCTCTCTTTCCCTCTCTCTTCCCCTTTCGCGGACCATCTCTCTCTCTTTCCCTCTCTCTTCCCTTTCGCTGACCATCCCCTTTCGCTGACCCTCTCTCTCTTTCCCTCTCTCTTCCCATTTCGCTGACTCCTCTCTCTCTCTCTCTCTCTCTCTCTCTCTCTCTCTCTCTCTCTCTCTCTCTCTCTGTCCTCTCTCTCTCTCTCTCTC
Organism: Coregonus clupeaformis; assembly: GCF_020615455.1. Classification (NCBI taxonomy): domain Eukaryota; kingdom Metazoa; phylum Chordata; class Actinopteri; order Salmoniformes; family Salmonidae; genus Coregonus; species Coregonus clupeaformis. The sequence goes on from NC_059220.1 coordinate 52,778,691, forward strand.
TCTCTCTCTCTCTCTCTCTCTCGCCCCCTCACTGTCCCCAGTGGGCTTTTGCTTCACCTTCCTTCTCCTCCTCCTCCTTCCTTCCTCTCTCTCTTTCCCTCTCTCTTCCCTTTCGCTGACCATCCCCTTGCGCTGACCATCTCTCTCTCTTTCCCTCTCTCTTCCCTTTCGCTGACCATCATCTCTCTCTCTTTCCCTCTCTCTTCCCTTTCGCTGACCATCTCTCTCTCTTTCCCTCTCTCTTCCCCTTTCGCTGACTCTCTCTCTGTCTCTCTCTGTCTCTCTCTCTCTGTCTCTCTCTCTCTCTCTCTCTCTCTCTCTCTCTCTCTCTCTCTCTCTCTCTCTCTCTCTCTCTCTCTCTCTCTCTCTCTCTCTCTCTCTCTCTCACCCCCACACTGTCCCCAGTGGGCTTTTGCTTCACCTTCCTTCTCCTCCTCTTCCTTCCTTCCTCTGCCCTCATATTTTTATTTACAGCTAGCAGAGGCAGACTAAATAATGGAGAAAGGGCTATAAAGTAGAGGAAGGGCCCCAAGGCTTAGAGAGGCCCTTATATTGGCACCGAGAGATTGAAAAAGAGTACGAGGGACTGAGGGACTGAGGGAGACCGAAAGACACAAAAGAGATTTGGTTGTGACTTGTGAGTAGCCACACCGTATATAACACTCTGGAAAATACCCCAGCTCATGTGAAAGACAGAGGGATCTGCCAGAGAAATAAATAAATAGATAAGTAAATAAGTAAAGGCACAAATAAAACCTCAAATGGTGTCCAGAGGGCTCAGCACGGCACAGACCGAACACTACTAAATTGTGCTAATAGTTGTAGGCTAAGTACATAACTTATTGTGCTGTGTGGCTGTGGGGGTATGAGGGAATGCAACACAAATAAGTTAGGAAAGTATGCAGTAACTATGGGGAGTTGGCGGGAGAGTTGGCTGTCTCACACTCACCCAAAGGCCTATCTAGTAAGTTCAGTGCGACAAGTTCTAGGAAATAAGTGTTGATTTGTAGCAAATGATTTACATTTACTTCATTTAGCAGGCGCTCTTATCCAGAGCGACTTACAGTTAGTGCATACATTTTCATACTGGCCCCCCGTGGGAATCGAACCCACAACCCTGGCGTTGCAAACGCCATGCTCTACCAACTGAGCTACATGGGACTATTTTGAGCTTGGTAAGGTCCCGTGATTACAGTGCCAAGGCAAAAGACTGTGATATTGCCAGTTGGTGGGTCAGGAGTAATATTGGAGAGATTTAGCTGAATCACACTGCATAAAAGTTTAGTAATAACTACCTTAGACTCATGGCTTCGGGTCTTGTTCTACTATGAGAGGAAAAAACATGAAATACATTAATGTAACCATGCTTGAATGTGGAATGCAAAACAAGTCCCATATTCCTGTTCCATCTTCACACATTCAAGTGTGAGTATATAACTAATGCATCACTTTCCCAGTTGGATTGCTTAAATTCTTCAGCAACATATTTTGGGAGTGCAATTTCTCATAAAGGCATTCAACTGAGTTGTGCTATGCATGTAGTGCAGTCAGTATGAAACTGGCACACTAATGTAATACAAGTAGCCTGTTACTGCATCCCAAATGGCACCCTATTCCCTATATAGTGCACTACTTTTGACTAGGGCCATAAGGGCACTATGTAGGGAATAGGGCGCCATTTGGGACGCAGCCTGTGTATCTTCAAATGGTCTTTGTTTCACGTTGACTGCATGGTCATGTTCAAAGATATGTTCAAGCTTTTAGATTTGTGTGAGTGTCACAGGTATCCCAGCAAACATGACCCCATTGGCCTCATGTGGGTATATTGTGGGCAAGGTGGGCAGGGGCTAGCCCACACCAAGCCCACACCAGCCAAACACAGGCTATCCCAGCACGGGCTAGCCCACAGCAATCCCACATCAGACCAACATGATCTAGCCCAGCAAAGGCTAGCCAACACAAAGCCCACACCAGCCAAACAGGCTAGTCCAAAACAAGCCCATACCAGCCTGAAATGGGCTAGCCCAGCATGGGCTTTCACACACCAAGCCCACACCAGCCCAACACGGGCAAGCCTACACCAGCCCAACACCAGTTAGCCCACACCAAGCCCTGCACAGGCTAGCCCACACCAAACCCACACCAGCCTGACACGTGCTAGACCACAACAAGCTCAAGAGAGGCTAGCCCACAACAAGCCCACATCAGCCCAACACAGGTTAGCCCAAAACAAGCCCAGGCATTTGTTCTTTATTGGTTTTGAAAATCGACAGAGGAAATTATATTAACAATCCAAACAACTGGAAACGGATCATTTATGGAACAAAATCGCAAAAAAACGACATGCAGTGCTTCAGAACTGTGGAGGGATTTGATCCAAACTCCTCAGCCCCTCGAAAAACGTGTTCACTCTACTCTCTCTACTAGTCTTTCCTGCTACTACCCAAACATCCCATTGATTTGCAATATGCTATATGCAATGTCTTGATTCAGAGCATGAGAGGGCCTGAAAAACACAGAACGGTTCTAAAAAGGAGCTCAGAAAACAGTCCAAAATAAATCTTTACTTCTCAGCTTTGCATTTTAAACACTGAGCAGTATTTTCCAAATGTTGGCCTTGTGCTTGTTTTTATTCTACATTTTCTCTTTAAGGCCACAGTACCAGTCAAAGGTTTGGACACACCGACTCATTCAAGGGTTTTTCTTTATTTTTACTATTTTCTACATTGTATAATAATAGTGAAGACATCAACACTATGAAATAACACATATGGAATCATGTAGTAACCAAAAAAGTGTTAAACAAATCAAAATATATTTTATATTTGAGACTCTTCAAATAGCCACTCTTTACCTTGATGACAGCTTTGCACACTCTTGGGGGGGGGACTAAAAGAGACAGAGAGAGAGAAAGAGAAGAGTGTATTTTTGTGGATCTGTACAAGCCTGTTTGTATGTACGTATGTATGTACGTATGTATGTATGTTCTAGTGCTACTGCAGCTATTACATATAATGAATGGGCTTCTCTTTCTGCTTTCTCTTATTATTTTCCACCATTACATGCACAAATCTGACTTTCTAGCCGGCCCCACACTCTCTACCCTCACTTTGAGACACAATGATTTACATTTTACCCATGGCAAAAGCTTATTGCAGGGGATAGAAATAGGCACCATATTGGCATCTTTCAGTGATTCTGTAAGCTAGTCTGTCGCACCGGTCAAGCTATATCAAGTTCACCTCCGGTATTTGAAAGTAGGCCTATTTGACATACTTTCACCATACATGGACTGAAAGCAGAGAGGGAAGAGAAGAAAGAGTGATATTCATACATTTTTTCTCCTCTTCCCTATAACCCACCATTGTCCACTTATACATGCACTAAAAAGGAGAGAAGAGAAGACTCCATCACCATCATCTACCATCCTCTGTCCAGCTCCCTTTGCTCAAGCCATGAATTGACCCTCAAAGACTTGGCCTCTATTGGTTGAACTGTCATGACATATTGCTTGTTTGTTTTTTTGCTCTTGAAGCACTTTGAGATTCTATGAAAATCGCAATAGATATGTAATAGATTATTAGATGGGACTTGCGAAGCAAAAGTGCTGACTTTAAATCTTCGTCATACTTCTGACTTTTTATTATCTTTAGTGGGTTTTGCGAAGCAAGAGTCTGCACTTGAAATCTTCGACATACTTCGTCTTATTATTATTATGTGGAACGCTATTCCTATTACATAGTTTAAGCTAGAAATGCCATTCAAACTTTAAAACGTGTAGACTGGTCTGGATTTAGTTGCTTAAACCTATTGAAAAAAGTAGGCCTACTGCTTTTATTTTCTGATTAATACAGTATGTTTACTTTTTAAGATTTTGTATTCAAAACCCCCAAAAAACTATACAAAACATATACATACAAAGGGCAACATACAGACGCACACAAAGATCCACAACATCACCCCTGCCCAGAACCACCTGATCACACCCCATCTCCAGCGCCCGTATTACTTTCCGCCACATGGCCTCACACTGCACCATTTTCTTTCTCGTTGCTTTCCCGCGTACTTTCAACATTTAGATAAAGCATTTTACTTTTCCATTGTGTTAACGATGGAGCATTGGTTGATTTCCAGTTTGAGTATAAATTTTTTCAAGATGATTGACGAGAAAAGTATCTTCCAACCCATCGAGTATCTCACTGCACCCTCATATGCCATGTCTTGAAATGCAGACAGATGGATTAAAAGTAGATTTACATTGTAACACTTCTGACAGCCAACTTTCTAACTCTGCCCATGACTTTTGGACTTCATAGCATTCTCAGAAGGCATGGATTATTGAGTCATTGTTAGTTTTAGTGCCGTAGTGCTGTAGAATTTGTGAATTTTGTCTCTTGTGTACTAAATTCTATACATTTGTTTATACTGGATTAAGCATAAATGTTAGTTAACTGTAATTGTGGTAGTTATGTTCCAACATTCCCTCTATCTTGTGCCAATATCAGTTATTTTTAAGTCTTGGTTCCAATAGTTTATATTTTTTTCTAAGAGATTGTCATTTGGATAGGCTCTCTGCAATGTTTTGTATATCTTACCTATCAAATTCATATCCTTTTCTGACTCAAATACGATTCCCTCAAGATTGCTCTGATGTCCAAAATATTTAAAATCGAAATTTCTTGATATGGAACTTTTAAGATGCATGTATTTGAAAATATCTACATTGGTCAGTCTAAAATTGCTTTTTAATTCTGTCATGGAAATAAATGTATTTCCCATTACCAAGTCATTTACGGTTTCTATGCCTTTAGTTTTCCATGTGGACCAATTTATCTGTGAATTCTGAAAAGGTTTCCAAGAATTGTTCCATAGGGTTCTATTTTTACGTAGTGATATTGGTTCTTGTAGAATACGTTACATTTTCTTCCATATTGTTATAGTGTTCTTAACTATGAAGTTGTTAACGTTCTTAGTTTTATCCTTTGAAAAGCCCTGGGAAGTAAAAGCCTTGGGGGGCGAGTTGATACAGTTTCAAGTCTGGAAAGTTAAACCCACCCTCAGACTTATGAAGATGTAAAACCTTCCTTTTTATTCTATGAGTTTTATTTGCCCATATAAAGTCTGTTATGACTGAGTATACCTTTTTAAAGAATGTAATCGGTGGGGTAATTGGTATTACCAATAATAAATATAAAAACTTTAAGACCCATGTCAATCTGAAGAGGTTTATTCTACCTGTAAGATTTATGGGAAGATTGTTCCAATAATATATTATATTACTATATAATTAGATCTGCTTTCATATTGTTGACTAATGGGATAAAGTTATCTTTATATATTTGTTGTTTGTTGTCACTTATTAAGCATCCTAAGTACTTCATATTTTTTTGTGGTAAACTTAATGGATTGGTGTAAATCAAGAGTTTTATTTTTCTTTTTCCAATTGCCATTTTTTCACGTACATTTTATATCCTGAGATTTTAGAGCGTTCTGGAAATATTTTTAGCAAGGGGGGGCATTGAGTTTTCAATATTGGTCAGGTGTATCAGGAGATTTAGTTGATATTCATGCTTACCAATACTGATAACTGCTACGTTTGGGTCCTGTCTAATTCTTTCTGCTAGCGTTTCAATTGCCAGTGCAAACAGGAGGGGGAAGAGAGGACATCCATGTCTTTTGCCTCTTCTAAACCAATATAATCAGATAATGTATTATGTGTATATATTTTTGCTTTAGGACATTTATATAATATTTGTATTACATTTATTATTTCAGCTGCAAAATTGAAAGCTTCCAAAGTTTTGAATAGAAAAGGCCATTCAAGACTTTTGAAAGCCTTTTCGGCATCCACAACCATTATTGATGAATCTATATCTTGTTCTTTAGCATATCGTATTAAACTGAAACATGTTCTTGTATTTGTTTGTAAGTGTCTGGTAAGACTTTTGCCATTTTCTTGCTTATGTTCCATCTTCATAGTGTTAGGCATGTTGTGTATATCAAATGATACAACCTCCCAAAAAATCCATTTTAATTAAAAGTTGTAAGGCAATAAAATATGGAAAATGTCAAGGGGGGTGAATACTTTCGCAAGCCACTGTATAATTCTGATTTATATAGATTTTCATAAAGCTTTTAAAATGGTCATTATTCGTGTTGTTGTTTCTAATTAACACATTTCTATCTATCTTTTGTAAAATATATGAGTGTAAAATATACAGTATATTTTTTATCAAAATGCGTTTTTGGGCAGAAATGCCTCCTGGAACGTGAACTTTCATGTGCCTTAATAACAAACGTGTATGCCATCTGTAAATACAAATAAAATGGTTAAATTAAGAGCCTAGTTGGTTTAACCACGGAAAAAGACAGGAACCTTCCTGCTAGCCATGATTGGCTGAGATAATGGATGGGCTGGACATGCCGAGAGATGAGTTCGGATTGATCTGCCATGTAGCAGCTTCTATCTATAACATGAGCAGCTCAGTTTGAGTAGGTAATCCTTTTTAATGTGGCTTTTTTGAAATATATCACGAAGAACTGTAAAGTGTCGCTAAGGCTCTCCACTTTCTGGAGGACCGAGTTTTTAAATCATTTGAATTCCAGTGGAAAAGAGATCCCAAAAGGCTGTTGTATAAAACACCTGTCTCTGGATTACATCTAAAAACTAAGTGCAATAATGACAGAGAGGGAGAAGCATTCATCCATGTAGAGTCTATCTAGCAAAATCTTCAGATATTATACGTTTCTAATTTCGTCAGAAAGTAATTTCATTGCAAGTTAAAGTGTAGTTATCTAGCTAATGTTAGCTGACTGTCTGGCTCGCTAGTTATAGCCTAATGTTAGCTAGATAGCTAACATTGAACCTCGTTGTTTTGATTTAGCTTCCTGTAGATTCATGCAGGGTAGTAACGCTATGAGTTGTGATTATGGTTCAGTGTTTAGCTAGCTAGCTAGCTACAGTGGGGAAAAAAAGTATTTAGTCAGCCCCCAATTGTGCAAGTTCTCCCACTTAAAAAGATGAGAGAGGCCTGTAATTTTCATCATAGGTACACGTCAACTATGACAGACAAATTGAGGAGAAAAAAATCCAGAAAATCACATTGTAGGATTTTTAATGAATTTATTTGCAAATGATGGTGGACAATAAGTATTTGGTCACCTACAAACAAGCAAGATTTCTGGCTTTCACAGACCTGTAACTTCTTCTTTAAGAGGCTCCTCTGTCCTCCACTCGTTACCTGTATTAATGTCACCTGTTTGAACTTGTTATCAGTATAAAAGACACCTGTCCACAACCTCAAACAGTCACACTCCAAACTCCACTATGACCAAGACCAAAGAGCTGTCAAAGGACACCAGAAACAAAATTGTAGACCTGCACCAGGCTGGGAAGACTGAATCTGCAATAGGTAAGCAGCTTGGTTTGAAGAAATCAACTGTGGGAGCAATTAATAGGAAATGGAAGACATACAAGACCACTGATAATCTCCCTCGATCTGGGGCTCCACGCAAGATCTCACCCCGTGGGGTCAAAATGATCACAAGAACGGTGAGCAAAAATCCCAGAACCACATGGGGGGACCTAGTGAATGACCTGCAGAGAGCTGGGACCAAAGTAACAAAGCCTAGCATCAGTAACACACTACGCCGCCAGGGACTCAAATCCTGCAGTGCCAGACATGTCCCCCTGCTTAAGCCAGTACATGTCCAGGCCCGTCTGAAGTTTGCTAGAGTGCATTTGGATGATCCAGACGAGGATTGGGAGAATGTCATATGGTCAGATGAAACCAAAATAGAACTTTTTGGTAAAAACTCAACTCGTCGTGTTTGGAGGACAAAGAATGCTGAGTTGCATCCAAAGAACACCATACCTACTGTGAAGCATGGGGGTGGAAACATCATGCTTTGGGGCTGTTTTTCTGCAAAGGGACCAGGACGACTGATCCGTGTAAAGGAAAGAATGAATGGGGCCATGTATCGTGAGATTTTGAGTGAAAACCTCCTTCCATCAGCAAGGGCATTGAAGATGAAACGTGGCTGGGTCTTTCAGCATGACAATGATCCCAAACACACCGCCCGGGCAACGTAGGAGTGGCTTCGTAAGAAGCATTTCAAGGTCCTGGAGTGGCCTAGCCAGTCTCCAGATCTCAACCCCATAGAACATCTTTGGAGGGAGTTGAAAGTCTGTGTTGCCCAGCGACAGCCCCAAAACATCACTGCTCTAGAGGAGATCTGCATGGAGGAATGGGCCAAAATACCAGCAACAGTGTGTGAAAACCTTGTGAAGACTTACAGAAAACGTTTGATCTGTGTCATTGCCAACAAAGGGTATATAACAAAGTATTGAGAAACTTTTGTTATTGACCAAATACTTATTTTCCAACATAATTTGCAAATAAATTCATTAAAAATCCTACAATGTGATTTTCTGGATTTTGTTTCCTCTTTTTGTCTGTCATAGTTGACGTGTACCTATGATGAATTACAGGCCTCTCTCATATTTTTAACCCTCCCGTTGTCCTAGGGTCAAAATGACCCGCCACTGTGTTGAACCAACTTTATTTAATTGTTATATTTTTTGGATCATTTGTGAGAAGGAGGCCGTGATACTTTCTTTAAAGTCTCACTGCCTCCTTCTCACAAATGATCCCAAAAATATAAAAATTAAATAAAGTTGGTTCAACACAGTGGCGGGTCATTTTCACCCTAGGACAACGGGAGGGTTAAGTGGGAGAACTTGCACAATTGGTGGCTGACTAAATACTTTTTTTCCCCACTGTACATGTCTAAACAAAAGACTCCACTATGCAAGTAACCATTTCACTGTACCATTTACACCAGGGGTGTCAAACTCATTTTAGCTCAGGGGCCACATGGAGGAAAATCTATTCCCAAGTGGGCCGGACCGGAAAAATCATGGTATATATAACTTAAAAACAACAACTTCAGATTGTTTTCTTTGTTTTAATACGATCAACATACAACATAAAGCTGGAGCCTGAGGACAGTATGTCCAAAATAGTACAAGCACAACATCACTATTAATCATAAAACACGTCAAGTTTATTTGAAAATTCTAAAGAAAAAGAACACACAAACACACAATGCCTCAGTGATTAACAGAACTGTTTCACAGATCACAGAACTATATCAGGGTGTCATTTCTCAGGCAGAAATGTAGATAAAAATAATGAAATCCTGTTCCCCAAACAAGTGCAAGAACCACAGAGTCAAGAATAGGTTAAATATACAAATAAAATAAAATCTATTAAAAACAATAGCACATCAACATAAAAACATATAAACATAAAGCTGGAGCCTGAGGACAGTGTCCAAAAGCACAACATCACTATTAATCATAAAACACCTCAAGTTATTTGAAAGTTCTGAGGACAAAGAACACACAAACACACAATGCCTCAGTGATTAACAGAACTGTTTCACAGATCACAGAACTATATCAGGGTGTCATTTCTCAGGCAGAAATGTAGATACAAATAATGAAATCCTGTTCCCCAAACAAGTGCAAGAACCACAGAGTCAAGAATAGGTTAAATATGCAAATAAAATCAATTAAAAACAATAGCACATCAACATAAAAACATAAACATAAATCTGAAAACGTTGCTCAAACTCCCGTAACAGTCCCGTTATTTTATCTTTGAACCGCTTCATATCTGCCACATGTTGGGTCGCGCACACATTTTTCAGACAGGGGAAGTGAGCTGCATCACCACCGGCAAGTTGCGTCTCCCACAATGACAGCTTCAACTTGAAAGAACGTATGCTGTCATAATACTGCGTGACAACTTTGTTGCGCCCTTGCAGCTGTTTGTTCAAGTTATTCAGGTGCTCTGTAACATCCACCATAAATGCAAGGTCCTGCATCCATTCTGCGGAATGAAATTCTAACACTGGTTTGCCCTTTTCTTCCATGAACTGTTCAATTTCTTCTCGTAAATCAAAGAAACGCCTCAGCACAGCACCTCGGCTTAACCATCTTACCTCAGTGTGGTATGGCAGGCCATAGATGTTTTCTTTCTCTCTGAGAAGGCTGTCAAACTGACGGTGATTCAGGCTTCTGGATCAGATGAAATTAACAGTTTGGATGACCACCTTCATGACGTTATCCATCTTTAATGACTTGCAACACAAAGCCTCCTGGTGCAAAATACAGTGAAAAGTCAAAAAATCACGTCCTCCATTTGCAGATTGCACTTTCTCTCTGAACTTTGTCACAACGCCTGCTTTTTTCCCGATCATTGAGGGCGCACCATCTGTAGCCAGGCTGACAGCGCGGGACCAGTCCACCAAACTGCTGTTTCTTCAGACCCGCCAACAGTTCATTCACAATCTCTCATCTCCGCTGTCCTTGAAAGTTGTCATATTTGTCGGCATGAAGACTCACATAGTGGCGACGAAGGTTATATTCTTTCAGCACTGCAACATGCTCTGAACACACCAAACATACAGCTTTCCCATTCAATTCCGTGAATAAATAGGATGACCATTTTTCTTGGAACACTCTGCACTCTGCGTCCACTTTTCTCTTTTTTGACAGAGACATATTGGGGAAATGAGGGTGCCAAAGCACATAATGTTAAAAGTAGGAAGCCGTAATAAATATTGCGGGCAAAACAAAGTAGCTCATTGGCTGCACGTGCTTGACCTACTTGCTCTGCCCCGGTATAAAGTTTGCTTATATTTTATTTTATATAGTGTGTGTTTACCAGAGACGTTAATGTGAAAAACAATATGACCTGCACAAAAGTCCAAAGCAATATGGACTATCAGCTCCCTCCAAAGATTTTCCCTCCAGCATTTCAACTTGTAGCACTGTTTTGTACACATAATTGCCGACAAATGAATTTGCTGTCACTCCTGTCCCTGTCGCAGAATGCTTCCTTTTGACAGCATTTGATAATATAGCCAAGCCTACTATAGTGATTTAATCCACCACTTGCATTAGGCTGGATCCATAGGCAACATTATTCACCTCGTTTGGTAATTGGCAATATAGTACTAGGTAACAACAAAAAGGCAGCATTCAGCAGGAATTTTGGTAGGGTGACCTGATTTTTCTAAATGTATTATGAACATTATTTTGCCCAAACAAATTGTGTACCCAAATGTGTAACTGATTCTAGTGGGGGGACAACAATCCCTTGAAAGATAATTTGGGTTGGGGGTAGGGGCAGATTTAGGCTATGTCATCTTGTCTTCAGGAGATGTTATTATGTTTAATTTATTTGGTCTTTCACAATAGCTGGGGTAAGTCATTAGAATAATTCACATCCCCTACAATGGGCTAAAATATAGACCAATTAGTGGGCTTATCTCAGCAAGAACACAACTGTTATTCCCCATACTTTTATTATTTCACTCTTACCAATTTTGCTGGTGTAATTATGTTGAAAATACTTTTCTTTTATAAGTCAATGAGGGCTTTGCAGTTTTGTAAGCATTTATGAACACTGTTGAATATAGGCTAAGTCATAAGATGAGAGCAGGCTATATATATATTTCTTTATATTTTTTAAACATTTAGCAGACGCCAGAGCGACTTACAGGAGCAATTAGGGTTAAGTGCCTTGCTCAAGGGCACACCGACAGATTTTTCACCTAGTCGGCTCGGGGATTAGAACCAGCGACCTTTCGGTTACTGGCACAACACTCTTAATCCCTAAGCTACATGCCGCTTGAAATGCCCCTTGCCTCAAATATCCTCTTTCAAACTCAAAAGATCTTGCCTATGTAGAGTAAGATGATGGCAAGGTTTTGCAACCTCCTCAAGATTGATATTCATTAGATTTGTCTTGAATGTGGGGTCATGTGTAGTGCTCAAATGTCACATGAACATTTGCAAACCCCCAGTATTTGGGAAACATAGATCAGGGGTGGCCAGGATTTTTCACAAAAATGATTTACATGTTTGGACAAGGAGAGACTGCAATCCACTCTATGGTTAGCCACTGCCAGCAACTATTCATAATATGATAATCTTCTAACCAAAAACCAATGTAATTCAGCTAGCGTACTCTAAATTTCATGCCCAAATAATCTCAAAGTAACTGGATACCAACTCGTCAAATTTTGAGTGTGTTAAACTTTAAAAGAATCCTGAATACACCTGACCAGAGTATGTGAGTGAAGTTGAGCGATCAAAAATCCCGCTCCACATCCTTTCCAACCGCTCCGCTAAAAACCGCTCCTCGCTCACAGAAAAAAAAGCAGCTCAAAATTCGCTCCATTCATTAAAATCACCATTTAACCAGCACCCATCTATTTTTGTGACTACCTGGACCTACCATTTGGTTTTGAAGTATTGAAACCAAACCATATGATTTGAATGAAAAGTATTTTAATAAACAACATGAAAAGGTGACTGTAAGAAGCGCTCATCATTTGAAATAGGCTACATGTCATATTAGAAAGGCATATAAACACTCTAAATAGGTCAGAAGCCAGGAAGGTAGCCTAAGAAGGAACGGAAATGTATCATTTAGGCTATATTATTAGCTTATTATTTTAATTATTCCAAGGCTATAGCCTACAAATAAATAAATTGTGAAGCATTTGCGAGAGTGACACTAGGCTGGCAGGGACATTTAAGCGCTCAGCATTTAAACAACATTTTGTTGTATTAAATCATTATAGTCAATAAATTGCATATATAGGCTGTGACTTACTTAGAATTAAATACAAATTAAAGGACATTTGCCTTATTAGGCCTTATTCAGTGCCTTTGAATTCATTTTTAGAAACACGAGTTTGGCCAGAGTCTGGCTTCAGGCTCATGCGATGGTGCCTGGAGAGCAGGCCAGCAGCGGAGAATACCCTCTCCGCGCTTGCAGAGCCGCTGGGGATCCTAAACACCCTTCAGGCCACTCTTGCCAGGCTGGACAGGGATGCAGAGTTGTTGTTTTTATTTTTCTATAGGTAGGCATAAAGGTTTTTAGGCAAAATAGCCCTGAGGTACTCACATGGTACTGGTCATTAATTAAGGGTACATGTGCGCAAAATGTAGTATAATGGTACATTTTCCTACCCAATATATTCAATTTATACAACGGATGGTTTGGAATTCTCATTGTTAGAGCCTATCCTGCCCATGATTTATTAGACAACATACAAATGGCCAGTATATTCATAAAAAGTGCCATTGTTTACGTCATTACTTAGCAACGCACTACTACTACTACTACTACTACTACTACTACTAGTACTACTACTACTACTACTAATAATAATAATTTACAGATCCACTACCCAGCCATGCAATTTATAAACTTGATCTCCACTGTAAAAAGCATCTAGACATTATCTCCAACATTAGCAACATTGTTGCAATATTGATTTCGATCTCCACTGTGTCCCATAGTAATTAACATGTCAGGAGTCGGGACGAGACAGACAGGCAGCTTTTTCTTAGCCAGTTGAAATCATGAATCAGCATAATCTTTATGGATATATACAAAGACATTTCAATTGAAAAACCGGTAAAACGAAACTAAATTCAACTAGTTTGGTGTCTTTCCAGCTTCAGTCTGAAAAGTGATTGTGTTAGCTGTGTAGTTAGCTGGCTAGCAAGGGGGGAAGAGCCTCCATTGCAACCATTTTTGTTTGCCATAGCAACCTGCTAAGTTTTAGAACTATCAACCAGTGCTTGGGTAGTTTTGCTTTACATGGCAGTTAATACGAATAGAACTAACGGCCAGAGAATGCCTAAAATTGCACTTGACAACCAGTGTTAGTGAATGCTTAGTTGAAGCCACAAGTTCCTGAGTCATGTACACACAAACACACACACACACACACACACACAGACATGCGCGCACACACACACACACACACACACACACACACACTCACCCACACACACACAGTTCCCTGCTGCAACTACAGTGCCTATCATAAGTATACACCCCCTTTGGATTTCTTGACATTTATTGTGTTACAAAGTGGGATTAAAATGGATTTGGGCAGGCAAACCTGTAGTGTAGATATTTTCCTCATTAATTTGTGGAGTGTCTCAGTGTTGTATAAGGTACAGTAGCTGAAGGCTGTACGCACTACAGATGTGTAACCATTGTGAGTAAGGTCCACACATAGTCTATAAAATACCTATGATTGATGGAATTTAGTATAGTATTTGGAGGAACGTATTCTTGATATTCATTAAGTGCATCTGTGTATCTGTGTTTGTGTTTCCAGACCTCGACAAGCCAGTTCTGACGGTGCACCAGACCATCAGTGATGTGCGCGGGAGCTACTACCAGGAGAAGACGGTGTTCCTCCGCTGTACGGTCAACTCCAACCCCCCGGCCCGCTTCATCTGGAAACGAGGCACCATGCCCATAGAGCAGAGCAAGGATCAAGGAGTGGACATCTATGAACCGCTCTACACACAGGTACTGTATGAGGACAACAAACACACATTTACACTCTTCAGCTACTAGCATTGTACCCCATACAACAGAGCAAGGATAACAGACCCATAGAGCAAGGATAACAGACTCACAACCCATAGAATAGTATATGCACAGGATCAATACATACACACATAAATTAACCGCAACAGAGAACGGATAACTGAGTGGACATCTACACTCTAAAAAATGCTGGGTTACAAACAACCCAATTTGGTTTATTTGGTAACCCAGCGCTGGGTAAATACATTTACATCATTTAGCAGATGCTCTTATCCAGAGCGACTTACAGTTAGTGAGTGCATACATTATGTTTTAATTTTCAAACTGGCCCCCCATGGGAATCGAACCCACAACTCTGGCGTTGCAAACGCCATGCTCTACCAACTGAGCTATATCCCTGCCGGCCATTCCCTCCCCTACCCTGGGCCAATTGTGCGCCGCCCCATGAGTCTCCCGGTCACGGCCGGCTACGACAGCGCCTGGATTCAAACCAGGATCTCTAGTGGCACAGCTAGCACTGTGATGCAGTGCCTTAGACCACTGCGCCACTCGGGAGGTAAAAAAGTAAATACTGGACTGAACACACGCTGGGTTATTTTGACCCAGCCAGTTGGTTTCGTTTATAACCCAGCATGTTGGGTTGTTTGGATCACCCAAACATGGGTTCACTTTAGCCAGGTCACCCGTGATACAAGTCAATGTTTGACATCCATCCATTTCTGAGGATGTCGGGAGATGACGTGGGAACTGGCCACTAGGGGCAACAGTGAGCACTGTTACCTTCAAGTAGGTTTCAGTTTTGCTAGGGCAGCGTTTCCCAAACTCGGTCCTCGGGACCCCGAGGCATGCGCGTTTAGTTTTTTGCCCTAACACTACACAGCTGATTCAGATTATCAAAGCTTGATGATTAGTTGATTATTTGAATCAGCTGTGTATTGCTAGGGCAAAAAACAAAATGTGCACCCCTTGGGGTCCTGAGGACCAAATTTGGGAAACCCTGCGCTATGGTGTTGTGGTTGGGGAATGGGTGTAAGCATCTGCTTCTGATTCCAAAGTTTGCAAGTTCAAATCCAGCGATATAATGTTTTTTTTAACCTTAATCCACATGAATATGCATAGGCTCTTGGGGAACTCATACAATTGTGTAAGCCTAATTAAAGCTTCAAAAGTGTAGTTGTTTAACCTTAACATGTAATAACAATACAACGGAACAGATTAACCGGAATTATATTTACTCTCATGAGTGGCCAAAAATAACTCTCTGAAAGCCATGCCCCTACTAAGCCACGCCTCCAGTCTGCTGAGCTGACCCGCTGGGTCATATCTCAATAACCCAGCATCAATAACCCAGCACTCAGCATCAATTACCCAGCAGTTTTTAAAGAAATCAACCCAACTAAAAGGCGCTGCATGATCAATCCGACGTCTGCATTGGCCATGCAGCATATACGGTGATACGGACTCTGTAGAAGTCAGGACCTTCATACTTCTTGCGTTTCACGGAGCAGCGCAGAGCGCTTGAGCAGAGCTGTTGTGAAGGAAGTTGTCAAGGAAGTGAGTTTGTGTTTATACAAACCTCCCGCCCCACCTACCATCAACCAATCATGTCAATGTGGTCCTATACAGAGCTATACGGAGCCCTACGCATTATTACAAAACTTGGGAGGCACACGGCGATGCGGTACAGAGCTCAAATTGGCCTCTGCATGCCTCCTTACGGAGTCTCCGACCACATTTATGGATCAAGCACAAATTGACTTTTTTTGGGTCAACCAAATAACCCAGCATTTTTTAGTGTACACAGGCATCTGAGTTCCTCAAGCGTCTATGCATATCCCAATGTTGGGATAGTTGCCACTTTGTTACAAAACATACATATAATGTTATATTAAAATATGTAATGTGCAAAAATTGACATTTGCAGTGTACAAACTTAAAGGTCATGAACAGTCAAATCATGGTTTTCATGAAATTTGATGATATTTGGATGAAACCAGATCAAAGTATGAAACCGAAGTATGAAAAATGACTGTTGCTTCTACATTGATAAAGTTTGATCATAAAGTTACTTGTCCCCTCCCTCATGTAAAAAACTTGGTAACATGATATTCTCTTACCTCTTACCTGGCATGCATAGGTGGAATAGGCAGCATTGGGAATAAAGCATAATCTGGAAACGGCCTAATCTGGAAATCATAATTGAAGAAGAGTTTGAAAAGCTCTAGTTCTATGGACTACAGGGAGAGAGGGAATGAGAGAGATAGTGAGAAAGGGATAGCCATAGGAGGAGGAGAGAAAGAGAGAAATTGAAAGGGAAACCGATGGAGAGAGTGAGAGAGACATAGAAATTGAAAGCGAGATAGGGAGGAAGAGATGGATGGATTTATGATTTATTATTCTAATGCTGATAATTCATTTGGCTGATGGTCTCGTTAATCAGATCTGTTCTGCCTACTCTATGATATTAGGACATTGGTGGGTGGGTGGGTGCACGTGTTGGGTATGTGCTGTGTGCATGCTTAGAAATAACGATACAGTTAGGGTACAGTATTGTTCCTGGGTATGCAAAAATATCATCATTAGCATATTTCCCAGCATGCTCTATTGTAGGTAGATTTTTTTGGGGGGGTTGTTCCAATATGTGTTTTTGCATGCACATTGATTGATTGATCTTATGCTACACAAAGATAAATAACATACACTACCGTTCAAAAGTTTGGGGTCACTTAGAAATGTCCTTGTTTTCCATGAAAACATATATGAAATTAGTTTGAATAGGAAATATAGAAAATGCATAGGAAATGTAGTCATTGACAAGGTTAGAACTAATTATTTTTAATAGAAATATTAATTGTGTCCTTCAAACTTTGCTTTCGTCAAAGAATCCTCAATTTGCAGCAATTACAGCCTTGCAGGCCTTTGGCATTCTAGTTGTCAATTTGCTGAGGTAAGCTGAAGAGATCAGCTTACCTCAGCAAGAGATCAGCTTACCCCCCGACCCCCGCCCCCCCCAAAAAAAAAAAAAAAAAAAAAACATTGTAAAGTGGTTATCCCACTGGCTATAAGGTGAATGCACCTATTTGTAAGTCGCTCTGGATAAGAGCGTCTGCTAAATGACGTAAATGTAAATGTAAATGGCAGCTTTGCACTCTCTTGGCAATTTTGAAAGTCATACTAAGGTATATAAGTTATCCTGTGAGCGCTTTTGTTCTAAATCTGTCGCCAATTGGATGGAAACCTAGCTAGTGAGACAGATTGAAGTTTCCAGGGTAAGAGCAGTGCAGAAATCTTCATATGCTGAGGCAGTAAGGAAAGTAGAGGATGGTGGCAAAGGGTGAGGGAACCTAAGGGGATCCCTGTGAGTAGTAGGCCAGTACAGAGTGACCGAACAGTTTGTACTTTAAAGGTTGGCTTCTTGGCGTTTATTGCTATGGTCATTAATTGTACCGCACAGATGGAAAGGAAATCCCAGAAGATTGGATTAGTAGTAGCAGAAGCAGAGACGTTTTTGGGATTCAGAGATTTTAGTGCAGAACAACAGTGGGTTTTGAGAGAAGAGGTTCCAGCCTCCCAGGCCGACGGCCTGGTGTAGAATCTGTTGGGGTCAAAGTTGTAAGGGGTGGTGGGGTGTGTTGTGTTTTTTTCCCATTTCCCTTTTTTTGTGACCAAGTGTGCAATGCACTTTCCAAACTGTGAAAGGCAGCAATACGCAACAAAGTGTCTAGTCTGCCGTAAAGCCACACGAAGAAGAATTCACTGTGGTGGTACCCTAAAAAGGCAAATGTCTACCTTTTCCTTAGGTACGCTTTTGTACCTGTACTATCTTGTCCCCCAAGGTACATTATTGGCTATTTTAAGGTGCAAACTGCAAGGGTACAACTATGTACTGTACCTATAATTAAAGAAGAACAAGGTGACATGCCCAAATGACTATTGGCCCGTTGCACTTACCCCAGTCATCATGAAGTGCTTCGAGAGGCTGGTCATGGCCCATATCAAGGCCAGCATGCCAGGCACACTGGACCCATTCTAATTTCTCACCGCTCCAACAGATCCAAAGAAGAAGCCATTTTCATCGCTATTCACACGGCCCTTGCACATCTGGACAAGAGGAACACCTATGTGAGAATGCTGTTCATTGACTACAGTTCAGCATTCAACACTATTGTTCCCTACAAGCTCGACACCAAGGTTGGAGCCCTGGGAATGTACACCGCAACTGGATCCTGTACTTCCTGACGGGCAGACCACAGGCTGTGAGGATTGGCAACAACACCTCCTCGACACTGACTGTTAACACAGGGGCCCCCCAGGGGTGTATCCTCAGCCCTCTGCTGTACTCCCTGTTCACCCACGACTGCGTAGCTTTGCAAGACACCAACTCCATCATCAAATTTGCTTACGACACCGGGTTTATAGACCTGATAACCAACAATGACGAGTCAGCCTATAGGTAGGAGGTAAATGAACTGGCATTGTGGTGCCAGGTCAACAGCCTCTCCCTTAATGTCAGCAAAACAAAGGAGTTGATTGTTGACTTCAGGAAGCAGAGGAGTTATCCACATCAATGGAACTGCAGTAGAGAGATTCAGCTGTTTTAAATTCCTCTGGGTCCACATCACTGAGGACTTGACATGGACAAACAACACCACCAGTCTTGTCAAGAGGGCGCAATAGTGTCTCTACTTCCTAAGACGGCTGAAGAAATTCGGTCCTCTCTGAATACTACCTCTGCTCCATCGAGAGCGATGATCGGTTGCATCATGGCCTGGTACGGGAATTGCTCCATCCACAACCGCAAGGCTCTTCAGAAGGTGGTGAAGAAGGCCCAGCACATCACTGGGACTGTGCTCCCACCCATCCAGAACATCGACTCAAAGCAGTGCCTGAAGAAGGACCGCAACATCATCAAGGACCCCACACTCACTAGCCACGAGCTGTTCACTTCCTTACCCTCGGGCAGACGGTATCGAAACATGAGGTCTGATACCAACGGAGCATGAGGTCTTGACACGTGAATTGGACTGACACCCTGCACTGACTCTTCGCAGTGACCCACACGGATATACACTCATCCCCCCACACATACACATATAGATTCATGCTACACACACATCACAACTGCTGCTACCAAACTCTTATTAGTATTGCTAAATACTGCACAATTTAAACACTTGCCCCCGAATCCCCCCTTTCCCAAAACACATGTAAATATTGGACTATAAATTGTGCCTTCCTGTATTATACTTATGCTAAAATGTTATTCTATTCTACAGAGCCATTGACTTTATGTTCATATTCTTATATTTTATTATTTCTTATTGTTGTTGCATTGTCGGAAGGAACCTGCAAGTAAGCAGTTCGTTGGACAGTGTATACCCTGTGTATCCAGTACATATGACTATTACTAAACTTGAAACTGAAAGTTACAAAGGACATACAGTACCTTACAGGATACCACTACAGTGACAAGCGTTTGTACCCCTTTAAGAACACATCTAAACCTTTATTTCTGAGAGTGTGTGTGCTGTGTCTGAGAGAGATTAAATATATATATATATATATATATATATATATATTTATATATATATTGCAGCTTTGCATGTGTAGGAGTGTGTGTTTGTGTGTGTGTGAGAGTGCCCACGTGTGTGTTCAAAGGATATTACATTAATGAATGTACCAACGTGTGTAAGGGTATTTATGGTGTGTGTCAGAGATTGTGTAAATGTTGTGTGTTTGTGAAGAATACTCACATGCGGTCAGTCAGGATGTGTTACTGTTATATCTGTGTAACCAGTCAATGTTTTCTGTCACACAGGGGGAGACCAAGGTGCTGAAGCTGAAGAACCTGAGGCTGAAGGACTTTGCCAACTACACGTGCCAGGTGTCCGTTCGCAACGTGTGTGAAATCCCTGATAGCTCTGTCACATTTCGCCTCACCAACGCCACCAGTAAGTGACACATTTTCCTCCCTACCACTTTTCTACACCCCTCTTTCATTTTTTTGGGGGGTGTTTGTAATGAAGAGACAATACTTTGTAGAAAGTGAAGGCCTGAAGTGAGTAGAAGCAGCCGAGTTCATCTGACTCTGGGGAAGTAGATAGTAGGGCTTCATTACCAAAATCCCAACTATCTCTTTAACCACTAGACCACCCCACGCCACACCTCTCTCTACTTGAATCTCCCCTTTTCTCTGTGTGAATCCATCCCTCACTCTCTCATCCAGTCACACTCCACCTCGCTCTCCTCCCCCCCATCTTTCATACACAGACATTCCATCTCGTCCTCCCTCATTCCCACTTTCCTCCTCTACCATTTCTCATCTCTCGCTCCCCCTCTCCATTTCTCTCCATCACCCTCTCTTTCAGCCTCGCACTTAATCTCTCCCCCTTCCTCTTCAATCACTCCATCTCCCCTTTCCTTCTGTCTCCAGTATTCCCTCACTGTCTCTATCTTAATTTTCTCTCCCTCCTTGACGTACATCTCTCACTCCCTCGTTCCTCTCCTCCGTGTGTTACACTGTCTATCTGTCTTGTTATTCCCTCGCTGGGTAACACATCTCAGGCCTTCACTTCTAATTCACCTGTCTGAACTCTGTTATCTCCCTTCACTCTGGCCCGTCTCCACGGCAATGCCATGTTACCACCGGCAACACTGTTGCCGTCGACAACGCTGTCAGTTCCATTGCGGCCTCCCTCCGAAGGCCGCCAGCTCAACAAACGAGAGCCAGAATCCTATCTGAGCCCCATCTTTTTTATTCCCTTTCTCGCCTCCTTTCAAATGTCATCTAGCAACCCCCCCCACACCCTTTCAAAGAGTTGACCTATTTGGCTGTTTTAATGCAGCGTATATATTTTTGGTAACACTTTATTTGGATAGTCCATCTGTAGATGCTCTACAGACTATATACAGACAATCAGTAACATGTCAATTGCACATCTGTTGACTTTCAACAAGAAAGTGTATGTAGTCCATCTACAGATGTTCAACAAGTTATCTGTAGACTATCAGCAGCATTTCAACTGGATGTCTTTTGCTTTTCAGTAGCATCTCAACAGTATATCTCATCATTTTCAAAAAGGTAGTCTATGTCTATCTGTAGATGCTCAACAAACCATCTGTAAACTATCAGCAGCATTTCAACAGCATATCTGTATCCTGTAAATAGTATTTAAACAATATATCCCCTCACTTGCACAAATAACAAGCCCATCTATAGATGACCAAACAAACAATCAGGAGACTATCAGCAGCATCTCAACTGCACATCAGTTACAACTTAACAGCATATTTGTTGTCATTCTATTAACTATCCGTAGATTTGCTTTGGGACTATCCAAATGAAGTGAAACACAAGTTGAGCTTGGTTAACGGTCTACTTCACATTCAAATATGTATCAACTGAGGAGCATGTTCAGCGCATTCACTAACACTCTAGTAACCCTCTGTAGGTATACATTGGGACTATCTAAATACAGTGAAAGACTGTTTAATTAAGTTAAAATGAAATAGTCACTCAACGGATATGCATTGGGACTAACCAAATGAAGTGAAACACAAGTTGAGCTTAGGTGATGAAGTAGATATACTTCACATTCAAGTATGTGTAATCTGATGAACATGTTCAGTGCATTTACTAACACTAGTAACCCTCTGTAGATATGCATTGGGACTATCCAAATAATGTGAAAGACTGTTGAATTAAGTTAATAAGAAATAATCACTCAACACATCCAAATGTGCAACTGTTGTTGGGATGACTGAAATTACCTGGGGAAATATGTCAAGAGGGAAACAAACAATCAGTATGCTTACATTTGTCGTTTTTGTTGGTGATGATGAAACTCATCAGAGCATAACGTTAAAATAAATCTTAACAAAATTAACAAAATTGTCTATAAAATGTTTTGCCCTAATGGCTAAAGGCTGTCAGTACAAGTCGGGCCATTGCCCGAGGAGAGAGTGAGTGTGAGAGAGACATTGCAGCACCAAGGTAGTTTAATTCAATCAACACTTTTCGGGGGCACAGGTACAGTAGTGTTGCATGATATACCGAAACTTCAGTAGTATCACAATACCATAATTTGACAATCTTCAATCTAATACTTTTTTTTGTACCGGCTAATTTAAATGTAACAAGGCACTGTTGTCCTGCAACAAGAAAAACAAACATGTTTGTCCGCTTATCTTACTTGGAAGGTAAGTATCGCCCTCTTTCTCTTCATACCTCTTCAAAGAGTATCTTAAATAACCCTACTGCACCGCACTTTACTTCTACTTCCAGTGTATACATACTATATATGTTTTACAGACACAGTATATTTTACATGAGCTTTCTTTTTTTGTTAGTCCCAGGCTTCAGCTACCCTCAACGCCTCCCATCTATCTCTGAAGACCATCCAGTTTTGATTTCTAATTGCCATATATTTTTAAACTGTGCTGTGATGTTTCACAAAAGTTCTGAACGTTTCTATTATCATAGTTTCTACAGATTGTAAATTAAAGATAAACATTTTTGCTAAGAGTATTAATATATTATTGATCGATTGACCATGACTTTTAAAATATCCCAGCAGTGCTATTTGCAGATTTAGCTCCAAGTAAATGTTGCAATTCTTCAGCTATTCCTTAAACTGTGACCGAAAACATTATCAATTTGTATATTTGAGTTTAACCATAATATTTGTTGTAATATTTGTTCTGTTTTTTTGAGGTGGATTAAACTGAAATTGCAACCAGCTTTCTATTGCTTGTTCTAAAAATTTAGAAATTTAGGAGATTATTTCATTTTCAAATAACTGAAAGTGAGAGGTTGTAATCTGAATAAAGGGAAAAAGGCCATTCTTGAACAAAGGGTCATCTACAAACAAGCAAGATGTATGGCTCTCACAGACCTGTAACTTCTTCTTTAAGAGGCTCCTCTGTCTTCCACTCGTTACCTGTATTAAGGGCACCTGTTTGAACTTGTTATCAGTATAAAAGACACCTGTCCACAACCTCAAACAGTCACACTCCAAACTCCACTATGGCCAAGACCAAAGAGCTGTCAAAGGACACCAGAAACAACATTGTAGACCTGCACCAGGCTGGGAAGACTGAATCTGCAATAGGTAAGCAGCTTGGTTTGAAGAAATCAACTGTGGGAGCAATTATTAGGAAATGGAAGACATACAAGACCACTGATAATCTCCCTCGATCTGGGGCTCCACGCAAGATCTCACCCCGTGGGGTCAAAATGATCACAAGAACGGTGAGCAAAAATCCCAGAACCACACGGGGGGACCTAGTGAATGACCTGCAGAGAGCTGGGACCAAAGTAACAAAGCCTACCATCAGTAACACACTACGCCGCCAGGGACTCAAATCCTGCAGTGCCAGACGTGTCCACCTGCTTAAGCCAGTACATGTCCAGGCCCGTCTGAAGTTTGCTAGAGTGCATTTGGATGATCCAGAAGAGGATTGGGAGAATGTCATATGGTCAGATGAAACCAAAATAGAACTTTTTGGTAAAAACTCAACTCGTCGTGTTTGGAGGACAAAGAATGCTAAGTTGCATCCAAAGAACACCATACCTACTGTAAAGCATGGGGGTGGAAACATCATGCTTTGGGGCTGTTTTTCTGCAAAGGGACCAGGACAACTGATCCGTGTAAAGGAAATAATGAATGGGGCCATGTATTGTGAGATTTTGAGTGAAAACCTCCTTCCATCAGCAAGGGCATTGAAGATGAAACGTGGCTGGGTCTTTCAGCATGACAATGATCCCAAACACACCGCCCGGGCAACGAAGGAGTGGCTTCGTAAGAAGCATTTCAAGGTCCTGGAGTGGCCTAGCCAGTCTCCAGATCTCAACCCCATAGAACATCTTTGGAGGGAGTTGAAAGTCCGTGTTGCCCAGCGACAGCCCCAAAACATCACTGCTCTAGAGGAGATCTGCATGGAGGAATGGGCCAAAATACCAGCAACAGTGTGTGAAAACCTTGTGAAGACTTACAGAAAATGTTTGACCTGTGTCATTGCCAACAAAGGGTATATAACACAGTATTGAGAAACTTTTGTTATTGACCAAATACTTATTTTCCACTATAATTTGCAAATAAATTAATTAAAAATCCTACAATGTGATTTTCTGGATTTTTCTTTCTCAATTTGTCTGTCATAGTTGACGTGTACCTATGATGAAAATTACAGGCCTCTCTCATCTTTTTAAGTGGGAGAACTTGCACAATTGGTGGCTGACTAAATTATTTTTTCCCCCACCGAGTACGTCCACTTCACCATCAGTTTATTGGTAAACTACACGGTAATGTAAAAGCTGTATTTTTCTGTGATACAATACGTAATATGGTGCACCTATCATAATTCGGTTTTAATCCAGAGAGGTTAGAAAATTGTCTAGATCCAAATTTGCGATTTAAAAGAAAACATGAATCATCAGCGTACAATGACAC
Source organism: Coregonus clupeaformis (assembly GCF_020615455.1). Classification (NCBI taxonomy): domain Eukaryota; kingdom Metazoa; phylum Chordata; class Actinopteri; order Salmoniformes; family Salmonidae; genus Coregonus; species Coregonus clupeaformis. The sequence goes on from NC_059220.1 coordinate 52,803,577, forward strand.
CTTTGTTTTTAAGCCCTGGATTTCTAGCCCCTTAATATTATTGTTGGATCAGATTTTAATAGCTAACATTTCGATGGCCATAATAAATTGATAAGTCGACAGTTGACAACATTGTTTTACTCCTTTTGACAGTTTAATACTTTCTGAGAATTACCCTTTATTTACTATGTTACACCTGGGGTTACTATAAATTACTTTAACCCATTGTATAAGAGATTCTCCCAAATTAAAATAGTCAAGGCATTTACATACTAATTCCAGTCGTACTTTATCAAAGGCCTTTTGAAAGTCAGCTATGAATACCAGGCCTAGTTTCCCAGATTGTTATAGTATTCTTTTATTTTTAGTACTTGTATTATATTATCTCTTTCTGTACAGCTTTTAATTTTACATTATTAAAATATAAAAAAAAATCCTTACAATTAACTTTGTTTAGTGGAGATGGAGGAGACTGAAATTAAAGCATATGCTTACAGTACTATGCTTACAGTACTTTGCTTCCTCTTTCAAAATATAGTTTGTTGAATCATAGGTGACTGTCAATTGTATCAAGTTTCAGTAAATTATTTTTGGTAGCATTTCTATGTTGAAGATTAAAAAGTAGCTGAATTTTTTCTATATTCCATCCAGTCCGCTTTATTTTTTACAATACAAATCTTGAAAAAGTTCCTCGAGTTCATTTTGTTTTCCCTCTAACTTATTCTGTGCCTCTATGGTACAGTTTGTACTGATATCTACAGTGCCTTGCAAAAGTATTCATCCCCCTTGGAGTTTTTCCTATTTTGTTGCATTACAACCTGTAATTTAAATGGATTTGGATTTGGATTTCATGTAATGGACATACACAAAATAGTCCAAATTGGTGAAGTGAAATGACAAAAAAATAACTTGTTTCAAAAAATTATACAAAATAAATAATGGAAAAGTGGTGCGTGCATATGTATTCACCCCCTTTGCTATGAAGCCCCTCAATAAGGTCTGGTGCAACCAATTACCATCAGAGTCACATAATTAGTTAAATAAAGTCCACCTGTGTGCAATCTAAGTGTCACATGATCTGTCACATGATCTCAGTATATATACACCTGTTCTGAAAGGCCCCAGAGTCTGCAACACCACCAAGCAAGCGGCAACACCAAGCAAGGGGCACCATGAAGACCAAGGAGCTCTCCAAACAGGTCAGGGACAAAGTTATGGAGAAGTACAGATCAGGGTTGGATTATAAAAAAAAGATCAGAAACTTTGAGCATCCCACGGAGAACCATTAAATCCATTATGAAAAAAAATGAAAGAATATGGCATCACAACAAACCTGCCAAGAGAGGGCTGCCCACCAAAACTCAAGGACCAGGCAAGGAGGGCATTAATCAGAGAGGCAACAAAGAGACCAAAGATAACCCTGAAGGAGCTGCAAAGCTCCACAACGGAGATTGGAGTATCTGTCCATCGGACCTCTTTAAGCCGCACACTCCACAGAGCTGGGCTGTGGACGGAAGAGTGAACAGAAAAAAACCATTACTTAAAGAAATAAATAAGCAAACACGTTTGGTGTTCGCCAAAAGGCATGTGGGAGACTCCCCAAACATATGGAAGAAGGTACTCTGGTCAGATGAGACTAAAATTGAGCTTTTTGGCCAACAAGGAAAACGCAATGTCTGGTGCAAACCCAACACCTTTCATCACCCCGGGAACACCATCCCCACAGTGAAGCATGGTGGTGGCAGCATCATGCTGTGGGGATGTATTTCATCGGCAGGGACTGGGAAACTGGTCAGAATTGAAGGAATGATGGATGGTGCTAAATACAGGGAAATTCTTGAAGGAAAACTGTTTCAGTCCTCCAGAGATTTACATTTACATTTACATTTTAGTCATTTAGCAGACGCTCTTATCCAGAGCGACTTACATGAGCAATTAGGGTTAAGTGCCTTGCTTAAGGGCACATCGACAGATTTTTCACCTAGTCAGCTCGGGGATTAGAACCAGCGACCTTTCGGTTACTGGCACAACGCTCTTACCCACTAAGCTACCTGGGACGGAGGTTCACCTTCCAGCAGGACAATGACCCTAACCCATCCAACTTGAAGGAACTGGAGCAGATTTGCCTTGAAGAATGGGCAAAAATCCCAGTGGCTAGATGTGCCAAGCTTATAGAGACATACCCCAAGAGACTTGAATCTGTAATTGCTGCAAAAGGTGGCTCTACAAAGTAATTTTGCATCTTCAAAGTTCTAGGCATGTTGTGTAAATCACTTGATACACCCCCCAAAAAATATATTTTAATTCCAGGTTGTAAGGCAACAAAATAGGAAAAATGCCAATGAGGGTGAATACATTTCGCAAGCCACTGTATCTGTACTGTTAGTCCCTCTAATTTCCTTTGTTAATATGTACTCTTTTAATCTAAATTGCTTTTGTTTTAAAGATGAGTTTTGAATTTCATGGCGTTTAAAGGCACATTTAAAGGTGTCTCATACAATAAGGGGATCTTGGTTAAAAACAAGTTGTCATGCAATAGGCTTTGATTAAATCTCCAATATCCTTACCCTTGTGGAAAGTCTGTAAGAGTAATGTATATGCCCCTTTTGAGTTTCTTTGCCCATGGGAGAAGTATACTTCTCCCCCCCTCCCCCGTTACAACATTATTGTAAAAGAGATTAAATTAAAATGTTCCCTCAATCTACACACAATAACCCATAATGAAAAAGTGAAAACAGGTTTTTTGAAATGTTTGCAAATGTATTAAATTAAAAAAAGTAATACCTTACTAGCATAAGCATTCAGACCCTTTGCTATGAGACTCGAAATTGAGCTCACGTGCATCCTGTTTCCATTGATCATCCTTGAGATGTTTCTACAACTTGATTGGAGTCCACCTTGATTGTAGTCGACAATTTCAATACCTTGTGGAAATAAAACACGTTTTATAAGGAGGATGGGATCCATCGAAATCATTTGGGTTCCTGGATCCTTTCACAGCATTATAAGGCTGCGTTGAGACAGTGACTTAGCAATAACCCAAGCCCAGCTCAGCTAATCCCTACCATTGTGACGTAGAGATGTATAAGTAACCTAATTTATGTCCCTCTAACTGCCTTGAATGCCTCTGCTGATCCTACAGCTATTGTATGCAGTAATCATGTGCCTAAGAACCAGATTTATACTGTTAGCACTGAGCCGGTGTGCCCGAGGAGGAAGGTCACTGTATGCAGCTCACCCTGCACTAACCTAAAGAACATGACCACATCTACTGCTGCTAAGCTTCCCAGTAAAGCAATAAAAACAAGAAAGCATCCCAGAAGAAAAGTGCTCAAAATAGTCCACGTTAACATATGTAGCTTAAGAAACAAGGTTAATGAAATCAATAATTTGCTAGTAACAGATGACATTCATTTCCTGACTATCTCTGAAACTCACTTAGATAATACCTTTGAGGATACAGTAGTAGCAATACAAGGTTTTAACATTTACAGAAAATATAGAAATGCCAATGGTGGAGGTATTGCTATTTATATTCAGAACCACATTCCTGTGAAGACTAGAGAGGATCTCATGTTAAATACTGTTGAAGTAATATGGCTACAGGTTCATCTGCCTCACATAAAGCCAATTCTAGTGGGAAGCTGCTATAGACCACCAAGTGCTAACAGTCAGTATCTGGATAACATGTGTGAAATGCTTGATAATGTATGTGATATCAAAAGAGAGGTATACTTTCTGGGTGATTTAAATATTGACTGGCTTTCATTAAGCTGCCCACTCAAGAGAAAGCTTCAAACTGTAACCAGTGCCTGCAACCTGGTTAAGGTTATCAGTCAACCTACCAGGGTAGTTACAAACAGTACAGGAATTAAATCATCAACATGTATTGATCACATCTTTACTAATGCTGCAGAGATTTCTTTGAAAGTAGTATCCAAATCCATTGGATGTAGTGATCACAATATAGTAGCCATATCTAGGAAAACCAAAGTTCCAAAGGCTGGGCCTAATATTGTGTATAAGGGTCATACGAGAAGTTTTGTAGTGATTCCTATGTTGTTGATGTAAAGACTATATGTTGGTCCGTGGTGTGTAATGAGGAGCAGACAGACACTGCACTTGACACATTTAGGAAATTGCTTATTCCAGTTACTAATAAGCATGCACCCATTAAGAAAATGACTGTAAAAACTGTTAAATCCCTATGGCTTAATGAGGAACTGAAAAATTGTATGGTTGAGAGGGATGAGGCAAAAGGAAAGGCAAATAAGTCTGGCTGCACAACCGATTGGCAAACATATTGCAAATTGAGAAATCATGTGACTAAACTGAATAAAAAGAAGAAACTACACTATGAAACAAGAATAAATTACATAAAGAATGATAGTAAAAAGCTTTGGAGCACCTTAAATGACATTTTGGGAAAAAAGGCAAACGCAGCTCCATCATTCATTGAATTAGATGGCTCATTCATCACAAAACCAACTGATATTGCCAACTACTTTAATAATTTTTAATTGGCAAGATTAGCAAACTTAGGCATGACATGCCAGCAACAATTGCTAACACTACACATCCAAGTATATCTGACCAAATTATGAAAGACAAGCATTGTAATTTTGAATTCCGTAAAGTGAGTGTGGAAGAGGTGAACAAATTATTGTTGTCTATTAACAATGACAAGCCACCGGGGTCTGACAACTTGAATCGAAAATAACTGAGGATAATAGTGGACGATATTGCCACTCCTATTTGCCATATTTTCAGTTTAAGCCTACTAGAAAATATGTGCCCCAAGGCTTGGTGGGAAGCAAAAGTCATGATGCTACCTAAGAAGAGTAAATCCCCCTTTACTGGCTCAAATAGCCAACCAATTAGCCTGTTACCAACCCTTATTAAACTATTGGAAAAAGTTGTGTTTGACCAGATACAATGCTATTTTACAATAAACAAATTGACAACAATCTTTCAGCAAGCTTATAGAGCAGGACATTCAACAAGCACAGCACTTACACAAATGACTGATGATTGGCTGAGAGAAGTTGATGATACAAATATTGTGGGGGCTGTTTTGGTAGACTTCAGTGCGGCTTTTGACATTATCGATCATAGTCTGCTGCTGGAAAAACACGTGTTATGGCTTTACACACCCTGCTATAATGTGGATAAAGAGTTACTTGTCTAACAGAACACAGAGGGTGTTCTTTGATGGAAGCCTCTCAAAATTAATCCAGGTAGAATCAGGATTTCCCCAGGGCAGCTGTTTAGGCCCCTTACTTTTTTCCATCTTTACTAACGACATGCCACTGGCTTTGAGTAAAGCCAGTGTGTCTATGTATGCGGATGACTCAATACTATACACGTCACTTAACAAAGAGTAGCAGTTGTTTCGGAATGGGTGGCAAGGAATAAGTTAGTCCTAAATATTTCCAATACTAAAAGCATTTTATTTGGGTCAAATCATTCACTAAACCCTAAACCTCATCTCGTAATGAATAATGTGGAAATTGAGAAAGTTGAGGTGACTAAACTGCTTGGAGTAACCCTGGATTGTAAACTGTCATGGTCAAAGCATATTCATTCAACACTAGCTAAGATGGGGAGAAGTATGTCCATAATTAAGCGCTGATCTGCCTTCTTAACAACACTATCAACAAGTCAGGTCCTACAGGCCCTAGTTTTGTCGCACCTAGACTACTGTTCACTAGTGTGGTCAGGTGCCACAGGGAGGGACTTGGGAAAATTGCAGTTGGCTCAGAACAGGGCAGCACGGCTGTCCCTTAAAAGTACACGGAGAGCTAACATTAATGACATGCATGTTAGTCTCTCCTTGTCAGCGGGTGCTGTAGGTGGGTGTGGTGCAGGAATCAGGCGCAGGACGCAGAAACTTAGTCCAAAAGACTTTAGTGAACAATCACTTAGAACACGAGCCAACAAGCCCGGAGGCGAGAAAATACGCACACAGGCGTAAAACAAAATGCGCACTAACATGTGCGAGAACCCTCCCAAACAGAGGAGGAAAACAACGAAGCACAGACAACCAACAGTAGCGCAATCACACACAACACATGACAAACACAACGAGAACTTATAGGACAAATAATGAACGCTAAACGATAACAGGTGTACAACATCAAGACAAAACCAAACGAACATCGAAACATACAACGGTGGCAGCTAGTACTCAGGAGACGACGACCGCCGAAGCCTGCCCGAGCAAGGAAGAGAGGCAGCCTCGGCCGAAACCGTGACACTCCTGGCTTAGAGTGGAAGAGAGATTGACTTCATCACTGCTTGTGTTTTTAAGAGGTGTAGACAAGCTGAATGTACCGAGCTGTCTGCTTGGAATGCTGGCACACAGCTCGGACACCCATGCATACACCACGAGACATGCCACCAGAGGTCTCTTCACAGTGCCCAAGTCCAGAACAGATTACGGGAAACACACAGTACAGAGCTATGACTACATGGAACTCTATTGCACATCATGTAACTCAGTCAAGCAGTAAAATCAGATAAAAAAAACAGATACAACTACACTTTATGGAACAGCGCGGACTGTGAAGAGACACAAACAGGCACACAAACAGCATTCGCAAACACATGCTAACACACGGACTCTACACACACACATATTTTAATATTGTTATTTTGCTGTATTATTGATTTTGTATTGTAAATATGTTATGGTAGAGTAGTGTGTAAATAGGTGTTGTGTTATGTATTGGTTTATTGTATGTAAATTGTGCCTTGGCAGCCGCTAATGGGGATCCGTAAAATAAATACAAATACAAATACAAATGCAACTGTGGTAAATTCAATTGATTGGACATGATTTGGGAAGAAACACACCTGTCTATACAAGGTCCCACAGTTGACAGTGCATTTCAGAGTAAAAACCATGCCATGAGGTCAAAGGAATTGTCCATAGAGCTCCGAGACAGGATTGTGTAGAGGCACAGATCTGGGGAAGTTTAGCAAAACAATTATGCAGCATTGAAGGTCCCCAAGAACACAGTGGCCTCAAACATCCTTAAATGGAAGTCGTTTGGAACCAACAAGACTCTTCCTAGAGCTGGCTGCCGGGCCAAACTGATCAATCGGGGGAGAAGGGCCTTGGTCGGGGAGGTGACCAAGAACCCGATGGTCACTCTGACGGAGCTCCAGAGTTCCTCTGTGGAGATGGGAGAACCTTCCAGAAGGACAACCATCACTGCAGCACTCCACCAATCAGGCCTTTATGGTAGAGTGGCCAGACGGAAGCCACTCCTCAGTAAAAGGCACATGACAGCCCACTTGGAGTTTGCCAAAAGGCACCTAAAGGACTCAGAAAATAAGAAACAAGATTCTCTGGTCTGATGAAACCAAGATTGAACTCTTTAGCCTGAATGCCAAGCATCACGTCTGGAGGAAACCTGCCACCATCCCTATGGTGAAGCATCATGCTGTGGGGATGTTTTTCAGCGGCAGGGACTTGGAGACTAGTCAGGATTTACGGAAAGATGAATGGGGCAAAGTACAGAGAGATCCTTGATGAAAACCTGCTCCAGAGCGCTCAGGACCTGTAACTGGGGGCGAAGGTTCACCTTCCAACAGGACAACGACCCTAAGTACACAGCCAAGACAAAGCAGCAGTGGCTTCTGGACAAGTCTCTGAATGTCCTTGAGTGGCCCAGCCAAAGCCCGGACTTGAACCCGATCGAACATCTCTGGAGATACCTGAAAATAACTGTGCAGCGACGCTCCCCATCCAACCTGACAGAGCTTGAGAGGATCTGCAGAGAAGAATGGGAGAAACTCCCCAAATACAGGTGTGCCAAGCTTATAGTGTCATACCCAACAAGACTCGAGGCTGTAATCACTGCCAAAGGTGCTTCAACAAAGTACTGAGTAAAGGGTCTGAATACTTTTGTAAATGTGATATTTCACTTTTTTCTTTATGAATTTGCAAAAATGTCTAAGAACCTGGTTTTGCTTTGTGATTATTGGGTATTGTGTGTAAATTGATGGGGGGGAACAATTTAATCCATTGTAGAATACGGCTGTAGCATAACAAAATGTGGAATAGGTCAAGGGATCTGAATACTTTCCGAATGCACTGTATGTTTGTAAACTTACCATAAAAAAATACCACAACGATTTAGTGTCCTTATAGTTGTACCATGATATTTGCTGTGCGAATATCATGGGTTATCATCCCAGTGACTGGCAGACCACCACTGTTCACTTGGCTCGTAGGGCCTTTGAGCGATTGGGACCCATCCTTTGAAAAGAGCACATAGTGCCACCTACAGAATAGAAGCAGATTAACAGCCAAAAGCATTTCAAATGCCTTCGTCTTGGTTGTATTGTATATAGTTATATACATATAAATCTTGCATATCTTAATTTATTTCCAAAATTGATGAATAATATGCGCAATAGTGTAGGCATTTCCTACAAAGGATTGTTACCTATAACCAGGACTGGCAGTACAAAATCTACACTTTTGGCAAGCAATTATTGTGATTCATCCTATACTGTCCCTAAAATTGTTACCCTATAGCAACATATGTGGGATGGATACACACACTCTCCCCACAAACACATCTACCCCTCTCTCCCCTTCCACCCCTAGATTGACCTACACCCCCCCCACACACACACACACACCCTCCCTCCCTCCCTCCCTCCCTCCCTCACACATACACACACACACACAACCACAAGCTCAGATGTTCAACAGTTGAGCCCAACTCAAGAGAATACTTGATGTGTGAATGCATATACAGTTGTAGCTGTTTGAGAAGGCTTGACATATTGAGCAGGAATAGGAAGATTTGATTAACCAATGTCTAGTCCTAGCTGATGGAGCTCGGATACACCCCTTCCCTCCGTCACACACATACGCTGGTCCCCCGTTATGACCATTCTTCCCAAGCACCTCTGTGCAGTCAGACCATTTGAGTATTTTGTGCCAACAGGTTACTGCAGCCTGTGTTGCCAGCACTGCCACTATCTGGCAGTATGAGGTCGTTGAGGTTCTCATTAGCAGCCTTGAGAAATTCCTTGCATATTATGCTCCCCCATCTGGGGGCTTTGGCTTTGTTGGACAAACCCTGCCAGGCAGGCTCAGACTCTTCAGGGAGCATTGCTGCTTTAATGAGCCTCTGACCACATTCATATTTCTGTCTTGGCTTCTCCTTAGCGGGTGGGTCGCTCGGTGGGTGTCTAAGATATAGGGTTGGGGACCATTCCATTAAATCGGCTTCAAAATCTATGTCAAGACTTAAAAATGCCCGTTTAGCAATGATCAACAACCAACTTGACAGAGCTTGAAGAATTACATTTACATTTTTGTCAATTAGCAGACGCTCTTATCCAGAGCGACTTACAGTTAGTGAGTGCCTACATTATTTTATTTTTTTCATACTGGCCCCCCGTGGGAATCGAACCAACAACCCTGGCATTGCAAACCCCATGCTCTACCAACTGAGCTACATCCCTGCCGGCCATTTCCTCCCCTACCCTGGATGACACTGGGCCAATTGTGCGCCACCCCATGGGTCTCCCGGTCACGGCCTGCTACGACAGAGCCTGGATTCTAACCAGGATCTCTAGTGGCACAGCTAGCACTGCGATGCAGTGCCTTAGACCACTGCACCACTCGGGAGGAATTATTTTAATAATAATGAGCAAATATTGTACAATCCAGGTGTGCAAAGCTCTTAGAGACTATCCCAGAAATAATCACAGCTGTAATCACTGCCAAAGGTGATTCTAACATGTATTGACTCAGGGGTGTGAATACTTATTAATTTAGATATTTCTGTATTTCATTTTCAACACATTTGCAAAAATGTCTAAAAATGTTGTTATGGGGTGTTGTGTGTAGATGGGTGAGAAAAAACATTTATTTAATCCATTTTTGAATAAGTCAAGGGATATGAACACTTTCTAAAGGAACTGTATGTAACCAAATTAAAAGTGGCAGGGTAGCCAGGTATACTTGTGTATATATTGGATCTACGTGAAGGCTGGAGTCGGACGGTAGAAAATGCACACAGTCCTCATGCACTTCCTCAATCGTCTGCATGGCGTTCGCCGGCATTCCCTAGGAATCAAATAATTTGTTTATGATTTGCATTATCAAAAAACAAACATTATATTACACTATTCATAACTAAAAAGGACTGCCAGGTCCTATTTTGCTGTATCCGTATTCACAAGTCTGAAATGTGGCGGTAGGGGTCTTATGGCTTGGGTGTAGAAGCTGTTGAGAAGTATTTTGGACCTAGACTTGGCACTCCGGTACCGCTTGCCGTGCGGTCGCAGAGAGAACAGTCTATGACTAGGGTGGCTGGAGTCTTTGACAATTTTGAGGGCCTTCCTCTGACACCGCCTGGTATAGAGGTCCTGGCAGTTGCCATACTAGGCGGTGATGCAACCAGTCAGGATGCTCTCGATGGTGAAGCTGTATAATTTTTTGAGGATCTGAGGACCCATGCCAAATCTTTTCAGTCTCCTGAGGGGGAATAGGCTTTGTCGTGCCCTCTTCACGACTGTCTTGGTGTGTTTGGACCATGATAGTTCGTTGGTGATGTGGACACCAAGGAACTTGAAGCTCTCAACCTGTTCCACTACAGCCCCGTCGATGAGAATGGGGGCGTGCTCAGTCCTCTTATTTTCCTGTAGTCCACAATCATCTCCTTTGTCTTGGTCACATTGAGGGAGAGGTTGTTATCCGGGCACCACACGGCCAGGTCTCTGACCTCCTCCCTGTAGGCTGTCTCATCGTTGTCGGTGATCAGGCCTACCACTGTTGTGTCGTCGGCAAACTTAATGATGGTGCTGGAGTCGTGCCTGGCCATGCAGTCATGGGTGAACAGGGAGTACAGGAGGGGACTGAACACGCACCCCTGAGGGGCCCCCGTGTTGAGGATCAGTGTGGCAGATGTGTTGTTACCTACCCTTACCACCTGGGGGCAGCCCGTCAGGAAGTCCAGGATCCAGTTGCAGAGGGAGGTGTTTAGTCCCAGGATCCTTAGCTTAGTGATGAGCTTTGAGGGCACTATGGTGTTGAATGCTGAGCTGTAGTCAATGAATAGCATTCTCACGTAGGTGTTCCTCTTGTCCAGGTGGGAAAGGGCAGTGTGGAATGCAATAGAGATTGCATTATCTGTGGATCTGTTGGGGCGGTATGCAAATTGGAGTGGGTCTAGGGTTTCTGGGATAATGCTGTTGATGTGAGCCATGACCAGCCTTTCAAAGCACTTCATGGCTACAGACGTCAGTGCTACGGGTCGGTAGTCATTTAGGCAGGTTATCTTAGTGTCCTTGGGCACGGGGACTATGGTGGTCTGCTTGAAACATGTTGGTATTACACACTTAGTCAGGGACATGTTGAAAATGTCAGTGAAGACACTTGCCAGTTGGTCAGCACATGCTCGGAGTACACGTCCTGGTAATCCGTCTGGCCCTGCGGCCTTGTGAATGTTGACCTGCTTAAAAGTCTTACTCACATCGGCTACGGAGAGCGTGATCACATAGTCATCTGGAACAGCTGGTGCTCTCATGCATGCTTCAGTGTTGCTTGCCTCGAAGCAAGCATATAAGTGGTTTAGCTCGTCTGGAAGTCTTGTGTCACTGGGCAGCTCGCGGTTGTGCTTCCCTTTGTAGTCTGTAATAGTTTTCAAGCCCTGCCACATCCGACGAGCGTCAGAGTTGGTGTAGTATGATTCAATCTTAGTCCTGTATTGACTCTTTGCCTGTTTGATGGTTCGTCGGAGGGCATAGCGGGATTTCTTATAAGCGTCCGGGTTAGAGTCCCGCTCCTTGATAGCTGCAGCTTTACCCTTTAGCTCAGTGCGGATGTTTCCTGTAATCCATGGCTTCTGGTTGGGGTATGTACGTATGGTCACTGTGGGGACAACATCATCAATGCACTTATTGATGAAGCCAGTGACATGTGGTGTACTCCTCAATGCTATCTGAAGAATCCCGGAACATGTTCCAGTATGTGCTAGCAAAACAGTCCTGTAGTTTAGCATCTGCATCATCTGACCACTTTTTTATTAACTGAGTCACTGGTGCTTCCTGCTTTAGTTTTTGCTTATAAGCAGGAATCAGGAGGATATAGTTATGGTCAAATTTGCCAAATGGAGGGCGAGGGAGAGCTTTGTATGCATCTCTGTGTGTGGAGTAAAGGTGGTCTAGAGTTTTTTTTCCTCTGGTTGCACATTTAACATGCTGGTAGAAGTTTCCCTGCATTAAAGTCCCCGGCCACTAGGAGCGCAGCCTCTGGATGAGCGTTTCCCTGTTGACTTATGGCCTTATACAGCTCATTCAGTGCAATCTTAATGGCAGCATTGGTTTGTGGTGGTAAATAGACAGCTATGAAAAATATAGATGATAAATAGTGTGGTCTACAGCTTATCATAAGATACTGTACCTCAGGCGAGCAAAACCTTGAGACTTCCTTAGTATTTGATTTTGTGCACCAGCTGTTGTTTACAAATATACACAGACCACCACCCCTTGTCTTACCGGAGTCAGCCGTTCTATCCTGCCGATGTAGCGTATAGCCCGCTAGCTGTATGTTGTCCATGTCGTCGTTCAGCCACGACTCAGTGAAACATAAGATATTACAGTTTTTAATGTCCCGTTGGTAGGATAACCGTAATCTTAGGTCATCCAATTTATTCTCAAATGATTGAAGATTGGCTAATAGGATTGATGGGAGAGGCAGTTTACTCGCTCGCCGTCGGATCCTTACAAGGCACCCCGACCTACGTCCACAATATCTCCATCTCTTCCTCATTTGAATGACGGGGATTTGGGACTTGTTGGGTGTCTGTAGGATATCCTTCGCGGCCGCCTCGTTGAAGAAAAAAGATTTGTCCAATACGAGGTGAGTAATCGCTGTCCTGATATCCAGAAGCTCTTTTTGGTTATAAGAGACGATGGCAGAAACATTATGTACAAAATAAATTACAAATAACGCAGAAAAACACACATAATAGTACAATTGGTTAGAGGGCTTTAAAACGGCAGCCATCTTCTCCGGCGCCATTAAGTAGGTTGATTCATACAGCTAATGCTAACTGACTTACCAGATGAAGTTGTCTGTGCACTGGTAAGACACCATATTCAACTTCAGTCCACATTTCTTGCATTTCATTTTTCCTTTTCGCAGACGTTGCTTCTGCAGCCAGTTTATCAATTTAAATGTCTCTTTTTTTGTTCTGTTTGATATAGACCACGGAAATTAGTTTTCTAACCAAACGATCCATTATCTATGATGCATGTAAAGGGCTAGGCTGGAAAAATGTTTGTGCTTTGAATGGGATTTGGCGCATTATTTGAATGGAATTGTCGCAGATAGATTTCACTTCTAGCTACTGTATCTTTCATGCTTGACGCATATGTGGACGTTCGTTTATATGTGGACGCCCCCCACACATGCAATTACGTTACATTCACCCCTGCAACTGCATGACGACCAGACGGAGTGTCTACAAAGCGATACAACTATAGATAGGGTAAGTTAATGTTAGGTGCCTAGCTACATTGTTGAAATATGTTTAATGTCTGAGCTAAAATTATTGGCTTGCTAAATGTAAACCGCTAGTCTAGCAACCATAACTGCTATTATATGTTTTCGGCCCCTTGGAGCTATTTCAGCTAGCTAACGTTTCTCATGTCCACTATCTTTTCTAGCATCAACCCAACGCAGTCAACATGGCAGCTCGGGGGACAAGAGCAAAGGAAGTGCACGAGGAGGGAGATGTAAGTAGTTAGCAAGCTAACCTCTTATCTGTTGTATAATCTATAAAAATACATAGCTAATTAACCAAAATTGTTATATATAGCAAAAATACTTTTGTAATTTCTTAAAATATATCTGGTTATACTAAGCGCAATTAGCTAGCTAGCTATTCATGCCCTGGACAAGAGCTATTAGTTAGCTAGCGCTATAGAATCCAGTTGCAGTCCCACAGCATGCAGTGACAATTTTAGCATGTAAATCTTGGTGGAGCAAACAAACAAAAACAATTGGGGGGATGCATGCCAGCAAACCAGCAACCACAACACTAAACAATACATTAATTGCACTATAACGGTGACAAACGGTGCCCACACGCTGTTAGGGCCTACATAAAGCTGTCCCAACAGCAGAGTCCCAACAGCAGTCCCAACACCTTACTACTGCTACACCTGGCTATCAGCGGAGCCTTGTCTGGCCGCGAAACAGTTCATTCAGCCTCATTTACTGCCTTTTAAAAAAACATAGCTGATATGGCTGACTTGCTTAAACAAATGTGGTTTCTACTGACAATTGAGATGTACAAACTATGCCATAAGGGGACGACGAGCGGATAAGACGCAATCCGTAATTTCGATTAAGACATTAATGAGCGAGATAGGACGGAGGTAGTCAATATAACTATTTGTTCAGCACATTTGAAATGTACAGCGACATAATTCAGAACATGGGCCGTTCTTACAGTATTCTCCCTGTACATCAAATCAGAACCGTAGGATAAATAAAGGGGGCATATAAGCAGACAATGAAAGCCCTTACAATATTCAATGATTACATTTCTCTAAAACAGGCTACAGGCTACATGTGCACCACCAAATCAGAACAGTAGGTTAAATTAGGAGGGGAAACGTTACCAAATTATTAGGGTAAGGCACATGGGCCACTAACAGTTTACTACACAACATACACTTAGTATTACTTTCTTAGTTACAATATACATATCTCCCTGGCATATTACATCATTTTTGCAGCAGCAAACAAGACATTTTTTGGTGCTGCGCTTACTTGAATAGGAAGGTGGCGCGGCGGTCTTTCGTGGGCAAATTTTGTTATCAAACTTTAGCATTAAAGTCTGGCAGTCTCTGGATTTATGGTGCTTTCAAGACAACTGGGAACTCGGAAAAAAACAAGGTTGAATCATGATGATGTCAATGATCTTCAGGTCGGAGTTCTAGAAAGAGGCCCGAGCTCCCAACTTGCAATTCCAGTTGTCTTGAACTCACTGAAATCAGATTTCCCAGTTCTGAGTTTCCAGTTGTTTTGAGTGTGGCAGAAGTCATGCTGGATTGACACCATGGCCAATGTTGAATGTTTATCCTTTTAAGGTGGGAAAAGAGACCCTTAAACCCAGACTTGGGACCACACACCCACTCCACTGAATAACAGGCTAGTGATTGCTTTGCAATGCTTGCAGTTAGACACTGATTCCTTCCATTGTTGAATTTGCGATTTCCAACTTGTTGTGTAATGTTTATGTCCAATGGCCGATGAGCACCGATATGTTTTATATATAATTTCTCTTCATTATTTATCTTCATAAGACAAGGATTAAAAAGGATTTGTCAGTAGACTGTCGACTTGATTCATGATGATGACTGCTAGATTGCTAGCTAAGATTTTAAAAGTATGACATTGACATGATCAGTCCAATCAAAGCTGCTGTAGATATAACGTGATTTGACGTCATTTTATCTGTGGCCAATGACCTTGAGCCTTCTTGGATGGGCACTTCTAATGTAACTCTATGGCAGCACCCAAGGGGCTTGAATTGTTGTCCTCTATCCTTATATTTGGCGGTGGTGTAATGACCCCATGAGTGACAGAATACTGAGCCAATCACGGCGCAACTAGAGAACATTACCAACCCCTACGCTCCGTATTTTCTGCTGGCTGCCCCACCACCACAGAAAGCACTGAGCTAGGTTGAAACACTTTGCATTTTGGAGCTGCCTTACTCAAGAAAGCAAAAATGAGACCAAGTTTGTATGTGGCTTAATGAACTAAAACATTGTTATACTTTTTTTTTTTTTTTTACATTGTTTGCAAACTGATATGTGACACTTATTAATGCCCAAATAACATGCCAAACAGGCATCTCCACCTGCCCTAAATGATGGGTCGCCACTGGCCTGTCACCAAAAAATTTGACCTCTTACTAAAACCAATACTATTGACATCTACTGACTGTGGTTAATCCCTACCACATACATTACATGTTAACTTTCCTTTCCTCCTTTCCTAGATTCCTTTACATTTCTCCTCCCCGCCTTCCCATTCCTAACTTCCTTTCCTTATCTAATTTTCTAGCTCCTTTTCTTTCCCTATGTCCTTGTTCCCTTTCCTCCTTTACTTTCCTAGCGCCCTTTCATTTCCTCTTATCCTTTCTGAGCTTCCTTTCCTCATTTCCTCCTTTCCTAACTCCCTTTCCTTCTTTCCTAGCTTCCTTTCCTAGCTCTCTTACCTCCTTTCGTAGCTCCCATCTTCCTATCCTTTCCGAGCTTCCTTTTATTTTCTTCCTTTCCTAGCTCTCTTTCCTTTTCTCCTTTCCTAGCTTCCTTTCCTTTTTTAATGACAGGCCAGTTTTAGTGACAGGCCTTGCTGCGGGCCTAAAGCTGGAAATATCTCAGCTATCTACCCAGCAATACCCACAGAAATTATCCAGTGGTAAATCAACACTGACAGTGTTCAATTTAACACTGGGCAAGTGTCTATACGGGTCCACACGTTTGAGTGTTAAATTAACACTGTGCTTAGTGCTGCACTGTTACACTTTGTCAGTGTTATGCAGTACCACCTCATATAGTATTTCTAACCATTACAAGAAGATGTCTGTATCTCTTGACAAGGAGGCTCCATGTTAGGGTAAGGACATTTTAATAATATGTTTAAGGCTTTGCCTCATGCTCTTATGTAACAACTACACAAACTTCTGCACCACCAGCAAACAAGATAAAGTTGTAATTAACATAACAATAGACAACTTAAACTGGTACAACACTTCCACTCACGGGTGGCCAAAAATAACTAATTGAAAGCCACACCCCCACTAAGCCACGCCTCAATATAATTTCCCTTGCCTTTTTGAGTGAATTTTAGAGTTACCACCAATGACTGTATTTGTTAGTGACAGAGACATGCTTACTGAATTAATTGAGTTTCATTCTTGTGGACTTCAAAAAGTGAGTTTCTGTTATAGTCAAAAGTTATCATTAAACTGATTGTGACAATATATTACATATATCTTAAGGCCTTACCTTGATGGCTATGTGTTACCTGAACATAGTAGTGTTAGGAACCTACTGGTTTACCGGCCACATCAGGCCTGCAAGTAGTGTTGGAGAAATGAAGCTTCGTGGAGCATTGAGTATTTCCATCCAATTGTGTTGAAAATAGGTTCATTATTCGGCTTTGATCAACACAGGATACACTAGTGCAGGGGTCGGCAATTTGTGCCAATTTACAATTCATCCTACTATTTCTAATGATTTGCGTGCCATTTATGATTTTCATATGTGCATTACAACTAATTGTGTCTATTATATATCCAATTGCCCACAGACAGAGGCGATGTCCATTAGCACCACGGGCTTGATCTTGGAACACAGATTCTCTTGGTGAATGATACAGTGACATTTAACCACGGCGTAGCCAATCTTATCTTCAATCAGCTTTGCGAATCTATTGTTTCCCCACCATAGCGGGGGCACCGTCAGTTGTAATAGCGAATATGTTTTTAATATTGACACCTCTCTCCTCAAAATGATCTATGAAGGCTTTTGCTACATCTTCCCCTTTCGTAGTATAATGCATGGGTTTTAGACAAAGCAGCTCCGCACGTACCTGCTCTGAGTTACAGTATCTTGCAACAACTGCTAGATGAGAGAAATGACTTTTTCTTTTGAGCATTTCTACCCCCAAAAATTATTACGGGTGATATGTTAGTCACTCACAGGGCTATTTTTCATGGGAATCAGAATGACTGTTGGGGACCTTTGCAACGCCATAGGTTTTATTATGTTTATTAACAAATGGAATCTGGTGCACTAGCTCTGGAACAGCTGGGGGTCCCTGAGTAGAATTGAGAATTACTGACTTAATCAACAATTCTCAAGTGATCCAAGGCCATAAGTGAGTCTTTCACAAGACACTGTCATTGTCAATAGTAAAATAAAACTTAGATAAACTGGAATGACATTCTCACTCACAGTTGCACAAAAGGAGCTGTGCGCAAACCACGCCCCAAAATCAAAATATTCCAATGAGCTGCCGCCCCTACATTTTTATTATCACCAAACTGCAAAGAACCATTGAAGGTCTCAAAGGGTTATTTGGGTCAGTATGGTTCCACATAGAACCATCACATTCCCAAAGAACCCTTGAGGAACCTTCATTTTTTTGTGTGTATAGCTTGTGATTCAAAAAGTAAGCTATTTCATCTAACTTATCCAGGAAATACATGATTGATGTTTTGATGTCCAACCTGTCAAAATAGGATCCAGAATAATCACATTTCCTTTTCCCTCTTCAGAGAATTTGCCTACATCTTTGTGGATATTGGCCTATGGGAACTCAAAACACTTAGCTAGAGTTTATAACTCTAAATATGAAATTGTTGCTAGATAGCCATGTAGGCTAATTGATTAATCTATCAGTAAATGTAGGCTAATGTCCTTCAAAAACATTCCAGCGCTAGGCATAGGCCACTTGATAGGCCTATTCACTGCAAATGCCACCCTCGGCTTGGGCGCATAAAAACCATACAAGACAGCCTACTCCAGTTGTAAAGTGGTGCCATGAACTCAATACTACGAGGTGAGAGAAATACATTACAGAAAGCTGTGACTCTCCTCTCTGTAACTAGAACAACAGTAGTTGCTTTGAAAACTGTATTTTTCCTGCAATAGCATTTTGAGCAATGGTCATATGCTTGTGCTTTCAGAATGCATCTCTCCCTCCTCCATGCGCACAGTGCAGAGAGGGAGTGCAAGTCAGCTCAGACAGCAAAAAAGGGACAGGCAGATACTTTCATAGCAGGAATCAATATAATGCCTATATTACTGTTGACCAAATAATGGTTTTAGAACAATCTACAGGAACGTTGTGTAGCAAAATTACTGGTGTAAGCAAAATGCTTCAGTAAAAGGTAGGCAATGTCGGTGTCTGTAATTTCCGGTTTATTTTCCCAGCTCTATTATTGAATTTTTCTCCCCATAAGGAACATATATGCCACTTGAACCCATAGTGTCTGCCATTATAAACTGTTCCCTTATATATTTTCCCCCTAACTATGTTCTTTGATGTTGTTTCAGCTCAAGTGAAAAAAATTAAGCAGATGAACCAGGAATTGGTTCAATGGAAGAATAAAGCAGAAATCTTCAATGGTGGAGTGGAAGACCTGCAAGTTGATAGAGCATTTCTGGAGCAGCAACTGGGCGAGATGACTGCTGAAAAATAAGGTAGATGACATTTTTCCAAATTAGGATGTCTGTTTAATTGCATTTATACAACGGGTGGGTCTAATGCTGATTGGTTAAAACTGCATTCCAGCCGGTGTCTATTCCACAAGTTACCACCAGCTAAGTCTATGACGTTAAAATGCCTATTTACTCTGTTCCATATTACTGCGCAATCCACTGTCTCATCAGCCCAACCAGGCAATTTATAAACTTGATCTCCACTATAAAAAGCATCTAGACATTATCTCACATTTCTTTTAGACTAACATTTAGTTTTCAACAGCCGAGATTTGTATAAACCTTGCTGTCTGTCTCTCCGACATTTGCAACATTGTTTCAATATTAAAATTCGATCTCCAGCTGTCCCATAGTAATGAACGTGTCGGGAGTCGGGACGAAACAGAAAGGCAGGCAGCGTTTCTCAGCCAGTCGAAATCATGAATCAGCTGGCATCATTTTTATGGATATATACAAAGAAAAGTCAATAGAAAAAAGGTCAAACGAAACGTAGTGAAGCTAGTTTGCAATCTTTCCAGCTTCAGTTTGAAGTGATTGTGTTAGCTGTGTTGTTGGCTAGCTCCTATGAACAACAGTGTCCTGACAGGTGAGCACATTTTCTATGCCAGGCAACAGCTTAAACAAATATCCTGGCTGCGCTTTTTGACGTGACTGTAAATTAGCCGTAGTTGGCTAGCTAGCAAGCAAGGGATAAGAACGTTGGCAGCCAGTATGGCAATGGAACATTTAGAACGAACAACATAGATACAGAACAAAAAGACTGAACGATTGGGTCACGTCCCTGGCAACCGAACTGATAGAACGAACGACCAGCCGGCTTGAGTAGCAACCCTAGATTTGTATCGGAACTATATTTTATGGAAGGATGAAATAGTATGAATAAATCAAAATAAAATATGTCAATCATTATTTCAATATGTTGGTAATTCGTTGTAAAAAAGTGATAATGCCCTTGAAGCTGGTGTTTGGAGGATATATTGGCACTTTGTCTTCTCGGGCATTACTTAAATATTATATTATGGTTTATGGATTCTCCACAAATATGCATAGGGAAAAACACTTACATTTCTTCAGTCAGTACCTAGAATACCAAGAAGACAAAAATCTTCAGGTCTCTAGCACAATCTCCCACTGAAAATACGCCCACATTCAGCAACTCATCTTGCCATGAGTCCTGGATAAGCCACCAAACATGATGAGTCGTCCGCATTGCTTTTGCATGCGAGGAACAGTAGCACATAATGAAACAATGTAGCAGAGTGGTGATAACATGGAAAATGTACATTGCTTTTCTATTCTGCTTTTCTATTTCTTCAGCAGACAACATCAAAGACGAAATGACCAGATACCAGCAGCTGCTGAACCTGACGAAGGAGGGCTACAATATGATCGCGGCTTTCCGAAAGACGGGTGTGTCCAGGAACGCCGTGGCTCCACCGCTCCCATTGCTGAGCTCTTCATAGCAGACCAACAGGTGTTGCCTTTCTGTAAACAACTCACAGATCTGGCAACATTATGCACAGAAAAGATGGTGGGTGATATTCAAGTAAAAGTCACAGAGATGACGAGAAAGGGGGAGCTACTTACCTTCCAACTAACTGGTTGGTAGACAATCTGAATTCTTCAAGAGTTCAGATTGTAAAACACCTTCTCTTTTTATTCATAGATAAGGTTGGTAGGACAAAATGTGGCACTCATTGGCCCTGAGGTGGCACTACAGTTAATTGAAAGTAAATACATTATTTCCTCGGGCAACAGCACGACTTGCACTGGCAGCATTTAGCCATTAGGCCCAAAATGTTGAAAGACAATGTTGTGATTTTAGTTGATTAAAATATTAATTTTAACATGATGTCTTTCTTTATCACCAACAAGTCACCAACAAATAAGACAAGTTTAAGCATAGTGATTGTTTGTTTGTTTCCCTGTTGATTTATTTCCTCAGTTGCTCCAGTGTCAAAAGGTTGGACATTTGATGTGTTGAGTGATTATTGCATATTAACTTAATTCAATATTCTTTCACTTTATTTAGATAGTCCAAATACATATATGTTGAGTGATTATTGCATATGAACTTAAGTAAACAGTCTTTCACTTTATATAGATAGTCCCAATGCATATCTACAGAGGGTTACTAGATTGTTAGTGAATGCGCTGAACATGCTCATCAGTTGATACATATTTTAATGTGAAGTAGACCATTAACCAAGCTCAACTTGTGTTTCACTTCATTTGGATAGTCCCAAAGCATATCTACGGATAGTTAATAGAATGACAACAAATATGCTCTTAAATTGTTACTGATGTGCAGTTGAGATGCTGCTGATAGTCTCCTGATAGTTTGTTTGATCATCTATAGATGGACGATAGACTACCTTTTTGAAAATGATGAGATATACTGTTGTGAGGTTACTGAAAAGCAAAAGAGATTCAGTTTAAATGCTGCTGATAGTCTACAGATAGTTTGTTGAAGATCTGTAGATGGACTACATACACTTTCTTGTTGAAAGTCAACAGACGTGCAGTTGACATGTTACTGATAGTCTGTAGATAATCTGTAGAACATCTACAGATGGACTATCCAAATAATGTGTTACAGACATAGGACTCTGGCAATAAGGCAATACTTCTGTACCCTTGAGGATACCCCCACCGAAAAACAAACAAAACCCAAACAAACACCCTTCCCCTAGTCCACAGCCAAGGTGAACGCAAATGAACAACATCACAAATTGGAATATGGATGTGATTTTGAAGAGAGAATCATAGAGCTGGATAGAGATGCAGAAGGACAGGAGGAACCAAACACTGTTTATTATTATTTGTTTTTTTGTTGTATTATTTTTGGGGGGCTTTGTGATTTCTTTGCTGTCGGACGTGCAGTTGAAACAAGGAATACAAATGCCCCATAGTTCATCTCCCAAACTCCAATGCAGGTCAGCACAACGCAACCAATGAGAGCACTTGAATAAAATAAGCAAAACTCTTCAAGTTAGGTGGAGCTTCTTCTTTTGTACCTTGTTGTATACTCCTATAGACTATATACGCACCTGAAAAATAATCCTACGTTTTTGTTCCAGTTATTTTGACTTGAGGTTAGACACAAAAGGTTACTACACTAAACGGAGGTTGCGAACAACATTTGCCCTCATTCATTGTACACGTTCCTTGTATATTCACTGTCAAAAACGTGCTGTATTCCATTAAAAGGCTTTGCCTCAGGCAGGTCTTCTTTTTGAATGTCAAAGGCAGCACAAAGAAAATGGCCGCCACTTAAGGAAGTATTATCATAATTTAATCAGCTCTCTATTTGTCTCCACATCGCTAAGGAGTCTGTATTTTATGCACCTGTATTGGTAATGGATGTCAGAAGGTCACTAAGAACCTATTTTCTTGTACCACAAGGTTACCTGTACACCACTGCCTTGTACAATGGATCAATGATGACCTGGTTTATATGCCAAAGATTTTGATTCATAAACCTTGCCAGGGAGAACTGAAGTCACATCAGCATTTCTAATGGTGTCTGCCAATGGCATCTCTGATAGCACTCACTAAAGTCAAAGTTAGGTTGGAATCATGTTGAATGGAGGTTGTGGCTCTCTCCATAAGCTTAGAAGAGCCAAATATTCTGGTGTCTGCCATTCCTGCTGAAAATTGGCCAGCATACATTTCAAGCTTGTCTATGCTGGTCAGTGATGCTCAGATGCTGGTCAAGCTGGTCTGACAAGCATGGTCTAGCTGGTCAAGCTGGTCTGACCGGCATGATCTAGCTGGTTATGTTGGCAGACCAGCATGGTCTAGCTGGTTATGCTGGCAGATCAGCCTTTGTTGTGTTTTCGCTGGGAGACCAGCCTTCGTTGTGTTTTCTCTGGTGACCAGCGTTCACTGTGTTTTGGACACTGGTGACCAGCATAAGATAAAGCAACACCAACATCAAGTCACATTATGCTGGCTTGCAAAGTAATGTTTAATTTCTATTTGAATACAGCCAGAGTGGATTCACACAATCTGCACTCAGAATGACTACCAGGATTAGAAGATAAATAAATTAGACTAATAAAACTATCTAAACTTGAATAACCATTTCAGTAATGGGTGTAATAAATCTGACTAACAGATTGGATTAGTTTAGAAAAATGTATGTTATTTACCTTTGAGCAGCATAAGATACATTCATTGATTCAAAAATGTTATTCAAAAACACAGATATTGAAACAAACAATTCAAAAAATCTAACTACAATATAGCATGCTGGGAAATATGATATAACTCTGTAACAACAGGGATCTTCATGACAGGGTTCTACGTAGAACCCAAAAGGGTTCCCCTACAGGGACAAAACGAAAAACCCACGAGGGTTCCTTGTGAGAGGGTTCTAAAAAATCGAAAGGCTCTACGTGGCACCCAAAAGGGTTCCCTAATAGGGACAAATGACACAATGTCTACACACTTAAAAAATAGGGTTCCTCAAGGATTCTTTGGGAAGGGTGATGGTTCTATGTGGAACCATACTGACCCAAATAACAATTTGAGCTCTTCAATGGTTCTTTGCAGTTCTACAAGTTTTTTTTCCCCTCTTTAGCGATAATTCAAATGTAGGGGTGGCGGCTCATTAGAATATTTTGGGCCGTGGTTTACTCACAGCTCTTATTGTTCCAGAGCTAGCACACCTGATTAAACTTGTTAATAAACATTATCTATTCAACTTTAACTATATCATGGCTATTAAACCAGAATGAAAAACCCTGTTTGGTTCTAAAAAATTACCTTTGAGTTTGAGAGATTCTTTATAGAACCATTTTCCATAAAGTTTCTATAAATAACCATAACAAGGGTTCTATTTAGCCCCAAAAAGTGTTGTAAAAATAGCAGAACCCTTATTTGGTGCTATATAAAACCTTTTTTAAATGGTTCTTTATAGAACCTTATGCAAGGGTTCTTTATAGCACCATACAGTTCATGGTTATGCTTATGAGCATGGTTTTTCATAGAACTGTCAAAAAAAGGTTCCATATAGCTGTGACGAGGTGTGAATGAAGGAGTCAGGCACAGGAGGTAAAATACCGAAGTCCAGAGCTTATTCCGTTTACATAAATCAAATGCCCAAAGCGTCAAACAAAACTATTACAAGGGAAAACATCCACCTTGGCATAAACACAGTGAATAGTAGCTCAACCACGCTACACACTCTCACAACAAACAATCACTGACAAGGGGAACAGAGGGAACACTTATATACATACTAATTAGGGGAATGAGCACCAGGTGTGTGTGTGAAAGACATGACAAGTGGAGTGATGAGAATGGGATCGGTAGTAGCTAGTACTCCGGTGACGACGAACGCTGAAGCCTGCCCAAACCAGGAGGGGGGGCAGCCTCGGCGGAAGTTGTGACAATAGCACCAAAAAGGGTCCTGCTATGGTTACAAGCAAAATAACAATTATTTGGCACTATATAGAACCATTTGTTTTTAGTGTCTATTGGTTCTAATCTTTTAACAATCTTTATCATACCCACATATTGAGTGACATAGAAAGTTTCGTTTAACAATACATTACTGTAAATAAGTGTTTCTTTACAGTAATGTACTGTTAAATCAAAGTTTCTTTGGAATTTATGGTAACATACTGTACCTTATTTACAGTAACTTACAGGTAACTGGCTGCCGGTAAGCTACCGTAACAACAAGTTACGTTTTTTACAGTGTAGGATACGTTAGATGTGCTTATGGCACACACTATTAAATAGTACATGTAATTTGACAGTAAGTTACCGGCTACTGAGATGCAGTACAGTATTTTTACAATTGAATCAAGGTCTTATTGTTTTAATCCCCTAGAGTCAATGTAAGTAACATAATAAAAAAATCACCATCAAAATCCGTCAATTTAATCTAGAGATATCTGTCCACCGCATCCGCCGATGTCTCACTTTCGCATCTGCGGTGAAAGGTGGCAGAACCAGAGAGGTGTTTGTCAGACCATGAGACATCCCGAAAATCTGTCTTCTCACGAAAACGTCTGTAGCGTCCGAACGGTTTGACCAACAAAACTATTATGACCACTCTATGGAAAGGGGAGACTCTCATTTTGTTGCATATGTATGTTACCCAAAATAAATTCAATTCAATTTCTTATATCGCCGGGCAAACACTTCAAAGCCTTGTTTCTTATTATACATTTTTTTACTGTCTTTTTTGCCATTAATGAATGTGGTCTTCAATGTGTTTCTCTGGGCTATAGTAGTAAAGGCCAAATTCAATATTTTTTCAGATCTTTTTTTTATACCTAAAATATAGAAAGTCCTAAAGTCTTAAAATTCAAAGTCAAATAGCTAAATGATCCATAATATGTCCATCTTAAAACAATTCCCTATGTCAGCTTAGAACTTGGACTGGAAAACGGGTGGTATAGCCTACGCTCCAAAATGCGATGTGGTTCGACGAGAACATAAAATTTTTGCCAAGGCAGAGATGAGTGGCCGAGACACACACAGACAGCAGTGGACGCATAAATTCTGGCCTAATGACAATCGCCAAATGTCATTAAACCTTTTGGTGTTTTGTGTAACAGATGTCTCTTTCTATCCACCCCTTTTGGAAGCTGGAAATATGTTGCGAGTGGATGAACGTGCATGAGTAGCCTAGTAAAGGAGCCCTTTGAAGTGATTGTTTGACAATCACGTGCACACATAAAAAGTTCCCTACCAGGAAGAAATTAATTATAATTATACTTTCACCCCTGGTATTGAGTATTACCACATCCGCCCTTTAAAAAAAAATCTGACACAGATCTGCTCTCAAGACCTGAACAATGGTCAATTCAGACTACATCTCTCCTCCCTTCAGACTCTCTCTCTCCTCGTTCCACCAATGACTGCCTATTCCTCTCAGGCTTTATGGTACAGCTCTGGCGCTAGGCTAATAAACGGCTAGTTAAGAAGCCATCTAAATGCATAATTTAGCCACGCTAATTTAGCCGCTCCCCCCTATGTTTCGGGGCCGATTAGCCGCCAGTAATTGTCTGGGCCCCTAATTAGTGACTGGTTCCCCAGATGATAGATAGCTTCACAACGCTCAGTCCTAGTTGCCGTGGTGATAAAAGTGGACGGAGGACACTCACAACAGAGACACTACTAGGTGTAGTTTAGTAGGGGTGTGGCTTTCAGATTGTTATATTAGCCACCCATGAGAGTAAATGTCATTCATGTTAATCTGTTCTGTTGTATAGTTATCGCATTAAGGTTGAAAGTTGATCATTTTATTTTTTTGCCTATGTTTTATAAATACAGGGTATTTCCACACTGAGGTTGGAATAATACTGAGAAAATGATGGTAATGCCCTTTTAGTGTAAGAGCTATTTAAAAGGACCATCTGAAATTTCAGCCTGTTTTGTAGGGATGGAGTTTTGGCCTGCCTGGTGACATTCCAGGTGGTAAATTAGTTAATAGGCCAATTAGAAAGAGAGTCCCAAACCTCTCTGCCAATAACAGCTAGTTTTCATTTTTCCCCTCCCCACTCAGACATCCCTAGCAAAATTCTTGATTGAGAAATTGCTCTTTGCTAAGAAGCATATTTTTTTTCGTTTTGACTATTTTAATTGAAAACAATCACTGCCATTTACTTAATTGTTACCCAGAAATGATTTGATATTGAGATAAAAATGGCTGCATTGGACCGTTAAATTAACCCATGTTTCTGTAATCCCACACTGTCAAAACAATCTTGTTGTTTTTATGGTAATTTACTTAGCTGCCAGTTACCTGTAAGTTACTGTAAAAAAAGGTACATTATGTTACCATAAATTCAAAATAAACTTTGTTTTAACATACATTACTGTCAAGTTTATTTGGAATTTACGGTAACATACAGTGCTTTCTTTACAGTCATGTACTGTTAAACCAATTCTTTGGAATTTACGGTAACATACTGTACCTTTTTTTACAGTAACTTACAGGTAACTGGCTGCAAGTTAGTTACCGTAAAAACAACAGGATTTGTAAAATAACCCAGTGTGTGTTCTGTCCAATATTTTCCCAGCGCTAGGTTACCAAAGAACCCAAATTGGGTTGTTTTTAAACCAGCATTTATTTGTGTGGTGTAACAGTTTTGCTTCCGTCCCTCTCCTCGCCCCTACCTGGGCTATAACCTGCACACATCGACAACAGTCGCCCTCTTCCGCAGCAACCAGTGATCCGGGTCAACAGCATCAATGTAACAGTGTTGCTTCCGTCCCTCTCCTCATCCCCAACCTGGGCTTGAACCAGGGACCCTCTGCACACATTGACAACAGTCACCCTCAAAGCACCGTTACCCATCACTCAACAAAAGCCACAGCACTTGCAGAGCAAGGGAAACAACTACTTCAAGGTCTCAGAGCGAGTGACGTCACCGATTGAAACGCTACTAGCGTGCACCGCTAACTAGCTAGCCATTTCACACCGGTTACATGTGTGTGTGTGGACGTGTTTAACTATTCTTGTGGAGACCAGAAGTCCCCACAAGAATAGTAAACTAACAAAAATTTGACCAACTGGGGACATTTTGTTACTCCCCACAAGGTAAAGTGCTATTTCTAGGGGGTTTAGGGTTAAGATTAGAATTAGTGTTAGGGTTAGAATTATGTTAATTAGGAGCTAGGGTTAGTTTTAGAGTTAGGGTAGGTTTAGGGCTAATGTTAGGTTTTTGGGTTAAGGTAAGAGTATGGGTTAGGTTTAGGGTTTAGGGAAAATAGTATTTTGAATGAGACTGAATTGTGTGTCCCCATAAGGTTAGCTGTGTGTATGTGTGAGAGAGAGCAAAATAATGCTAGAGTAGGGAACAAGTGTGTAAAACTTGTATGTGAGTGAGAGAGAGAGAGAGATATAGGTTTCTAGAGTAACGAGCTATGGTCAAACCTACAAAAGGAGCCGCACAGTGCAAGGGGCATTGGCGTATACAAGTGTTTCACATCAGATCCATTTGACTATAGGTTCCCCTTGGGAGAAAACATTTACCTACACGCCTACGCTTGTTAAACATTGAGTGCCATACATAGCCAAGCTTGTTTATGTCATGCAAAGTATATAAAAAACACCCCTGTTACATATGGGTTACATATTCTACACTGTACGTTATCTGACAACTCAAAGTCAAGGTTGCGTCCCAAATGGCACCCTATTCCTCCTATCAGTCCTCGTCAAAAGTAGTGCACTTTAAAGGGACTAGACCAGTTTTCTTCAGGTTACATTGATGAAGGGACCAAACGTTATCAAGAAAAAGAAAACAACCTTCGTGCTCACCGCGCATTGCAGCAATTTATTTAAGTCTTCGCTAATTGAGACAGCCAGTATTGAGTTGCTGCCGATGATTAATTGGGTTAATGAGGGTGTTGTGTTTTACATCGGTTTGTGTGTGCATTAATCACTTTTCATTCGTTGCTGTGTGCAGTGGCTGTAGCCACACCTCATTTGTCATGGCTATTTTCGGTTGTCATGGGCGTGTGTGATTACAAGAGGTTTTCACCCTGTCATGATGTGCTCTGGAAGGTATCTGACTTCATAGTTAAGAGTTCATATGTTCAGTTCTGTTGAAGACTGTGTAACAGTGTATAACTGGGTAACACTGTAGTCCTTATACCTATACCTACAGTAATAACTTAAGGTAAAGTTAAAGGCCATGAACTTTCCAAATCATGAAATTGGATGATATTTGGATGAAACCAGATCAAAGTATGTTGACCAAAGTATGGAAAATGACTATTGCTTCTACATTGATAAAGTTTGATCATAAAGTTACTGGTCCCCTTCCCCATGTCAAACACTTGGATTCAGGAGGTGGGATTATTAAGAAGATAGGGTGACATCACTCTAACTCTCATTTTAATACACCAGTGGTAACATAATATTCCCTTACCTAATTTAAATAACTATGGCCTTGTAACCAACATCGGAGAAGGCGTGTTTGCAAAGGGGTGTCGTTTATATAGCTAGATAGCTACTCTACTGGTGCCAAAATTTGTGTCAGCAAATATTATTAAAAGTTTACACTATTAATCTATGGCAAAGATACTTACTGTATATATTTCCCCTTTCATCTGTGTCTGGTGTTAGCTGACTAGCTAGGTCTTCAGCCAGCATGGAAAAAAGGGGGGTCAGTGCTGCTGTGAACTGCATCACAAGAGACATGCCAAACTGGAGATTCACATCAGTGATGCAATTTCAATGTTGTTTGAGCTGCTTTGTGTATCACCAAATTTGCTTGAGATTATGTTACTGCAACACTGCATCTACATTTCTTGACATTGCCGTTTCAAAGAGCTGCCAGTAAAGGTGAGCTCATGAATATAAGCCCCCCTCCCACTCAGCCTGTCTTTTCAATCTACCTGGTAGTTAGCCATGAGAGAAATGTATTTGTCAAAAATGTTGAACATTTCTATCCCCCAAAAATATTATGGGTGATATTTTAGTCACTCAAAATGCTATTTTACATGGGAATCAGAATGACTGTTTGGGACCTTTAAGGTAACTTACTGTAAGATAAAGTGTTACCGCTTATCCATATAGTAAACTACTTTTAGATGGACAGGAAACACCCACCTCTTTCTCTTTTTACCACTTCTTTCTCTACTTCCTCAGCTCTGTATTCCCTCGCAGTCTCTCTCTGGCTCTCTCTCTCTGGCATTCTCCATCTCTCTCGTCCTCTCTCTAAACACAGTGCTTTTTCCTCTCCTCCTACCGCTATCAATATTAACTCTCCTTCATTCATCCCTGTGTTCTTCCTCTCTAACCCTCCCTCCCTCTCCACCCCTCTCTCCACTAGATCTGACCTAATCCCTCTGGATTGCTCCTGTGTGAATGTGTGTGTCTGTGTGTCTGTCTGTGTGTCTGTGTGTGTGCGCACGCTGCGAGATGACTTTACAAGTGTTTCCCATTTGTTACCTCGCTGTAAACCCCACTAGGAACACATCAATCCCATTTCTTTGGGACAAACACACCCTGATCCTCTCGCTTCTGCCCGCCCAACTCGCTTCCTTCCACCAAGAAATTGAAGCGATAATTCTCACCCAGCCTCCACCCAGGGTTTTTTACCTCCCTCTTTCAGTTATTTTGTCTTCTTTTTTGCACTTTCCTGTTCCTGTGAATCTGTTTTTTATTTGATGCACGAATAAGAGAGGTGACACATTATTAAGACTGACAAGCGACTGTTGCTCTAGTGCAGTGGTTCTCAAACCTTTCCTAGTGTACCCCAGACTTTTTAAGAATTTTGTTTTAGCCTGAACTAGCTCACCTGATTCATCTCATCAAGGGCTTGATGATTATTTGATAAGTTGAATCAGGTGTGCTAGCTCTGGAATAGATAAAATGCATGGACATGCTGGGGGTCCCCGAGGAGAGGTTTGAGAACCACTGCTCTAGTGGACCCAACAGACAGAATATGTGTCCCAAATTGCACCCTATTCCCTATATAGTGCATTACTTTTGAAGAGACCATGGGGCTCTGGTCAAAAGTAGTGCATTATAGTAATATGGTGCCATTTGGGACACAAGCCAGTGACAAATCTTCAAGAGATCATGAGATCAGGACCCCCTTATACACCATTCTATTAAATGGCTGTTTTGGAGTGTTTAGCTTTTTTCTTCAAGCAAGAGAAGGTTCTCTTCTGGGCCTTAGCAGTAGACAGTTTTCATTGAAGTCCAACATGGCTTCATATTACAGTTAGTTTCCCATATTCTTTGTAGTAACATAATAAATAATATCATTATTGGTGTATAACTTGGAAATACATGTGACACAATTGAACTCAAACCTTGACATATATTCATAAATAACTGTCTCATTACACCAATTCAGTGGATTCTAAGAAGTGTAACTTGGTTTCACCTAATTTGAACATTCTGTCATAAAGAGCACATAAAAAACAAGTGTTCCCATCTCAAGAGGTTAAATAAAAAAATACTATAGTAAGTGCCTATTAAGTGCCAAATAAAGTAACAGGGTTGACGATTTCATCTGAAAGGAAAATGTAGCTTTATTACAACCAAATCTCTATTTTTGATGTAAATGTTATAGAAGGGTCCAGACATTTTTTAAAATGATTTCACTATTTTTTTAGAAACTTACCCCAACCAGCGAGTCACTTCCTCATCCTCGATATGAACGGTCATTCAACTCGGAATAACAACTCGGGAACTCTGGCCTCTTTCTAGAGCTCCGACTTTCCGACCTGAAGATCACTGACGTCATGATTTGACCTCGAATTTGTTCCAGTTGTTTTGAACATGGCATGTGTTTGCTAGTGATAGACACATGGTTGTTGCATTCATTCATTTTCAGTCCTGTGGCCTTCACCAAGTGACATCATAAATTAATGTTGTCATTCAAACTGAATAATTTAACACAATACATATTTCATAAGGCCTTCTTCTGAGGACCTACTTTTACCTTAACACAGTGGCCTGAAACTCATAGTTTACGGGCCACATCAGGCCTGCAAGTCACATTATGCTGGCTTGCACAGTGATGTGTAATTCCTACTGCAATCCAGCCAGAGTGGGCTATCAAAAATTTAGAATTTTTAGTCAACTGCAACCTGCATTCAGAATGACTGCCAGGAATGGAAACACTAAGATATGAGACTGAGACGACATTAAACATCTAAACTGGAACAACCATTTTAGTAACGGGTGCAGTAAGTCCAAGTAACAGATTGGAATAGTTTAGAAACATTTATATTATTTATATTTGAGTAGCATAAGATGTATTAATCAATCAACGATGCAAAAACATAGACATTGAAACAAACAATTACAAAAAATCAACCTGCAATAGAGCATGATGGGAAATATAATAATGATGGGTGTAATTTTGGTTCAACTCCAACACTGAGGCTATTTTTGTTAATTTAAATTTTTACAGTATTCCACTAGAATTGTTAAACAGAAAAATCATCAACAGTTAACACTGGCCAATTTGCTGTGTGCTATGAAAGGGACACATCTGCAGGCTTCCATACATTTAAAGAACCTATTAGAATTCTGAAGAACCGTAGATGCCATGTCAAGAATCCCAAACTTAACTCAAAGGTTATTTATCGGGCGAAAGTTCTCCAAGAAACCTTATGAGCTGAGGAGGAACCATTTAGGAATCTTAATTTTTGTCAGTGTAGTTCCTTCTAAGAGAATTAACCCTAAACATCATTTTCTCACATAGAAAGTAGTCAAAATACACCTTTCACATTTCATGCCATCCGTATACACTATTATTGTTTCAAATTACTATCCCCATTTATTCACATAATTTGCTTGTCATTGATTGTGGAATTGTGTGTCAAGAGAGCTATAGCTTTGAGTGCTGGTATTGTGTCTTGACAAAATGCAAGCTGACAGTGCTGTTTATTCAACAATTATAGTCAGCCAGCCTCCCACCCCACATGCTCTTTTCATTACTGCGATTGAAATCTGGTGAAGAGGGGAAGATTATATACTAACAGATATGAGGTCTCTCTAGTAAATAGGTTCCTATTTTTAGCGGGGGGGTCTCGATATGGGAGTATCGTTTTGCTCTAAGAAATCAGGGAATAAAATCCCAGCTTCGGCCCCCCACTCTGGCCCCCACCGCTTCCCATAAAAGGGGTAAGCATATTGGATTGGATTGGAGTGGAGTGGAGTGGAGTGGAGTGGAGAGTGAGGTTATTACTATGCTGATGGGCGCTTATCCTCCATCTCACCTGCCATTGGATTAGAGTAGGGGTCAGCTCTCACCATTGACCTTTGACCCAGCAATCCATTGGGTAGATTCATAATGAGTATTAGCGAATAAGAGGATATTTTCGGTGAGGTGAAACGTTTTGAGCATTGCAGATAGAAATTTAATGAATAAAGCTGAATAAAGACGCCCAATTCTGCATAATTGACATGTCATACCTGTTCTAGACAATGTGTTTCTATCTGAATGTTCTGTAATGTTGCACCGTTCTCAATACACCAGTGGTTCTAAATTAAAATTATGAATAACAAGGAAATATGTTGTGGGAGAAATGTAATGAATAGAGCTGACACAACGTCAAATTCTACTTGACAGGCAGTCATATCTGTTCTAGACAATGTTTTTCTATCTGAATGCTCGTGAACAGACAAGTGGTTCTAAATGAACAATTATGAATATCCAGGTAATATGTGATCGCTAGACAAGTGGACTCAGTTTGGAAATGTAATCTGACTTTTGGAGTTTGAATCTGACACTGGCATTGTTTTCACAAATGTACTTTGTTGAAGAGTCAAACCAAGCAGCTCGATTGAGTAAAATGTGTACTTTCTTCTCAGTAAGACTCTGACTGCTTACCCTAATGGCACTACTTTTGACTGGGCTCTGGTCAAAAGTAGTGCACTACATATGAAATAGGGTGCCATTTGGGATGCAGGTGCTCTTTCATCTTTGTCCCACTAAAATGGAATGGGCTTTTTCTGGCAAACCAAAATACTATTTCCAAACTAATCACCCTCATTTGATAAAAACGGTTGGTGACATGGCAACTAAATAGATTATTTTTTTACCCCTTTTTCTCCACAATTTCGTGATATCCAATTGGTAGTTACAGTCTTGTCCCATCGCTGCAACTCCCGTACGGACTCAGGAGAGGTAAAGGTCGAGAGCCATGCGTCCTCCAAAATACAACCCTGCCAAGCCGCACTGCTTCTTGACACACTGCTCGCTTAACCCAGAAGCCAGCCGCACCAATGTGTCAGAGGAAACACCGTACAACTGGAGACACGAGTCAGTGTGCATGTGCCCGGCCCACCACAAGGAGTCGCTAGAGCACAATGGGACAAGGACATCCCGGACGGGTTTTAAAAGTCGATGATTGGTATTTTTGTTTGTTTGGGTGGCGCCTTCAAGCCATTTATGTCTTTGAGTAACTGAGGTATATAGATGTATTTTCAATGAATTACACATGCGTTGGTTCATGGGAAGTGTTACTTTCTACATACACAATGTCACTCTCCATACCCAAAATCTTTCTGTAACACTTCGCTTGAAGGGGGTATGCATAGGGCATTCATAAAATATTCACAGGAAACCAGTCAGGACCATCTTGTAGTATCATTCATAACTACCTTCATAACACATGTATACTACATTTTATGTATACCCCCTTTAAACAAAGTATTAACACACTTTCTGTATGCACTATTATACCCATCTCAACCTCCGACTGACATTTTTGCTTATAAATCGATGGACACCGTAGATCAAAATGGCCTGCATTGAGCAATAGCTCTGGTTCCCACGGATACAGAGTATATTTTCTGAGCCTGTGTGATATAAGATGTGAAATCTTAAACCACTTGAAGCTGGGATGTCCCTCCTATCATTTCATTCACTCTTCCAACTGTACATCAACTCGTGGCTGAACCCTACGTCACAGCCACTGACAAAGGACTTGCCTGCAATCGTTACATTGTAGCGCAGCAGGAGCACATTCAGAAATCGATTTTATAGCCATTATCTAAAATAATTCATAGTTTTTAAACAAAAAACACTTATTTTTATATAATAATTTAAATTGAAAAATTCTACGTTTTGAATCCGGCGTCGTTTTGCGTATCAAGTAACACTATGCCATGGAACCGGTACGTCAAAAATCTCTTCCTAACTATTGTGCAATCTATATGGGACGGCTGTCAATCCTTTGGTCTTTAAATGAAACTGGTATACTTTTTTATTTATCACAATTTTCTTTAACCAATTATATTCTTTAATGCAAGGCCGACAGACAAGTTCCTTACTTTTTCCCCCTTCCACTTTCCTTTTCCATTTTTGTGGTATTGCTGCAATTAATAGGTTGTAATGTTGGGTAGAGCAGACATTTTCATATGTTTTTGTTAGCTGCATGTGTGACATAACTCCACCAGTCCTACCGATAATATCATTTACGAAGATTATACCTTTCTTAAACATTTTGTCAAAAAAAAAATGTTTTTATCAATTAGTATATTTGAGTTTAACCACAATAATTGTTGCATTATTTGTTCTGTCGTTACTGGAGGATTAAATTGAAATAGCAACCAACTTTCTATGGCTTGTTTTAGAAATAGTGATATCTGGGAGAGTATTTCCTTTACAAATAACTTAAAGTGAGAGGTTGTAATATGAATAAAGGGAAAAGGCCATTCTTGAACATTGGGTGAGACAATCTTACTAATTTGCTAGAGAACCAGTTCAGATTTAACTTTTGAATGACTGAAGCTTTTAGTGATAGGTCTAATGCATTAATATTTAATAATTTATGTCCTCCAAATTCATATTCATTATATAAATAGGCCCGTTTAATTTTGTCTGGCTTGCCGTTCCAAATAAAATGGAATATTTTTTACTCATATAATTTAAAAAACTGTTCGCTAGGTGTAGGCAAGACCATAAGCAAATAGGTAAACTAGGATAATAATAAAGAGTTAATCAGGGTGATTTTTCCACAAATTGACAGGTATTTACCTTTCCATGGTAGCAAGATCTTATCTATTTTTTCTAACTTTCTATTAAAAATGTATTGGAGTGAGATCATTTATTTCATTTGGGATATGTATTCCGAGTATATCCACATCACCATCAGACCATTTTATTGGTAAACTACATGTATTTTTTTTATTTTTTTGTGATCCAATACGTAATATAGTACATTTATCATAATTTGGTTGTAATCCAGAGAGGTTAGAAAATGTATCTAGTTCCTCCATGAGGCTGTGGAGGGATTCAAGTTGTGGATTTAAAAGAAAACATGAATCATCAGCGTACAATGACACCTTTATTTTTAAGCCCTGGATTTCTAATCCCTTGATATTATTGTTGGATCTGATTTTAATAGCTAACATCTCGATGGCAATAATAAATAGATATGCCGATAGTGGACAACCTTGTTTCACTCCTCTTGACAGTTTAAAACTTTCTGAGAAATAGCCATTATTTACTATTTTACACCTAGGGTTACTATACACGATTTTAACCCAATTCATAAGAGATTGTCCAAAATTGAAATGCTCCAGGCATTTACATATAAACCCAAGTCGTACTTTATCAAATGCCTTTTTCAAAGTCTCCTACGAATAGTAGGCCTGGTTTCCCATATTTTTCATAGTGTTCTATTGTTTCCAGTACTTGCCTTATATTATCTCCAATGTATCGCCCATGTAAAAAACCTGTCTGATTAGAATGAATAATGTCAGACAATACCTTTTTAATTCTATGCGCTATACATTTTGCTAGAATTTTTGCATCACAACACTGAAGTGTAAGGGGCCTCCAATTTTTTTAATGGACTGGATCTTTATATTTTCCACTTGTATCCTGTTTCAGAAATAATGAAATCAGACTTCTTCTTGAGTGTCGGCTAATCTACCATTTACATAGGAGTGGTTAAAACATGCTAATAACAGTCCTCTGAGTATATCAAAAAAGGTTTGGTATACCTCGACTGGTATGCCATCCAACCCTGGAGTTTTCCCGGACTTAAAGTCTTTAATTGCTTCCAGAAGTTCCTCCTCTGTAATTTCATCTTCACATGAGTCTTTCTGTATGGCTGTCATTTTACATTATCAATAGAAAAAAAAATCTCTACAATTTGCTTCAGTTAGAGGACATGAAGGCGACTGAAACGAAAACATATGCTTAAAGTACTTTGTTTCCTCCTTCAAAATATCATTTGGTGAATCATGTGTGACTCCGTCATTACAACCAGTTTCAATCAATTATTTTTGGTAGCATTCCTATGTTGAAGATTATAAAAGAATTTGGTGAATTTTTCCCCATGTTCCAACAGTTTGCTAAATTTTTTAATAATATATACATTTACATTTTTACATTTTAGTCATTTAGCAAACGCTCTTATCCAGAGCGACTTACAGTAATTGAGTGCCTACATTTTTTTTCTTCATACTGGCCCCCTGTGGGAATCGAACCCACAACCCTGGCGTTGCAAACACCATGCTCTACCAACTGAGCAACATCCCTGCCGGCCATTCCCTCCCCTACCCTGGACGACACTGTGCCAATTGTGTGCCGCCCCATCGGTCTCCCGGTCGCAGCCGGGATAATTTTCTCCATTTCTTTTTGTTTTTCCTCTAATTTATTCTGAGCCTCTATGTTACAGTTTTTATTGCTATCTATCTGTTCTGTTAGACCTTCTATTTCCTTTGTTAGTGTGGACTCTTTTGACCTAAATTACTTTTGTTTTCGAGATGAGTACTGAATTGCATGGCCTGTAAAGGCACATTTAAAGATGTCCCATACAATAAGGGGATTTGCTGTACCTATGTTATGTCGGAAAAAGTCAGTTATAAATTCCTCTGTCCTAGTTAAAAACAAGTTATCATCCAATAGGTTTTGATTAAATTTCCAATATCCTCGCCCACGTGGAAATTCAGTAAGAGTAATGTATATGCCAATTATATGATGGTCCGACCGCATCCTGTCCCCTATCAACACTTTTTAAACTTTTGGTGCCAACGAAAATGACATAAGAAAGAAGTCAAGACGACTACCTTGACTGAGTCTCCGCCATGTATATCTCACTACATCAGGATATTTAAGCCTCCATATATCTACTAGTTCTAATGTATCCATGACATTCACGATTTCCTTAAGAGCGTGAGGGTGATTGTTTGTAGTGTGATTTCCTTTACGGTCCATTGAGCTATTTAAAACGGTATTATAATCTCCTACCATAATAATAGAGTCTTGAATTGCTTGCAGAGTTGATAACTTATTATATATATTGTCAAAACTGTTAAAGTGTCGATCATCATTATTTGGTCCGTAAAGGTTAATGAGCCATATCTGTTTATGGTCCAATAACATATTCTAAATAATCTACCTTGCGTATCTGTTTGGACAATTTGCACATTTGGATCGACATTTCTGTTAATTAGCCCCCCCATTCCTTTTTCCACGCAACTTCATCTAGAATTGTTGAATGAGTTTCCTGTAAACATTATACAGTGGGGAAAAAAAGTATTTAGTCAGCCACCAATTGTGCAAGTTCTCCCACTTAAAAAGATGAGAGAGGCCTGTAATTTTCATCATAGGTACACGTCAACTATGACAGACAAAATGAGGAAAAAAAATCCAGAAAATCACATTGTAGGATTTTTAATGAATTTATTTGCAAATTATGGTGGAAAATAAGTATTTGGTCAATAACAAAAGTTTCTCAATACTTTGTTATATACCCTATGTTGGCAATGACACAAGTCAAAACGTTTTCTGTAAGTCTTCACACACTGTTGCTGGTATTTTGGCCCATTCCTCCATGCAGATCTCCTCTAGAGATGTGATGTTTTGGGCTGTCACTGGGCAACACAGACTTCCAACTCCCTCCAAAGATGTTCTATGGGGTTGAGATCTGGAGACTGGCTAGGCCACTCCAGGACCTTGAAATGCTTCTTACGAAGCCACTCCTTTGTTGCCCGGGCGGTGTGTTTGGGATCATTGTCATGCTGAAAGACCCAGCCACGTTTCATCTTCAATGCCCTTGCTGATGGAAGGAGGTTTTCACTCAAAATCTCACGATACATGGCCCCAATCATTCTTTCCTTTACACGGATCAGTCGTCCTGGTCCCTTTGCAGAAAAACAGCCCCAAAGCATGATGTTTCCACCCCCATGCTTCACAGTAGGTATGGTGTTCTTTGGATGCAACTCAGCATTCTTTGTCCTCCAAACACGACGAGTTGAGTTTTTACCAAAAAGTTATATTTTGGTTTCATCTGACCATATGACATTCTCCCAATCCTCTTCTGGATCATCCAAATGCACTCTAGCAAACTTCAGACGGGCCTGGACATGTACTGGCTTAAGCAGGGGGACACGTCTGGCACTGCAGGATTTGAGTCCCTGGCGGCGTAGTGTGTTACTGATGGTAGGCTTTGTTACTTTGGTCCCAGCTCTCTGCAGGTCATTCACTAGGTCCCCCCGTGTGGTTCTGGGATTTTTGCTCACCGTTCTAGTGATCATTTTGACCCCACTGGGTGAGATCTTGCGTGTAGCCCCAGATTGAGGGAGATTATCAGTGGTCTTGTATGTCTTCCATTTCCTAATAATTGCTCCCACAGTTGATTTCTTCAAACCAAGATACTTACCTATTGCAGATTCAGTCTTCCCAGCCTGGTGCAGGTCTACAATTTTGTTTCTGGTGTCCTTTGACAGCTCTTTGGTCTTGGCCATAGTGGAGTTTGGAGTGTGACTGTTTGAGGTTGTGGACAGGTGTATTTTATTATGATAACAAGTTCAAATAGGTGCCATTAATACAGGTAACGAGTGGAGGACAGAGGAGCCTCTTAAAGAAGAAGTTACAGGTCTGTGAGAGCCAGAAATCTTGCTTGTTTGTAGGTGACTAAATACTTATTTTCCACCATAATTTGCAAATAAATTCATTAAAAATCCTACAATGTGACTTTCTGGGTTTTTTTCTCTCAATTTGTCTGTCATAGTTGACGTGTACCTATGATGAAAATTACAGGCCTCTCTCATCTTTTTAAGTGGGAGAACTTGCACAATTGGTGGCTGACTAAATACTTATTTTCCCCACTGTATATTATATTCATTCTCTTGGAGCCAAGTAAATATAGTTTTTCTTTTGTTATTATAACTGGCTATACTTATTTCACCACATACCATAATGGGATACAAGTTTCAAATCTATTTATCATTATATATGTTTGTAAATTGACCAATAAAAAATACCATAGCGATTGACTGTCCATATACAGTGGAAAAAAAAAGTATTTAGTCAGCCACCAATTGTGCAAGTTCTCCCACTTAAAAAGATGAGAGAGGCCTGTAATTTTCATCATAGGTACACGTCAACTATGACAGACAAATTGAGAGAAAAAAACCCAGAAAGTCACATTGTAGGATTTTTAATGAATTTATTTGCAAATTATGGTGGAAAATAAGTATTTAGTCACCTACAAACAAGCAAGATTTCTGGCTCTCACAGACCTGTAACTTCTTCTTTAAGAGGCTCCTCTGTCCTCCACTCGTTACCTGTATTAATGGCACCTATTTGAACTTGTTATCATAATAAAATACACCTGTCCACAACCTCAAACAGTCACACTCCAAACTCCACTATGGCCAAGACCAAAGAGCTGTCAAAGGACACCAGAAACAAAATTGTAGACCTGCACCAGGCTGGGAAGACTGAATCTGCAATAGGTAAGGAGCTTGGTTTGAAGAAATCAACTGTGGGAGCAATTATTAGGAAATGGAAGACATACAAGACCACTGATAATCTCCCTCGATCTGGGGCTCCACGCAAGATCTTACCCCGTGGGGTCAAAATGATCACAAGAACGGTGAGCCAAAATTCCAGAACCACACGGGGGGACCTAGTGAATGACCTGCAGAGAGCTGGGATCAAAGTAACAAACCCTACCATCAGTAACACACTACGCCGCCTGGGACTCAAATCCTACAGTGCCAGACGTGTCCCCCTGCTTAATCCAGTACATGTCCAGGCCCGTCTGAAGTTTGCTAGAGTGCATTTGGATGATCCAGAAGAGGATTGGGATAATGTCATATGGTCAGATGAAACCAAAATATAACTTTTTGGTAAAACCTCAACTCGTCGTGTTTGGAGGACAAAGAATGCTGAGTTGCATCCAAAGAACACCATACCTACTGTGAAGCATGGGGATGGAAACATCATGCTTTGGGGCTGTTTTTCTGCAAAGGGACCAGGACGACTGATCCATTTACATTACATTTACGTCATTTAGCAGACGCTCTTATCCAGAGCGACTTACAGTTAGTGCATACATTATTCTTTAAAAAAATAATAATTATACTGGCCCCCCGTGGGAAACGAACCCACAACCCTGGCGTTACAAACGCCATGCTCTACCAACTGAGCTACCTCCCTGCCGGCCATTCCCTCCCCTACCCTGGGCCAATTGTGCACCGCCCCATTGGTCTCCCGGTTGCGGCCGTCTACAGCAGAGCCTGGATTCGAACCAGGATCTCTAGTGGCACAGCTAGAACTGCGATGCAGTGCCTTAGACCACTGCACCATTCGGGAGGTTAGAGCCGTGTAAAGGAAAGAATGAATGGGGCCATGTATCGTGATATTTTGAGTGAAAACCTCCTTCCATCAGCAAGGGCATTGAAGATGAAACATGGCTGGGTCTTTCAGCATGACAATGATCCCAAACACACCGCCCGGGCAACGAAGGAGTGGCTTCGTAAGAAGCATTTCAAGGTCCTGGAGTGGCCTAGCCAGTCTCCAGATCTCAACCCCATAGAAAATCTTTGGAGGGAGTTGAAAGTCTGTGTTGCCCAGCGACAGCCCCAACACATCACTGCTCAAGAGGAGATCTGCATGGAGGAATGGGCCAAAATACCAGCAACAGTGTGTGAAAACCTTGTGAAGACATACAGAAAACGTTTGACCTGTGTCATTGCCAACAAAGGGTATATAACTAAGTATTGAGAAACTTTTGTTATTGACCAAATACTTAATTTCCACCATAATTTGTAAATAAATTCATTAAAAATCATACAGGGCGGCAGGTAGCTTAGTGGTTAAGAGCGTTGTGCCAGTAACCGAAAGGTCGCTGGTTCTAATCCCCGAGCCGACTAGG